>NW_027271462.1:600000-1200000 GCF_040938485.1 Diadema antillarum
CTATTGCATATTACAAAAGCATATGAATTGTAAATAACATTCCTAGTATCAATATTGCCAGGAAAACGCGATGAAGTGATCATATCGTCATTTTGAATAAAAAAAGTGGAATTGATTTTTTTGAGGTACTGTTTCTGACATTCATTTGCTCGTATCTCTGTTGTTTAAGCTCAATATTATCCCAAATTCACATATGTTGTCCTTTAAACATTTGCCTTTCAAGTCCATGTCATGGTTTTGAAATTTGATGACGTCATCATACTTTAAATTGTGATTAAAAGTAAAGATGCAAAATCGGACAAGTTTACGTGTTATGTCTATGGGAGGTGATTTTTTTTAAAAGCATGCATTGACTTAACAACGTTTAAGCACCTTTATCTCAGCTGATTTTGCTTCATTTCCTCTGAAACTTTAGTATGTTGTAGCTGAGACAATAAGCTGCAGTAATCATGCATTTTATTCTTTGAAATCTCCTCATCAGATTGACAATTTTGCAGTTTAAAACTGAAAATGAAAATGGAATGTGGACAAAACGATTCCTCATGTATCTTTCATATACATAAGTTTACGTTCCCCATATTTTCTCGTCGAGACGTATGGCCGAGTGGTTAAAGGCGCCGTCTCAGAGACGTGAGGTTGCGGGTTCGAACCCCACAAGATCACGAAACAATTTTTTTTTATTTTACTTTTTTTTCTTCAATTTGTATTATATATTCGTCCATGTAGAAATCACGTTCGTATATAAACGCACCTATACACACACACAGACACACACACACGCCATATCCCTCTTTTTTGTGTGTTGGAGACCACATTGCTTCGACTGCAGCAACATTTTGCAGGTTGACTTTGTCAAACCGATCATAGTATGTAATGACGACGACTGAGGTGTTGTACTTTGAACAATTGTCTTTCAAGACGATGTCATTGTTTTGTAATTTGATGACGTCATTACACTGAAAATTGTGATTAAAGGCAAGGTATCAAAACCAGCCGATTATAGGTTTTATGTCTGCGGGACGTATTTTTCCCAAGTTGCCAGAAATGGCATAGCGACCTCAGTCGTTACAAGGCCGCTTTTCCGTCTAGCAATGCAATAGATGTTCACACGGCCACGTTAGTTGAGTGGGCATTGACTTTCCCCCTGTTATATCTATACATTGTTTTTTTTTTTTTTTTTGTCTTACCATTTCCGTGGATGACCCGTGGCCGAGTGGTTACAGAAACGGTTTCGCATGCACGCTCAATATAACTTCAAGGTGCCTATATCACATTCTTTTCTTTGTCGATCACAGATGACTGTCATCTGATGACCACAAGCGTATCACCTAACTCGTCCTCAATGTGACGAGTTTTCATGTCTCGTTCTTCTTTCTTTCTGGACAATTTTGTGTCATCAATATCTCAAGAATGACATTACGGAATAACATGACATTTTCAGGGAACATGTCTCATGACAATATCTAGCCACAATAAGGTTTTCATGACAGTAACATATCTATGACGTCGTCTAGGCGCCATTTTGTGATTTTTGGACCATGTTACATGATCGATCATAACTTCATAACTAAAGGTCATTTCTGTATCATTTTTTGTGGACATAAAGTTCAGGTCACGTTCTATCTTACTTCTTTTGATGCTAATTACCTAGGACATCATTAAGTGCGCGTAAGCGCGCGTCAAAATTTTAAAAGGCTCAAAACAACTTTCCAATGGGAAATCTCGAAGTTTCAGACAATTTTATGCGTTTCAAACAATTTTGCGCGTGCGCGTCCGTCCGCGCATTTTCGCGCGCACAGCGCGTCAGCAACATGAAACTACACTTTTTTTGACAGATTTGGATTCCTGATACTTTGAGCAACAATATCCATTGATTTCTAATCGATTCCTACAAATAACAAAGCAATGCACTTGCGTCAAAGTTCAAATTTCGCCTGCGCGTCTATGTGCAAATATAGTGAAAAAACATGTCTTTGTTTATTTCGCCATAGCTCTTTAAAACGTCAGGTGACCCTATGTTTTTATTGCATATTACAAAAGCATATAAATTGGACTTGACGTTTCAAGTATCATTATTTCCATAATTACATTATGACGTCATCATATCGTCATCTGAAATCAAAAAAGTGGAATTAATTTTTTTGAGGTACTGTTTCTGACATTCATTTGCTCGTATCTCTGTTGTTTAAGCTCAATATTATCCCAAATTCAGATATGTTGTACTTTGAACATTTGCCTTTCAAGTCCATGTCATGGTTTTGAAATTTGATGACGTCATCATGCTTTAAATTGTGTTTAAAGGTAAAGACGCAAAATCGGACAAGTTTACGTGTATTGTCTATGGGAGGTGATTTTTTTAGAAACCATGCATTGACTTGACAACGTTTAAGCACCTTTATCTCAGCTGATTTTGCTTCATTTCCTCTGAAACTTATTTATGTTGTAGATGTGACAATAAGCTGCAGTAATCATGCATTTTATTCTTTGAAATCTCCTCATGAGGTTGACAATTTTGCAATTTAAAACTGAAAATGAGAATGGAATGCGGACCAAACGATTCGTGATTCATCTTTCACGTACATAAGCTTACGTTCCTCTAATTTTCTCGTCGAGACGTATGGCCGAGTGGTTAGAGGCGTCGTCTTAGAAACGTGAGGTTGCACACGTACGGGTTCGATCCTCACAAGAGCACGAAAGAAAATAATAATTTTTTTTTAACTTTTTTTCTTCAATGGAGTACTACACCTTCGTCCATGTAGAAATCACGTTTGCATGTAAACACACCTATACGCACACACTCACACAGTATACCTTTGTTTTGCGTTGGAGACTGCATTACTTCGTCTGCTGCAAAATTATAGTTTTGCAGGTTGGGCTTTTCAAACTGATACAGTATACTGTAACAAAATGAAATTTGTTCATATCAATTCAGTAACACAATGTAGTCGTGGTTACTTTGTGCTGATTTATACATGTAACAAGCTATACATTGTAAAAAAGGTATTCAGTCTTCTGTATTGATGATTATTTGTCAATTAGTGGTTTTTGTGGAGTTTCAGATAGTGATAAAAAGTATGGATGATAAGTGCAGCGATAATTCCTATAGTTAGTTCAAAGCTGTGTTACAGATGTTTGATACATACATTTAGCATTGTGTGTGTGTATATACGTGTGTATACAGGTTGGCCATATGACACATTCTAGACAATTACTCTTAATTGATTAGCAAACGTGATCAGCTATGGAACTGAATATGGTACTAATGTATGATGTTAATGATTCTAATTAAACTGTGACGAGTTTAAAGGGATAGCGTAACTGTGTGTAAAAATAAGGCAATTATAAGGATATTTTAGGGCAATTTGATAACCATGCCTATAATAATTTCATACAGGTACTAATGCCTCCCTCATATTCATGTGATAGATCGTCATGTCAATAGCAAACTGACAACGTGTGATGAATGTGTTATATATTGAACAACTGTCTTTCAAGTCCATAACGTTCCCCATATTTTCCCGTCGAGACGTGTCGCCGAGTGGTTAAAGGCGACGTCTCAGAGACGTGAGGTTGCGGGTTCGAACCTCACAAGATCACGAAACAAAATACTTAGCTACTTTACTGTTTTTTTTTCTTCAATTTTGTATTACATATTCGTCCATGTAGAAATCACGTTCGTATATAAACGCACCTATACACACACACAGACACACACACACGCCATATCCCTCTTTTTTGTGTGTTGGAGACCACATTGCTTCGACTGCAGCAAAATTTTGCAGGTTGACTTTGTCAAACCGATCATAGTATGTAATGACGACGACTGAGGTGTTGTACTTTGAACAATTTTCTTTCAAGACCATGTCATTGTTTTGTAATTTGATGACGTCATTACACTGAAAATTGTGATTAAAGGCAAGGTATCAAAACCAGCCGATTATAGGTTTTATGTCTGCGGGACGTATTTTTCCCAAGTTGCCAGAAATGGTATAGCGACCTCAGTCGTTACAAGGCCGCTTTTCCGTCTAGCAATGCAATAGATGTTCACACGGCCGCGTTAGTTGAGTGGGCATTGACTTTCCCCCCGTTATATCTATACATTGTTGTTGTTTTTCTGTCTTACCATTTCCGTGGATGACCCGTGGCCGAGTAGTTACAGAAACGGTTTCGCATGCACGCTCAATATAACTTCAAGGTGCCTATATCACATTCTTTTCTTTGTCGATCACAGATGACTGTCATCTGATGACCACAAGCGTATCACCTAACTCGTCCTCAATGTGACGAGTTTTCATGTCTCGTTTTTTATTCTTCTTTCTTTCTGCCACTTTTTGTGTCGTCAATATCTCAACAATGACATTACGGAATAACATGACATTTTCAGTCAACATGTCTCATAACAATATCTAGCCACAATAAGGTTTTCATGACAGTAACATATCTATGACGTCATCTAGGCGCCATTTTGTGATTTTCGGACCTTGTCACATGATCGATCATAACTTCATAACTAGATATCATTTCTGTATCATTTTCGGTGGACACAAAGTTCAGGTCACGCTCTATCTTACATTTTAACGCTAGTTACCCAGGTCATCATTACGCGCGCGTTTGCGCGCGTCAAAATTTTAAAAGGCTCAAAACGACTTCCCAATGGGAAATCTCGAAGTTTCAGACAATTTTAAGCGTTTCAAACATTTTCTCGCGTGCGCGTCCGTCCGCGCAATTTCGCGCGCAGAGGGCGTAACTAACATGAAAATGCAATTTTTTTGACTGATTTGGATTTCTGATACTTTGAGTAACAATATCCATTGATTTCCGATCGATTTTGACCTATAACAAAGGAATGCACTGGCGTCAAAGTTGAAATTCCGCGCGCGCGTCTTTCTGCAAATATAGTGAAAAAAACATGTTTTTGTTTATGTCGCCATAGCTCTTTAAATCGTCCATTGACCCTATATTTCTATTGCATATTACAAAAGCATATGAATTGGAAATAACGTTTCAAGTACCAATATTGCCAGGAAAACTCATGACGTCATCATATCATCATCTGAAATCAAAAAAGTGGAATTAATTTTTTTGAGGTACTCTTTCTGACATTCATTTACTCGTATCTCTATTGTTTAAGCTTAATATCACCCCAAATTCAGATATGTTTTACTTTGAACATTTGCCTTTCAAGTCCATGTCATGGTTTTGAAATTTGATGACGTCATCGTACTTTAAATTGTGATTAAAGGTAAAGACGCAAAATCGGACAAGTTTACGTGTTATGTCTATGGGAGGTGATTTTTTTAAAAACCATACATTGACTTGACAACGTTTAAGCACCTTTATCTCAGATGATTTTGCTTCATTTCCTCTGAAAATTAAGTATGTTGTAGCTGTGACAATAAGCTGCAGTAATCATGCTTTTTATTCTTTGAAATCTCCTCATCAGGTTGACAATTTTGCAATTTAAAACTGAAAATGAGAATGGAATGCGGACGAAACGATTCCTGATTCATCTTTCACGTACATAAGTTTACGTTCCTCTAATTTTCTCGTCGAGACGTATGGCCGAGTGGTTAGAGGTGTCGTCACAGAAACGTGAGGTTGCACACGTACGGGTTCGAACCTCACAAGAGCACGAAAGAAAATAATAATTTTTTTTTTTACTTTTTTTCTTCAATGGAGTACTACACCTTCGTCCATGTAGAAGTCACGTTCGCATGTAAACACACCTATACGCACACACTCACACAGTATCCCTTTGTTTATCGTTGGAGACTGCATTGCTTCGACTGCTGCAAAATATTGCAGGCTGGGCTTTTCAAGCTGATCATGGTATATCGTAACAAAATGAAATTTGTTCATATCAATTCAGTAACACAATGTAGTCGTGGTTACTTTGTGCTGATTTTATACATGTAAGAAGCTATACATTGTAAAAAAAGGTATTTGAATTGTTCCTTTAAGTCAGTCTTCTGTATTGATGATTATTTGTCAATTAGTGGTTTTTGTGGAGTTTCAGATAATGATAAAAAGTATGTATGATAAGTGCAGCGATACTTTCTACAGTTAGTTCAAAGTTGTGTTACAGAGGTTTGATACATACATTTAGCATTGTGTTTGTGTGTCCACGTGTGTATACAGGTTGGCCATATGGCACGTTCTAGACAATAAATCTTAATTAATTAGCAAACGCGATCAGCTATGGAACTGAATATGGTACTAATGTATGATGTTCATGATTCTCATTAAACTGTGACGAGTTTAAAGAGATAGCTTAACTGTGTGTAAAAATAAAGCAATAATAAGGAAATTTTAAGGGAATTTGATAACCATGCCTATAATAATTTCATACAGGTACTAATAGCTGCCTCATATTCGTGCGATTGATCGTCATGTCAATAGCAAACTGACAACGTACGATTAATATATTATACATTAAACAACTGTCTTTCAAATCCATATCGATATTTTCTAGTTTGATGACGTCATCATACTTTAAATTGTGATAAAAGTAAAGACACAAAATCGGACAAGTTTGCGTGTTATGTCTATGGGAGGTGATTTTTTTTAAATCCATGCATTGACTTGACAACGTTTAAGCACCTCTATCTCAGCTGATTTTGCTTCATTTCCTCTGAAACTTTAGTATGTTGTAGCTGAGACAATAAGCTGCAGTAATCATGCATTTTATTCTTTGAAATCTCCTCATCAGATTGACAATTTTGCAGTTTAAAACTGAAAATGAAAATGGAATGTGGACAAAACGATTCCTCATGTATCTTTCACATACATAAGTTTACGTTCCCCATATTTTCTCGTCGAGACGTATGGCCGAGTGGCTAAAGGCGACGTCTCAGAGACGTAAGGTTGCGGGTTGGAACCCCACAAGATCACGAAACAAAATACTTAGCTATTTTACTTTTTTTTCTTCAATTTTGTATTACATATTCGTCCATGTAGAAATCACGTACGTATATAAACGCACCTATACACACACACAGACACACACACAAACGCCATATCCCTCTTTTTTGTGTGTTGGAGACCACATTGCTTCGACTGCAGCACAATTTTGCAGGTTGACTTTGTCAAACCGATCATAGTATGTAATGACGACGACTGAGGTGTTGTACTTTGAACAATTGTCTTTCAAGACGATGTCATTGTTTTGTAATTTGATGACGTCATTACACTGAAAATTGTGATTAAAGGCAAGGTATCAAAACCAGCCGATTATAGGTTTTATGTCTGCGGGACGTATTTTTCCCAAGTTGCCAGAAATGGCATAGCGACCTCAGTCGTTACAAGGCCGCTTTTCCGTCTAGCAATGCAATAGATGTTCACACGGCCACGTTGGTTGAGTGGGCATTGACTTTCCCCCTGTTATATCTATACATTGTTTTTTTTTTTTGTCTTACCATTTCCGTGGATGACCCGTGGCCGAGTGGTTACAGAAACGGTTTCGCATGTACGCTCAATATAACTTCAAGGTGCCTATATCACATTCTTTTCTTTGTCGATCGCAGATGACTGTCATCTGATGACCACAAGCGTATCACCTAACTCGTCCTCAATGTGACGAGTTTTCATGTCTCGTTCTTCTTTCTTTCTGCCACATTTTGTGTCGTCAATATCTCAACAATGACATTACGGAATAACATGACATTTTCAGTCAACATGTCTCATAACAATATCTAGCCACAATAAGGTTTTCATGACAGTAACATATCTATGACGTCATCTAGGCGCCATTTTGTGATTTTCGGACCTTGTCACATGATCGATCATAACTTCATAACTAGATATCATTTCTGTATCATTTTCGGTGGACATAAAGTTCAGGTCAGGCTCTATCTTACGTTTTAACGCTAGTTACCAAGGTCATCATTACGCGCGCGTTTGCGCGCGTCAAAATTTTAAAAGGCTCAAAACGACTTCCCAATGGGAAATCTCGAAGTTTCAGACAATTTTAAGCGTTTCAAACATTTTCTCGCGTGCGCGTCCGTCCGCGCAATTTCGCGCGCAGAGGGCGTAACCAACATGAAAATGCAATTTTTTTGACTGATTTGGATTCCTGATACTTTGAGTAACAATATCCATTGATTTCCGATCGATGTTGACCTATAACAAAGAAATGCACTGGCGTCAAAGTTGAAATTCCGCGCGCGCGTCTTTCTGCAAATATAGTGAAAAAACATGTTTTTGTTTATGTCGCCATAGCTCTTTAAATCGTCCATTGACCCTATATTTCTATTGCATATTACAAAAGCATATGAATTGGAAATAACGTTTCAAGTACCAATATTGCCAGGAAAACTCATGACGTCATCATATCATCATCTGAAATCAAAAAAGTGGAATTATTTTTTTTGAGGTACTCTTTCTGACATTCATTTACTCGTATCTCTATTGTTTAAGCTTAATATCACCCCAAATTCAGATATGTTTTACTTTGAACATTTGCCTTTCAAGTCCATGTCATGGTTTTGAAATTTGATGACGTCATCATACTTTAAATTGTGATTAAAGGTAAAGACGCAAAATCGGACAAGTTTACGTGTTATGTCTATGGGAGGTGATTTTTTTAAAAACCATACATTGACTTGACAACGTTTAAGCACCTTTATCTCAGATGATTTTGCTTCATTTCCTCTGAAAATTAAGTATGTTGTAGCTGTGACAATAAGC
Source organism: Diadema antillarum (assembly GCF_040938485.1). Lineage (NCBI taxonomy): Eukaryota > Metazoa > Echinodermata > Echinoidea > Diadematoida > Diadematidae > Diadema > Diadema antillarum. Next base: position 608,686 of record NW_027271462.1, read on the forward strand.
TGCAGTAATCATGCATTTTATTCTTTGAAATCTCCTCATCAGGTTGACAATTTTGCAATTTAAAACTGAAAATGAGAATGGAATGCGGACGAAACGATTCCTGAATCATCTTTCACGTACATAAGTTTACGTTCCTCTAATTTTCTCGTCGAGACGTATGGCCGAGTGGTTAGAGGTGTCGTCACAGAAACGTGAGATTGCACACGTACGGGTTCGAACCTCACAAGAGCACGAAAGAAAATAATATTTTTTTTTTTACTTTTTTTCTTCAATGGAGTACTACACCTTCGTCCATGTAGAAGTCACGTTCGCATGTAAACACACCTATACGCACACACTCACACAGTATCCCTTTGTTTATCGTTGGAGACTGCATTGCTTCGACTGCTGCAAAATATTGCAGGCTGGGCTTTTCAAGCTGATCATGGTATATTGTAACAAAATGAAATTTGTTCATATCAATTCAGTAACACAATGTAGTCGTGGTTACTTTGTGCTGATTTTATATATGTAAGAAGCTATACATTGTAAAAAAAGGTATTTGAATTGTTCCTTTAAGTCAGTCTTCTGTATTGATGATTATTTGTCAATTAGTGGTTTTTGTGGAGTTTCAGATAATGATAAAAAGTATGTATGATAAGTGCAGCGATACTTTCTACAGTTAGTTCAAAGTTGTGTTACAGAGGTTTGATACATACATTTAGCATTGTGTTTGTGTGTCCACGTGTGTATACAGGTTGGCCATATGGCACATTCTAGACAATAAATCTTAATTAATTAGCAAACGCGATCAGCTATGGAACTGAATATGGTACTAATGTATGATGTTCATGATTCTCATTAAACTGTGACGAGTTTAAAGAGATAGCTTAACTGTGTGTAAAAACAAAGCAATAATAAGGAAATTGTAAGGGAATTTGATAACCATGCCTATAATAACTTCATACAGGTACTAATGGCTGCCTCATATTCCTGTGATTGATTGTCATGTCAATAGCAAACTAACAACGTACGATTAATATATTATACATTAAACAACTGTCTTTCAAATCCATATCGATGTTTTCTAGTTTGATGACGTCATCATACTTTAAATTGTGATAAAAGTAAAGACACAAAATCGGACAAGTTTACGTGTTATGTCTATGGGAGGTGATTTTTTTTAAAACCATGCATTGACTTGACAACGTTTAAGCACCTCTATCTCAGCTGATTTTGCTTCATTTCCTCTGAAACTTTAGTATGTTGTAGCTGAGACAATAAGCTGCAGTAATCATGCATTTTATTCTTTGAAATCTCCTCATCAGATTGACAATTTTGCAGTTTAAAACTGAAAATGAAAATGGAATGTGGACAAAACGATTCCTCATGTATCTTTCACATACATAAGTTAACGTTCCCCATATTTTCTCGTCGAGACGTATGGCCGAGTGGCTAAAGGCGACGTCTCAGAGACGTAAGGTTGCGGGTTGGAACCCCACAAGATCACGAAACAAAATACTTAAGCTATTTTACTTTTTTTCTTCAATTTTGTATTACATATTCGTCCATGTAGAAATCACGTACGTATATAAACGCACCTATACACACACACAGACACACACACACACGCCATATCCCTCTTTTTTGTGTGTTGGAGACCACATTGCTTCGACTGCAGCACAATTTTGCAGGTTGACTTTGTCAAACCGATCATAGTATGTAATGACGACGACTGAGGTGTTGTACTTTGAACAATTGTCTTTCAAGACGATGTCATTGTTTTGTAATTTGATGACGTCATTACACTGAAAATTGTGATTAAAGGCAAGGTATCAAAACCAGCCGATTATAGGTTTTATGTCTGCGGGACGTATTTTTCCCAAGTTGCCAGAAATGGCATAGCGACCTCAGTCGTTACAAGGCCGCTTTTCCGTCTAGCAATGCAATAGATGTTCACACGGCCACGTTGGTTGAGTGGGCATTGACTTTCCCCCTGTTATATCTATACATTGTTTTTTTTTTTTTGTCTTACCATTTCCGTGGATGACCCGTGGCCGAGTGGTTACAGAAACGGTTTCGCATGTACGCTCAATATAACTTCAAGGTGCCTATATTACATTCTTTTCTTTGTCGATCACAGATGACTGTCATCTGATGACCACAAGCGTATCACCTAACTCGTCCTCAATGTGACGAGTTTTCATGTCTCGTTTTTTATTCTTCTTTCTTTCTGCCACATTTTATGTCGTCAATATCTCAACAATGACATTACGGAATAACATGACATTTTCAGTCAACATGTCTCATAACAATATCTAGCCACAATAAGGTTTTCATGACAGTAACATATCTATGACGTCATCTAGGCGCCATTTTGTGATTTTCGGACCTTGTCACATGATCGATCATAACTTCATAACTAGATATCATTTCTGTATCATTTTCGGTGGACACAAAGTTCAGGTCACGCTCTATCTTACATTTTAACGCTAGTTACCCAGGTCATCATTACGCGCGCGTTTGCGCGCGTCAAAATTTTAAAAGGCTCAAAACGACTTCCCAATGGGAAATCTCGAAGTTTCAGACAATTTTAAGCGTTTCAAACATTTTCTCGCGTGCGCGTCCGTCCGCGCAATTTCGCGCGCAGAGGGCGTAACTAACATGAAAATGCAATTTTTTTGACTGATTTGGATTTCTGATACTTTGAGTAACAATATCCATTGATTTCCGATCGATTTTGACCTATAAAAAAGGAATGCACTGGCGTCAAAGTTGAAATTCCGCGCGCGCGTCTTTCTGCAAATATAGTGAAAAAACATGTTTTTGTTTATGTCGCCATAGCTCTTTAAATCGTCCATTGACCCTATATTTCTATTGCATATTACAAAAGCATATGAATTGGAAATAACGTTTCAAGTACCAATATTGCCAGGAAAACTCATGACGTCATCATATCATCATCTGAAATCAAAAAAGTGGAATTAATTTTTTTGAGGTACTCTTTCTGACATTCATTTACTCGTATCTCTATTGTTTAAGCTTAATATCACCCCAAATTCAGATATGTTTTACTTTGAACATTTGCCTTTCAAGTCCATGTCATGGTTTTGAAATTTGATGACGTCATCATACTTTAAATTGTGATTAAAGGTAAAGACGCAAAATCGGACAAGTTTACGTGTTATGTCTATGGGAGGTGATTTTTTTAAAAACCATACATTGACTTGACAACGTTTAAGCACCTTTATCTCAGATGATTTTGCTTCATTTCCTCTGAAAATTAAGTATGTTGTAGCTGTGACAATAAGCTGCAGTAATCATGCATTTTATTCTTTGAAATCTCCTCATCAGGTTGACAATTTTGCAATTTAAAACTGAAAATGAGAATGGAATGCGGACGAAACGATTCCTGATTCATCTTTCACGTACATAACTTTACGTTCCTCTAATTTTCTCGTCGAGACGTATGGCCGAGTGGTTAGAGGTGTCGTCACAGAAACGTGAGGTTGCACACGTACGGGTTCGAACCTCACAAGAGCACGAAAGAAAATAATAATTTTTTTTTACTTTTTTTCTTCAATGGAGTACTACACCTTCGTCCATGTAGAAGTCACATTCGCATGTAAACACACGTATACGCACACACTCACACAGTATCCCTTTGTTTATCGTTGGAGACTGCATTGCTTCGACTGCTGCAAAATATTGCAGGCCGGGCTTTTCAAGCTGATCATGGTATATTGTAACGAAATGAAATTTGTTCATATCAATTCAGTAACACAATGTAGTCGTGGTTACTTTGTGCTGATTTTATACATGTAAGAAGCTATACATTGTAAAAAAATTTATTTGAATTGTTCCTTTAAGTCAGTCTTCTGTATTGATGATTATTTGTCAATTAGTGGTTTTTGTGGAGTTTCAGATAATGATAAAAAGTATGTATGATAAGTGCAGCGATACTTTCTACAGTTAGTTCAAAGTTGTGTTACAGAGGTTTGATACATACATTTAGCATTGTGTTTGTGTGTCCACGTGTGTATACAGGTTGGCCATATGGCACATTCTAGACAATAAATCTTAATTAATTAGCAAACGCGATCAGCTATGGAACTGAATATGGTACTAATGTATGATGTTCATGATTCTCATTACACTGTGACGAGTTTAAAGAGATAGCTTAACTGTGTGTAAAAATAAAGCAATAATAAGGAAATTTTAAGAGAATTTGATAACCATGCCTATAATAATTTCATACAGGTACTAATAGCTGCCTCATATTCATGTGATTGATCGTCATGTCAATAGCAAACTGACAACGTACGTTTAATATATTTTACATTAAACAACTGTCTTTCAAATCCATATCGATGTTTTCTAGTTTGATGACGTCGTCATACTTTAAATTGTGATAAAAGTAAAGACACAAAATCGGACAAGTTTACGTGTTATGTCTATGGGAGGTGATTTTTTTTAAAACCATGCATTGACTTGACAACGTTTAAGCACCTCTATCTCAGCTGATTTTGATTCATTTCCTCTGAAACTTTAGTATGTTGTAGCTGAGACAATAAGCTGCAGTAATCATGCATTTTATTCTTTAAAATCTCCTCATCAGATTGACAATTTTGCAGTTTAAAACTGAAAATGAAAATGGAATGTGGACAAAACGATTCCTCATGTATCTTTCACATACATAAGTTTACGTTCCCCATATTTTCTCGTCGAGACGTATGGCCGAGTGGCTAAAGGCGACGTCTCAGAGACGTAAGGTTGCGGGTTGGAACCCCACAAGATCACGAAACAAAATACTTAGCTATTTTACTTTTTTTTCTTCAATTTTGTATTACATATTCGTCCATGTAGAAATCACGTACGTATATAAACGCACCTATACACACACACAGACACACACACACACGCCATATCCCTCTTTTTTGTGTGTTGGAGACCACATTGCTTCGACTGCAGCACAATTTTGCAGGTTGACTTTGTCAAACCGATCATAGTATGTAATGACGACGACTGAGGTGTTGTACTTTGAACAATTGTCTTTCAAGACGATGTCATTGTTTTGTAATTTGATGACGTCATTACACTGAAAATTGTGATTAAAGGCAAGGTATCAAAACCAGCCGATTATAGGTTTTATGTCTGCGGGACGTATTTTTCCCAAGTTGCCAGAAATGGCATAGCGACCTCAGTCGTTACAAGGCCGCTTTTCCGTCTAGCAATGTAATAGATGTTCACACGGCCACGTTGGTTGAGTGGGCATTGACTTTCCCCCTGTTATATCTATACATTGTTTTTTTTTTTTGTCTTACCATTTCCGTGGATGACCCGTGGCCGAGTGGTTACAGAAACGGTTTCGCATGTACGCTCAATATAACTTCAAGGTGCCTATATCACATTCTTTTCTTTGTCGATCACAGATGACTGTCATCTGATGACCACAAGCGTATCACCTAACTCGTCCTCAATGTGACGAGTTTTCATGTCTCGTTAGGTGATACGCTATCAGCGTATCACCTATTGTGATTGCCAAAATTTCTCTTTTTTTTTATTCTTCTTTCTTTCTGCCACTTTTTGTGTCGTCAATATCTCAACAATGACATTACGGAATAACATGACATTTTCAGTCAACATGTCTCATAACAATATCTAGCCACAATAAGGTTTTCATGACAGTAACATATCTATGACGTCATCTAGGCGCCATTTTGTGATTTTCGGACCTTGTCACATGATCGATCATAACTTCATAACTAGATATCATTTCTGTATCATTTTCGGTGGACACAAAGTTCAGGTCACGCTCTATCTTACATTTTAACGCTAGTTACCCAGGTCATCATTACGCGCGCGTTTGCGCGCGTCAAAATTTTAAAAGGCTCAAAACGACTTCCCAATGGGAAATCTCGAAGTTTCAGACAATTTTAAGCGTTTCAAACATTTTCTCGCGTGCGCGTCCGTCCGCGCAATTTCGCGCGCAGAGGGCGTAACTAACATGAAAATGCAATTTTTTTGACTGATTTGGATTTCTGATACTTTGAGTAACAATATCCATTGATTTCCGATCGATTTTGACCTATAACAAAGGAATGCACTGGCGTCAAAGTTGAAATTCCGCGCGCGCGTCTTTCTGCAAATATAGTGAAAAAAACATGTTTTTGTTTATGTCGCCATAGCTCTTTAAATCGTCCATTGACCCTATATTTCTATTGCATATTACAAAAGCATATGAATTGGAAATAACGTTTCAAGTACCAATATTGCCAGGAAAACTCATGACGTCATCATATCATCATCTGAAATCAAAAAAGTGGAATTAATTTTTTTGAGGTACTCTTTCTGACATTCATTTACTCGTATCTCTATTGTTTAAGCTTAATATCACCCCAAATTCAGATATGTTTTACTTTGAACATTTGCCTTTCAAGTCCATGTCATGGTTTTGAAATTTGATGACGTCATCGTACTTTAAATTGTGATTAAAGGTAAAGACGCAAAATCGGACAAGTTTACGTGTTATGTCTATGGGAGGTGATTTTTTTAAAAACCATACATTGACTTGACAACGTTTAAGCACCTTTATCTCAGATGATTTTGCTTCATTTCCTCTGAAAATTAAGTATGTTGTAGCTGTGACAATAAGCTGCAGTAATCATGCTTTTTATTCTTTGAAATCTCCTCATCAGGTTGACAATTTTGCAATTTAAAACTGAAAATGAGAATGGAATGCGGACGAAACGATTCCTGATTCATCTTTCACGTACATAAGTTTACGTTCCTCTAATTTTCTCGTCGAGACGTATGGCCGAGTGGTTAGAGGTGTCGTCACAGAAACGTGAGGTTGCACACGTACGGGTTCGAACCTCACAAGAGCACGAAAGAAAATAATAATTTTTTTTTTTACTTTTTTTCTTCAATGGAGTACTACACCTTCGTCCATGTAGAAGTCACGTTCGCATGTAAACACACCTATACGCACACACTCACACAGTATCCCTTTGTTTATCGTTGGAGACTGCATTGCTTCGACTGCTGCAAAATATTGCAGGCTGGGCTTTTCAAGCTGATCATGGTATATCGTAACAAAATGAAATTTGTTCATATCAATTCAGTAACACAATGTAGTCGTGGTTACTTTGTGCTGATTTTATACATGTAAGAAGCTATACATTGTAAAAAAAGGTATTTGAATTGTTCCTTTAAGTCAGTCTTCTGTATTGATGATTATTTGTCAATTAGTGGTTTTTGTGGAGTTTCAGATAATGATAAAAAGTATGTATGATAAGTGCAGCGATACTTTCTACAGTTAGTTCAAAGTTGTGTTACAGAGGTTTGATACATACATTTAGCATTGTGTTTGTGTGTCCACGTGTGTATACAGGTTGGCCATATGGCACGTTCTAGACAATAAATCTTAATTAATTAGCAAACGCGATCAGCTATGGAACTGAATATGGTACTAATGTATGATGTTCATGATTCTCATTAAACTGTGACGAGTTTAAAGAGATAGCTTAACTGTGTGTAAAAATAAAGCAATAATAAGGAAATTTTAAGGGAATTTGATAACCATGCCTATAATAATTTCATACAGGTACTAATAGCTGCCTCATATTCGTGCGATTGATCGTCATGTCAATAGCAAACTGACAACGTACGATTAATATATTATACATTAAACAACTGTCTTTCAAATCCATATCGATATTTTCTAGTTTGATGACGTCATCATACTTTAAATTGTGATAAAAGTAAAGACACAAAATCGGACAAGTTTGCGTGTTATGTCTATGGGAGGTGATTTTTTTTAAATCCATGCATTGACTTGACAACGTTTAAGCACCTCTATCTCAGCTGATTTTGCTTCATTTCCTCTGAAACTTTAGTATGTTGTAGCTGAGACAATAAGCTGCAGTAATCATGCATTTTATTCTTTGAAATCTCCTCATCAGATTGACAATTTTGCAGTTTAAAACTGAAAATGAAAATGGAATGTGGACAAAACGATTCCTCATGTATCTTTCACATACATAAGTTTACGTTCCCCATATTTTCTCGTCGAGACGTATGGCCGAGTGGCTAAAGGCGACGTCTCAGAGACGTAAGGTTGCGGGTTGGAACCCCACAAGATCACGAAACAAAATACTTAGCTATTTTACTTTTTTTTCTTCAATTTTGTATTACATATTCGTCCATGTAGAAATCACGTACGTATATAAACGCACCTATACACACACACAGACACACACACAAACGCCATATCCCTCTTTTTTGTGTGTTGGAGACCACATTGCTTCGACTGCAGCACAATTTTGCAGGTTGACTTTGTCAAACCGATCATAGTATGTAATGACGACGACTGAGGTGTTGTACTTTGAACAATTGTCTTTCAAGACGATGTCATTGTTTTGTAATTTGATGACGTCATTACACTGAAAATTGTGATTAAAGGCAAGGTATCAAAACCAGCCGATTATAGGTTTTATGTCTGCGGGACGTATTTTTCCCAAGTTGCCAGAAATGGCATAGCGACCTCAGTCGTTACAAGGCCGCTTTTCCGTCTAGCAATGCAATAGATGTTCACACGGCCACGTTGGTTGAGTGGGCATTGACTTTCCCCCTGTTATATCTATACATTGTTTTTTTTTTTTTTGTCTTACCATTTCCGTGGATGACCCGTGGCCGAGTGGTTACAGAAACGGTTTCGCATGTACGCTCAATATAACTTCAAGGTGCCTATATCACATTCTTTTCTTTGTCGATCGCAGATGACTGTCATCTGATGACCACAAGCGTATCACCTAACTCGTCCTCAATGTGACGAGTTTTCATGTCTCGTTCTTCTTTCTTTCTGCCACATTTTGTGTCGTCAATATCTCAACAATGACATTACGGAATAACATGACATTTTCAGTCAACATGTCTCATAACAATATCTAGCCACAATAAGGTTTTCATGACAGTAACATATCTATGACGTCATCTAGGCGCCATTTTGTGATTTTCGGACCTTGTCACATGATCGATCATAACTTCATAACTAGATATCATTTCTGTATCATTTTCGGTGGACATAAAGTTCAGGTCAGGCTCTATCTTACGTTTTAACGCTAGTTACCAAGGTCATCATTACGCGCGCGTTTGCGCGCGTCAAAATTTTAAAAGGCTCAAAACGACTTCCCAATGGGAAATCTCGAAGTTTCAGACAATTCTAAGCGTTTCAAACATTTTTTCGCGTGCGCGTCCGTCCGCGCAATTTCGCGCGCAGAGGGCGTAACTAACATGAAAATGCAAATTTTTTGACTGATTTGGATTTCTGATACTTTGAGTAACAATATCCATTGATTTCCGATCGATTTTGACCTATAACAAAGGAATGCACTGGCGTCAAAGTTGAAATTCCGCGCGCGCGTCTTTCTGCAAATATAGTGAAAAACATGTTTTTGTTTATGTCGCCATAGCTCTTTAAATCGTCCATTGACCCTATATTTCTATTGCATATTACAAAAGCATATGAATTGGAAATAACGTTTCAAGTACCAATATTGCCAGGAAAACTCATGACGTCATCATATCATCATCTGAAATCAAAAAAGTGGAATTAATTTTTTTGAGGTACTCTTTCTGACATTCATTTACTCGTATCTCTATTGTTTAAGCTTAATATCACCCCAAATTCAGATATGTTTTACTTTGAACATTTACCTTTCAAGTCCATGTCATGGTTTTGAATTTTGATGACGTCATCATACTTTAAATTGTGATTAAAGGTAAAGACGCAAAATCGGACAAGTTTACGTGTTATGTCTATGGGAGGTGAGTTTTTTAAAAACCATACATTGACTTGACAACGTTTAAGCACCTTTATCTCAGATGATTTTGCTTCATTTCCTCTGAAAATTAAGTATGTTGTAGCTGTGACAATAAGCTGCAGTAATCATGCATTTTATTCTTTGAAATCTCCTCATCAGGTTGACAATTTTGCAATTTAAAACTGAAAATGAGAATGGAATGCGGACGAAACGATTCCTGATTCATCTTTCACGTACATAAGTTTATGTTCCTCTAATTTTCTCGTCGAGACGTATGGCCGAGTGGTTAGAGGTGTCGTCACAGAAACGTGAGGTTGCACACGTACGGGTTCGAACCTCACAAGAGCACGAAAGAAAATAATAATTATTTTTTTACTTTTTTTCTTCAATGGAGTACTACACCTTCGTCCATGTAGAAGTCACGTTCGCATGTAAACACACCTATACGCACACACTCACACAGTATCCCTTTGTTTATCGTTGGAGACTGCATTGCTTCGACTGCTGCAAAATATTGCAGGCTGGGCTTTTCAAGCTGATCATGGTATATTGTAACAAAATGAAATTTGTTCATATCAATTCAGTAACACAATGTAGTCGTGGTTACTTTGTGCTGATTTTATACATGTAAGAAGCTATACATTGTAAAAAAAAGTATTTGAATTGTTCCTTTAAGTCAGTCTTCTGTATTGATGATTATTTGTCAATTAGTGGTTTTTGTGGAGTTTCAGATAATGATAAAAAGTATGCCATGATAAGTGCAGCGATACTTTCTACAGTTAGTTCAAAGTTGTGTTACAGAGGTTTGATACATACATTTAGCATTGTGTTTGTGTGTCCACGTGTGTATACAGGTTGGCCATATGGCACATTCTAGACAATAAATCTTAATTAATTAGCAAACGCGATCAGCTATGGAACTGAATATGGTACTAATGTATGATGTTCATGATTCTCATTACACTGTGACGAGTTTAAAGAGATAGCTTAACTGTGTGTAAAAATAAAGCAATAATAAGGAAATTTTAAGGGAATTTGATAACCATGCCTATAATAATTTCATACAGGTACTAATAGCTGCCTCATATTCGTGTGATTGATCGTTATGTCAATAGCAAACTGACAACGTACGATTAATATATTATACATTAAACAACTGTCTTTCAAATCCATATCGATGTTTTCTAGTTTGATGACGTCATCATACTTTAAATTGTGATAAAAGTAAAGACACAAAATGGGACAAGTTTACGTGTTATGTCTATGGGAGGTGATTTTTTTTTAAAACCATGCATTGACTTGACAACGTTTAAGCACCTCTATCTCAGCTGATTTTGCTTCATTTCCTCTGAAACTTTAGTATGTTGTAGCTGAGACAATAAGCTGCAGTAATCATGCATTTTATTCTTTAAAATCTCCTCATCAGATTGACAATTTTGCAGTTTAAAACTGAAAATGAAAATGGAATGTGGACAAAACGATTCCTCATGTATCTTTCACATACATAAGTTTACGTTCCCCATATTTTCTCGTCGAGACGTATGGCCGAGTGGCTAAAGGCGACGTCTCAGAGACGTAAGGTTGCGGGTTGGAACCCCACAAGATCACGAAACAAAATACTTAGCTATTTTACTTTTTTTCTTCAATTTTGTATTACATATTCGTCCATGTAGAAATCACGTACGTATATAAACGCACCTATACACACACACAGACACACACACACACGCCATATCCCTCTTTTTTGTGTGTTGGAGACCACATTGCTTCGACTGCAGCACAATTTTGCAGGTTGACTTTGTCAAACCGATCATAGTATGTAATGACGACGACTGAGGTGTTGTACTTTGAACAATTGTCTTTCAAGACGATGTCATTGTTTTGTAATTTGATGACGTCATTACACTGAAAATTGTGATTAAAGGCAAGGTATCAAAACCAGCCGATTATAGGTTTTATGTCTGCGGGACGTATTTTTCCCAAGTTGCCAGAAATGGCATAGCGACCTCAGTCGTTACAAGGCCGCTTTTCCGTCTAGCAATGCAATAGATGTTCACACGGCCACGTTGGTTGAGTGGGCATTGACTTTCCCCCTGTTATATCTATACATTGTTTTTTTTTTTTGTCTTACCATTTCCGTGGATGACCCGTGGCCGAGTGGTTACAGAAACGGTTTCGCATGTACGCTCAATATAACTTCAAGGTGCCTATATCACATTCTTTTCTTTGTCGATCGCAGATGACTGTCATCTGATGACCACAAGCGTATCACCTAACTCGTCCTCAATGTGACGAGTTTTCATGTCTCGTTCTTCTTTCTTTCTGCCACATTTTGTGTCGTCAATATCTCAACAATGACATTACGGAATAACATGACATTTTCAGTCAACATGTCTCATAACAATATCTAGCCACAATAAGGTTTTCATGACAGTAACATATCTATGACGTCATCTAGGCGCCATTTTGTGATTTTCGGACCTTGTCACATGATCGATCATAACTTCATAACTAGATATCATTTCTGTATCATTTTCGGTGGACATAAAGTTCAGGTCAGGCTCTATCTTACGTTTTAACGCTAGTTACCAAGGTCATCATTACGCGCGCGTTTGCGCGCGTCAAAATTTTAAAAGGCTCAAAACGACTTCCCAATGGGAAATCTCGAAGTTTCAGACAATTCTAAGCGTTTCAAACATTTTTTCGCGTGCGCGTCCGTCCGCGCAATTTCGCGCGCAGAGGGCGTAACTAACATGAAAATGCAAATTTTTTGACTGATTTGGATTTCTGATACTTTGAGTAACAATATCCATTGATTTCCGATCGATTTTGACCTATAACAAAGGAATGCACTGGCGTCAAAGTTGAAATTCCGCGCGCGCGTCTTTCTGCAAATATAGTGAAAAACATGTTTTTGTTTATGTCGCCATAGCTCTTTAAATCGTCCATTGACCCTATATTTCTATTGCATATTACAAAAGCATATGAATTGGAAATAACGTTTCAAGTACCAATATTGCCAGGAAAACTCATGACGTCATCATATCATCATCTGAAATCAAAAAAGTGGAATTAATTTTTTTGAGGTACTCTTTCTGACATTCATTTACTCGTATCTCTATTGTTTAAGCTTAATATCACCCCAAATTCAGATATGTTTTACTTTGAACATTTACCTTTCAAGTCCATGTCATGGTTTTGAATTTTGATGACGTCATCATACTTTAAATTGTGATTAAAGGTAAAGACGCAAAATCGGACAAGTTTACGTGTTATGTCTATGGGAGGTGAGTTTTTTAAAAACCATACATTGACTTGACAACGTTTAAGCACCTTTATCTCAGATGATTTTGCTTCATTTCCTCTGAAAATTAAGTATGTTGTAGCTGTGACAATAAGCTGCAGTAATCATGCATTTTATTCTTTGAAATCTCCTCATCAGGTTGACAATTTTGCAATTTAAAACTGAAAATGAGAATGGAATGCGGACGAAACGATTCCTGATTCATCTTTCACGTACATAAGTTTATGTTCCTCTAATTTTCTCGTCGAGACGTATGGCCGAGTGGTTAGAGGTGTAGTCACAGAAACGTGAGGTTGCACACGTACGGGTTCGAACCTCACAAGAGCACGAAAGAAAATAATAATTATTTTTTTACTTTTTTTCTTCAATGGAGTACTACACCTTCGTCCATGTAGAAGTCACGTTCGCATGTAAACACACCTATACGCACACACTCACACAGTATCCCTTTGTTTATCGTTGGAGACTGCATTGCTTCGACTGCTGCAAAATATTGCAGGCTGGGCTTTTCAAGCTGATCATGGTATATTGTAACAAAATGAAATTTGTTCATATCAATTCAGTAACACAATGTAGTCGGGTTACTTTGTGCTGATTTTATACATGTAAGAAGCTATACATTGTAAAAAAAAGTATTTGAATTGTTCCTTTAAGTCAGTCTTCTGTATTGATGATTATTTGTCAATTAGTGGTTTTTGTGGAGTTTCAGATAATGATAAAAAGTATGCCATGATAAGTGCAGCGATACTTTCTACAGTTAGTTCAAAGTTGTGTTACAGAGGTTTGATACATACATTTAGCATTGTGTTTGTGTGTCCACGTGTGTATACAGGTTGGCCATATGGCACATTCTAGACAATAAATCTTAATTAATTAGCAAACGCGATCAGCTATGGAACTGAATATGGTACTAATGTATGATGTTCATGATTCTCATTAAACTGTGACGAGTTTAAAGAGATAGCTTAACTGTGTGTAAAAATAAAGCAATAATAAGGAAATTTTAAGGGAATTTGATAACCATGCCTATAATAATTTCATACAGGTACTAATAGCTGCCTCATAGTCGTGTGATTGATCGTCATGTCAATAGCAAACTGACAACGTACGATTAATATATTATACATTAAACAACTGTCTTTCAAATCCATATCGATGTTTTCTAGTTTGATGACGTCATCATACTTTAAATTGTGACAAAAGTAAAGACACAAAATCGGACAAGTTTACGTGTTATGTCTATGGGAGGTGATTTTTTTTAAAACCATGCATTGACTTGACAACGTTTAAGCACCTCTATCTCAGCTGATTTTGCTTCATTTCCTCTGAAACTTTAGTATGTTGTAGCTGAGACAATAAGCTGCAGTAATCATGCATTTTATTCTTTAAAATCTCCTCATCAGATTGACAATTTTGCAGTTTAAAACTGAAAATGAAAATGGAATGTGGACAAAACGATTCCTCATGTATCTTTCACATACATAAGTTTACGTTCCCCATATTTTCTCGTCGAGACGTATGGCCGAGTGGCTAAAGGCGACGTCTCAGAGACGTAAGGTTGCGGGTTGGAACCCCACAAGATCACGAAACAAAATACTTAGCTATTTTACTTTTTTTCTTCAATTTTGTATTACATATTCGTCCATGTAGAAATCACGTACGTATATAAACGCACCTATACACACACAGACACACACACACACGCCATATCCCTCTTTTTTGTGTGTTGGAGACCACATTGCTTCGACTGCAGCACAATTTTGCAGGTTGACTTTGTCAAACCGATCATAGTATGTAATGACGACGACTGAGGTGTTGTACTTTGAACAATTGTCTTTCAAGACGATGTCATTGTTTTGTAATTTGATGACGTCATTACACTGAAAATTGTGATTAAAGGCAAGGTATCAAAACCAGCCGATTATAGGTTTTATGTCTGCGGGACGTATTTTTCCCAAGTTGCCAGAAATGGCATAGCGACCTCAGTCGTTACAAGGCCGCTTTTCCGTCTAGCAATGCAATAGATGTTCACACGGCCACGTTGGTTGAGTGGGCATTGACTTTCCCCCTGTTATATCTATACATTGTTTTTTTTTTGTCTTACCATTTCCGTGGATGACCCGTGGCCGAGTGGTTACAGAAACGGTTTCGCATGTACGCTCAATATAACTTCAAGGTGCCTATATCACATTCTTTTCTTTGTCGATCACAGATGACTGTCATCTGATGACCACAAGCGTATCACCTAACTCGTCCTCAATGTGACGAGTTTTCATGTCTCGTTTTCAGTAGTTGTCACGTTGTCTAGTCCTGTTTCATGTTTGTTCGCGTCTATGAAAGTGTATATCTGGTAATCTAATTTTCAGTGGGCTTCCAGACTTCTTCCACTTTGTTATCTTTTGTATCTACGATGATTCGATTCCATCAATGTTCTTTTTCAGAGGGGCCCACACACTACAAGCTCTGTCTTTTTAGTGGGTCCCTCCATTTTTCGCACTTTAAGCAACGGTATACTTGTACTTCACTTCGATCACTTCTGTTTCTTTTTTACTATACAAAGTATGATTACTATAGGTCCTCAATTGTTGTACAGTCTTTATCATTTCACTATGTTCTATTTACCTTATTCTCTGTTATCAAAAGAAGTGAAACATATGTTTTGTCGAAAAATGAAATAAACTTTGAATTGAAAAAAAAATCACGGTATAGTGATCAGATACGAACTTGATTACGTAGTAATGTTGTATAATGAAGTATAGATTTATGAGTTTGTATTCATGTGTATTAAAGACTCCTGTGTCGAAATATTTTTTTTTTGTTAAATATACTTGTACTTCACTTCGATCACTTCTGTTTCTTTTTTACTATACAAAGTATGATTACTATAGGTCCTCAATTGTTGTACAGTCTTTATCATTTCACTATGTTCTATTTACCTTATTCTCTGTTATCAAAAGAAGTGAAACATATGTTTTGTCGAAAAATGAAATAAACTTTGAATTGAAAAAAAAAATCACGGTATAGTGATCAGATACGAACTTGATTACGTAGTAATGTTGTATAATGAAGTATAGATTTATGAGTTTGTATTCATGTGTATTAAAGACTCCTGTGTCGAAATATTTTTTTTTTGTTAAATTGCAACTGATTGACAACATGTCCTATATCGACGTAAATTAGACCTATTGTTTGGTGTCTGAGTACATTTAATAGCCATAGGGGGAAAAACAATGTAATACATTTTTGGATTTAATGTAGGCCCTATGCCCATGAGTTTTTGTTCTGTTTTCTTTTGTTTTATCATGGCTGTTTATATTCAGGAATGTCTGGATAATCTGTCATCTGTGTTTATTAGCGATTGATAGGAAATTCGTCAATCAGTTGTCACCTAGCACTTGATTGCATAATAACGACCCTCCATTTCTGATATAGAATGTTTCCAAGACATGATTGTGTAGCCTACTGATGTTATTGTGTGCAACATTCAGATTATTTTCTTTTAATATAATACAAACATTGTATATATGCGTGACTGAAGTTCTTGTTTTGATACTGTGTATTGATCAGCTTGTACAATATTTGATAATTCATACTTGATACTTATAACAATTCTGCAACATAAGAGTGTTAAGGTTACATTTTACATGCGATGAAAAGCACAAAAGTAACACTCCAACGATACTGTAAGCTGTGCTATGATTTTTCGCGAAATTAAAATGCACGCGAACATTCCTCGGTTTCATAGTTACAAACTGTAGCACCTGCTATTGTCAAATACCGGTAAGCTAGAGAACTCTTGATCACAGGTACAGAAGCTGTATAGGCTTGTTTATTGTTATAAAGTAGTTAACTGTGCACAACCATGTTGCCAAAACCAAATGTTCCCTTGAATGCGTTAGCAAAGAAAATTAAATTACGGTTTTACACTCAAAGGAATTAGGACCTTTACTTTTTATCATTTGTATTAATGACTTTTGTAGATCATCTGATATACTCTCATTTATACTTTTTGCTGATGATTCCAATGTTTTCTTTTCTCATCGAAATCCAAATACTCTCGTAAGCATTGTTAATTCTAAATTGAAAAAAGTTACTGAATGGATAAGAGCTAATAAATTATCACTTAATCTCCAGAAAACTAAGTATATGCTTTTTAGCAATTCTGTAGAAGCTTTGCGCACAAATATCATTTTTGATGACACTCTGTTAGAATGTGTATCTCATATAAAATTCCTTGGTATCACAGTGGATGATAAACTTTCATGGACACCGCACATTATTAACATTAGTATAATCATTTCACGTAATATTGGTATCATAAATAGGCTCAAGTCTCATATTCCAATGTCCTCTTTGCTGACCTTGTATTTTTCTCTGATTTTACCGTATCTTAATTACGGACTCCTAGCATGGGGTAGTACCCATCAAACTTTATCAGCTGAATTATTATTACTGCAAAAAAGGTACTTCGTATCATATGCGGCGTCCCGCCACGTTCCCATTCAGAGCCATTGTTTACTAAATATAAGATTTTGAAAATCAAAGATTTGTATTTTTTTCAGCTTGTTCAGTTTATGTTTAATTACAATGCAAATGCACTTCCCAGTATTTTCAATTCAATGTTTCCACGGAATCAGTTTTTTCATAATCATCCCACTAGACAATAAAATGAGTTTCATTTGCCCCTCTTGAGAACTTTATTAGCTCAGAGTACATTTCTATACACCGGTCCTAGATTTTGGAATTCATTAAGCTGTGAAATAAAAAAATCCCCTTCTTTGCATTCTTTTAAGCGCAAGTTAAAATCATTTCTGTTAAATCCTCTTTGATATATTTCTTTATTAGTTAGATCTCATCAACCTCAGGGTTCATCATCCATCCACCAATCTTTCGATTACTGACTTCATTATTACGTAATGGATTACATGGATTATTATGCAATAGCCATTAAATCCCTGCACAGCTGCGTGCAATACCAGCCCTCTGAAGCACATTCTCAATCACCCCCTGTTCCATTTCCCTAGTTCAGCGTGTAGGCATTCTCTTATTCTCTTTCTCTTTTTTTCTTTTCCTTTCTCTCTCCCCATTCTTTCCGTCTTTTTTGTCAAGTCGTGTCATGTCTTTTGTATTTCTCCTGTCTTGTTCCGTTCTGTCGTAAATTATATCTGTGATAAGTATTTTGTAAATAAGTAATTCATAAGTTTGTTCATTATTTGAGTGGTTCACAACATACAAGCTTGCTTTTTAGTAGACCTCTCAGTTCTTTCTTTTTTCTCAACTGAAGCATAACTTTGTACTTTTTTGCCAGTATGCATTCCTTTGTTTATTTGTATCATTTATCTTTTACAAAGTCGAATGTTTATGTTTATGATGTAATTCCAAATATATTATGCGTTATGTTTTGTTGGAAAAAGAAGAATGAAAATAGATGAATTGAATGGAATTGAACTGAATTGAATCAGAATATACAATTATCACTCAAGTGATTCTATGTTAATTCTTGTAACTATGCGCGTGTGTGCATGCGTATGTGTTAGTATAATTATGCAGATTCTTTCTCTTTACACTATGTCTGACTTTTTTCTTTATGTTTCAACAAGGTCAGCTCATAAATTTGAAGTTAAATAACCACAAAAGCATGTAGTACATGTATTCAGAATTTGTAATAAGCGCTTGAAAAGGAGTATGAAATTGTGGTTAACTGTGAAAAAAAGAAAGTTTATAGTTGCATCTAGTTTGCTTTTCAATGATTGCATGAATAAAAGGATTCCATTCAAAAAATGTTATCGACCCTCCTCACTTTGTTGTTTTTGACGTTTGTTTGTAGCCGAGTTCTCTGCAACCCACTATGCGAGCAATTTAGAAGAGGCATATACGCTCTTCTGTCAATTATGACGGGGCTACATTTTCCCAAAGTTTTATCATATAAAAATCTGGTTTAACAACATTTCTTTTACATCATTGTTCATTTTAGATACTAGCCATATTGCTGGTCGTGATAGAGACGAAGAATCAGATGATTTTTTTTTTTTAATTTCTTACCCAAAATCAGGTTAAATTCTGGCTTCGGACGTGTCAGTCAGCACATCGAAAGATGCATCACACACACACACACACACACACACACACACACACTTATATATGTGTATATATATATATATATATATATATATATATTTATTTATTTATTTATATATTTATATCTGTATGCATGTTTACATTCACATCTGTGAATATATTGACATACATTCCTCACGTTGATACGTATGATAAATAGTCTCGGCTCAGTCCATTTTCATTGTAGATTTTGAAGAAGGGCAATTAAAGGGGTTGCTACTCAACATCACAGCCACGTCTCTCGTGCAAGTTTTGCTGACAATCTGCCCTTGCACCGCCCCGGCGTGTTCTGGTATAGTCCATTGCTGTCACTTTATATGTATATTATATGCATATGTCTGTGTATGTGTGTGTGTGTATAATATATATCATATGCACCGCTATATAATCTGCATTTGCGTTACTGTTCTTTGATCAGTGACAATAAACCTCCGTGGGTATGGGCATCCGGTTGTGAGTTTATGTTGCATAAGTCCCCTATCATACCACCGTATAGTCATTTTGAATATAAAAATAGCACGAAAACAAAATTCATAACCTTTGCATCAATCGTCCGATTTTCCTCAAACTTTCACTGAGGTGTACTACTCTTGTTCCTGCTTTCATCCAATCCACATTTCTCTTTGGGTTTGGGTTTCCTTTAATACCAGGCATCCAGCAAATTATGCGTACGCTCATGGGACACCGCGGTAATGGTGGAGTGTCCTGCCACGTCCGATCGGCCTGTAACCCGCTGTGTAATGACCAATCGTTTCGATACAACGACTGAATAAAACACACATGTACGCCTGAGTGTGTATCAACTTTCAGATCTACCAGTTTTCCTGTATTGATTTTTCTTATTAAGGCATTGGAGTGAGACAGACCGGGAAAGAAATAAACATTGTGATACCAGGAGTAAATTTCATTTGTGTACTTAAGGAGCAAAAAAAAAAAAAAAAAAAAAAAAACAATGCCCATGTGTTGGCCCTTCTTCTAATGTTCACGGATGCAGGAATGGAGTTCGTCACTTATTAGAAAATATTTTGTAAGATTCGTAAGGCT
Source organism: Diadema antillarum (assembly GCF_040938485.1). NCBI lineage: Eukaryota > Metazoa > Echinodermata > Echinoidea > Diadematoida > Diadematidae > Diadema > Diadema antillarum. Next base: position 628,954 of record NW_027271462.1, read on the forward strand.
TATTCCGTATAGTACTATCAGCCTCCTACAGACCAGCAAAGACGACTTCATACTTTTTGGTAAAAGCTGCGTTTCTCCTGCGGTAAGTGAATTTCCGTGTTTCATTTTGTCTTTGCCTTCAGCCTCATCACGCCGCCATGGACTTTTGAGGTCATTGCAGATCAATCAAAAAAAATGTTTCGTTTGGACTTGACAAAAACCAACCAAACAAACAAAAACAAGCAAAAACGGAAACAAGACAAAAAGACCACAGCGAGCTGCCTCGATCTTTCATTACACTGTCCCTTGCTTTTCAGCAATTCTAAATAACCTTGTTTTCGTGTTACGCACACGAGCTACGATGAAAATAAGGCTAATTCGAGTTGGGCAAGTAAAAGAACCTCATCTTCATTAGCATCTTTAGTAGAAGTAGTAGTTCTATAATTATAATGATTATTGCTACAACTGCTATAATAGTAGTAGTTATAATCACTATAATGATAATAATGATTATAATAATAACAATAATAGTGGCAAAGTAGTGTCACTATCGTTATCTTCCTTCATTTTTATTCTTATTTTTGCTTGATATTAGGTAATATATTTTCAAGCAACTGAAAGAATGTAAAACATTATCACATTTCACCCAGAACAGGTTGATTTGCCTTACTTTTGTTGCATTCATTTTTGCAACAAGTTCATTTTTAATTCTCTCATTTTGGCAGTTTCTATATCATCGCTACTTACCATTTTGGATTCACTCCTTCATATATTATGCAGAGACAAACATGACTAGACCGAAAAGCGTTTCTATATACATCCTGCTTCTGACGATTGCACTTGTCTCCAACTACTGTAATGGCATGCGAGATACTAGAGATGTAAGTAAATTATTGACATCGAGGTAAATAAAAAATAATAGATATTTTGATGTAAGACAGTATATAGAATTAATGCAGGGCTCAAAACCCGAGAGTCTTGATAAGCGGTCAACATAATTGAGTGTTCCGTTTATGTTACCAACTAGGAAATTGTCGCGTCATTAATCCATGTGAGTATTTTGTGTGTATGTCTGTCTGCAGTATAGATATTAATAGTCATTTTATAATGCACATGCTCTATATTTCTTCAGCTGCCGAGTAATCCCTTTGTCATGACGCTATTGTTTTTGAATGAAAGCGCACCCATGAGTCTCAAGATGAGTTTGAATAGAAGTGTGCTTATGTTACAAACGAAATTGAAACTGTGGTATCTAAAACTCATTGCGTGTTTCATCCTAAGGGAAGAGCACTGGGGAAAAAAGGAAAAAGAAAGAGTCAAGGGGTAAGACACGTACACACATATTTACATACATGCAACCCTACTAAAGAAAAAATAATTCATTCACCGCGAATTCTCGTCTATACACTGCTTCCTATACCAGTGCATACTGTGTACTTCCGTGCTAACAGTGACTTGTGATATAAACAGAGAACAACAGCATTATAATGCGGATACGTTGATATTATGATAAACTACAGTGATGGAGATTTAGATATAGATAAGAAATATTTATGTTGCTCGTGCCCTCATGCTTCAACAACAGATTGCAAGTACTAATCAACAACATTAGTTTTATCTTTTTGAAGAGATCGTATATATTAAAGGACGAGTCCACCTTCATATACATAAGAATTGAGAGAATGCAGCAATATTAGTAGAACACATCAGTGAAAGTTTGAGGAAAACTGGACAATCCGTTCAAAAGTTACGAATATTTTAAGTATCTGGGCAGTCACTGCTGGAAGAGAAGACTACTACAGTGTATGATGTCACATGCGTACAACTATATAAGGAAAATAAAGAGAGAATTTCACAAAACTTTACTTTTTGAATATAGTGCACATTTCTTCGACTTGCTACTGACGTATGTTAAGGGTATTATTATTCCCCCTGCCTTCTGAAAGAGAGAAGTCGAGTGTTCTTTTGTTATGCGAGAAAAATGGAAATACAGGGGAAACTCGGTATAACGAACACTGCTATAACGAGATATCGGTTATTACGAGGAAATTTTCCCGGTCCCAAATGTCCTTCCACACAAGTCTATGTAAAATGCTACTCTTATAGCGAGATCGGCTATAACGAAATAACTGCTATAACGAGATCAATTTTGTGATTTCCAAAACAAAGAAAAACATAGCCAATCAAACCTGATATAGCGAGGTAAAGCAAAATGTCTTCGAGTAAAGCTTTACTTCGCCTGTGCTATCATGTTCCGAGATTGTAAAGCTCGATGCGCCAAAAACTGTCTTGTACACACATATTTTCTTCAGTTCACTCTACAGCTAGCACCGCATGTTGTACGTGTATGTGTGTGTGTGGTACATGCAGAAAATGTGGTGGGACGGCCGTATACATGACATCATCATGACGTTTAGCAAGTGTGAGGCAATCTGATGCTGTGATTGGCTTTCTACGTAGGGAATTCCCCATCTTCACACACACACAGTCACAATGTACTTGTAGGCCTACATACAGAATGTGTCACACACACATACACACACAGCATTGTGCAGACCATTATTCAAGCTTTCCACTCACAATACAAACCCCTACCATAACCACACACCAATCCACAGACGATCTCCACATAATCGCAAGCTATATATAGATTTACGAATTCAAACATCTACAGCTGATAAGAAAAACATTCTTGATATCGGATTTCATTGGTGAAAAAACATCTTCTTACCCATAAAGGTGAGTAATTACCTCACACACATTACCAAGTTATCAATATAGATTGAAAGATGATGGGTAGTCCCACATGTGCAAATTAATGTCTTTATGTTATGCTTTCTTTTATGCCTACTGATATAACGAGATATCGGCTATAACGAGGAAAACGACTCGGTCCCGACCATCTCGTTATATCGAGTTTCCACTGTATGTTGAATTTTCTTTATTCTTTCTTCATATCGTTGTACTCATGTGACATCACAAGCTATAGTAGTCTTTTCATCCAGCCGTGACTGAGCAGAAACTTCAAAAATTCGTAACTTTTGAACGGATTGTTCGATTTTGCTCAAACTCTCACTGATGTGTTCTACTAATATTGCTGCAGTCACTCAACCCACATGTCTATGAAGGTGAACAAACAAGATAAACGTTGTCATGCGGTAATTGAAACTGCTATCATTTGGTATCTAATACAAATGAAGTTGTAGAGAAAGTTTACGGAGGTTTCACGGGTCAATTCAATTCAATTTCAATTCAATCATAGTTTATTTCCAATCAACGAAAATCAAAACATAGTACAAAGTATACACGTCATGAAATGATATTGTTCAAACATTTGCAAAAGATTCATGTAGTATCCGAGATAAATTATATAACAACATATATCTATATACAATAACTAGGAGGAACAATACATACATCGTGGGCGTGCGGAAAATAGATTCGATTATGGAAAATAGTGATCCACTAAAAAGCAAAGCTTGTGGGACGTGGATCGCTAGATAAATAATGAGTAAATAATATATTATTCTAGGGTGTTTTGTAGCTATTATATTTGATATAGATTATTTAAATCATTGTAAAAATACGAATGTAGTTACATTGTGATACGCAGGTTGGGAAAAAAATATAAGAATAAAATATCAATGCTAATGCCCGGACACTGTTCAATGAACCACGTGTACCGGGAAAATATGACAAGGAGAACACACTCGGGTCAAGTATAATGCTACGAGTTGCAAGTTGTTGTTTTCTTTTTGACAAACTCGACTAAATCTTTCTGTAAAATGTAGAAGTGGAGGAAATCGTCCATGGACGTCTGTCACTGTTAGCTGACATATAACCTTAAAGGGAGGGTACAGCGCATTAGTGGAGATGGGAATTGGGCTTTTAACTTTTTGCGAGATAACAAGAAAACATAATAATGGAAATCTTTATATGCTTTTTGGATATTTTTCTTCTTCTTTGAACACTACTTTACACCTCAGGGAGACTAGTTCAACAATCCGTTATATTTAGCCACCCAATGTTAAAATGAACTATGCTTGTTTCTTGATCATGAAAAAAAAAAGGCAATATATTAAAACATGATCTATCTAAATTTACTCTCACGTTTTCTGATAAGGCAGATTGATGGTTTGACGACAATGGTTATTTACGGTTAAATTGAATGACCTTAAGCTGTTCTGAGATTGGTTTCCCTTATATTTATATAAATGTCAAATATTGCAGAAATGAAAGTGACAACCAAATGCCCTTATGCCTCATTGTGTAACGGACTACATGTACTGTAAAATAGTCGAAGTCAGATCAGGGAATCTCTCAAACTAATAAAGATTTGTGTGCGACAACATGGATTTAGATATGTGGGGGGGGGGGGGTTCCATCCACATGTTAAGGCATTTCATAAAATTGATTGTTAGAAGTAGGTAGCTGTATTGTAAAAGAAATAACATAGCCTGAAGACAAAGTCAACAAGAAAGAAACCGTGAGAGACATAATTGAACACATTATTTAATGGACGATTATACCAATTATTGTTTCCCCCTCTCAATCCGCCTATCAGTGGTCAGCTTGTAAGGTTGACCCGGTTCAAACTTACGACGAGAGTTGCTCAGATGGCGCTAGGGATCTAATGCCCTGCTCTCCCGGCCAAATGAAAGTCAAGACCTGCATCAGGGCTGATGAAGACACGACTGCTATGTGAGAAAATTTGTTCAATTTTTTGATTCGGTGTCCTCTCCGCCACTTCCCTCATCATTTCAGACATTTCTAGTAATAGAGTGATAGAAACAAGGAAAGAGACTCTTTGGAAATCGTCTAACTTCACTTTAGTATATAGGGTAAAATCTAAATCTAAAGGGAATTGAATAAAGGAGAGAAAGTCTTACATTTGTAGACTTTTGTGGTTTAACATACAGAATACACAATGTGAGCATACAATATATGTCTGATAGACAACGTTGATTTGATTTGACGACTCAAAAAAGGTGAAACTTGTCAACGAAGTATATCTTGAATTTGTCACATTTTCTGAAATACCTATTATTCTTTTACACTATTCTAAAGGTTGTTATCATAGAACAAATGGGAATGTGCATTTTCAGCAGTTTTTTTTTTATTATACTACTCCCTTTTTGTAGACTAGGGTGATCAGAAATGCTTGGAAGCCTCCTTTTTTTGTTAAAAATCCGTTATACACTCTTCACTTCAAACTCTAATAACTTTGGAAATGAAAACGCTACTTTCTTGGAAGTTGACAGATTCATAGACAGAATGAGTTAATAGACTATTCTCAATTTCAGCTAATCCGATTATCCTTTCATTGTTGTTGTTTTGGTAGTTTACATCCTGTTTTTCTTTGGAAGGGGGTCCAATTCATCGCACAGTAAGCGTGACTTGATAAAGATTTACTTCAGAGCCTCTAAATTGTCAGTTCACACTTTTTAAGAGTGTGTGCTTTCTTTCCAGTATTTAGATAGGTTATGATATGAGGCTCCATTTTCCTTGAGTCCGCTTTTTTTTTTAGAATCTTCCCTTACTAACAATTGCATATGACACATTTTCCCAATGAGAAAGGCTTCATTCGTTATAACACGCTTCTTAGATACTTTATTTTAATTACTACGTTATACAAAAGAAGCGTTTGATTGCAAAGTGAGTTAAGGGCTATATATAATTCGAAAATGTGAAAAATTTGAAAATGACAACAATTCCAACAATTGTTCATTTGTTTGTTTGTTTGTTATTTGTTTGTTGTTTTTTGGCAGTTTTACTTGCAATTATCGTAACTTCACCAAGACTTAGATAATGTAATTAACTCTTCTAGCGATCAAATCGTTAAAATGATAGCACGTTGCGTGTCTGCTTTGATTTTTCATCCCGGAAAGAGGACATCTGTGTTGATTTTTTTTTTCTTTCTCAACTCGCCTAATTTTATCTTTCTGTAAGTAGATTCTTTTTCAGCAGGTTTACTCGCAATTATCTTTACCTGATAAGAATGATGTAATTCATTCTACTTGCTATCCAATCATAAAATCCAGGCACTTTGCATGTCTCCTTTTATTTTTCATCCCTGAAATGGACATCTGTGTTGATTTTTCTCTCTCCCTCTCTTGTCTTGTCTGAATTTATCCTTCTTAGATGCCAAGGTTGCCCCATGCGGCATTTCCAAGCAAATTTTAATCGGTGCACAAGTTGTCGGCCATGTTCGGAGTGTGGGTGGAACGAACGAGTCACAGCTAACTGCACAGACGAATCGGACACAATGTGTGAACCTATCCTTTCCGGAACGACAGCAAACCGTCAAATGAATTCACGAGAGGCAACCGCAAAAACTCAAATGTCTATGTTGACAGCAGAAGAGAGCGCGATACGTCAGAGTTCAGTTGGTGTTACTACTTGTGAGAACTGTATGACGACGCAGAGTAGCGACACAATGGCAAGTGCAACAACTGACCAAGAAAGGACTTCCACAGTGGTACGACGTAACATGTCTCAAGGTATTTTCCGTTGGTAGTACTTTGTTACTCTCAAATGTGTTTGCATTATGTTTTGTCATTTACTGACGCACAGACAATACATGGAAAGGAGCGCGAGCTCAAGCTGGGTGCGGACAAAACTGAAAAGGGAAAGTTACAAAAACAAATGCAAAAAAAAAAAAAACGCAAGAGGCATTTGCAGGCTTTGTTAGAAGATTTTAATAATTGAGAGAACGTGCATACATTCTGTGGAAAAGTGTGTACTGAGAAAAGACGCTCTGAAGTATACAGCCAATTCAAGCTCTTAATTTTACCAAGCTGTGTTCTGCATGCGCAATGAATGGGATGAATTTAAAAAAAGGAAATGAAACAAAACTGCATGACAGTTACAATAATAATCAGATTATCTGAAGTTATACCTGTTCTAGTAACACGTTCTATCAATTACCACTACCAGCTTTCAAAGCAGGAACCTCATTCTGTCTGAAGGTTACAGTTGAAAGCAAAGACTGTGTGTGAAGACGCAAGGAATGATAAGATGCCTCTAAATAGACTTACCTAATTAAGACATTCTACAAACAAAACAAACTCTGCTATTCAAAAAAAAAAAAACCAAATTTCATATTTACTATCACCCAAGCTTATAATATCTAGGAGAATTTGCTGTTGTTGTTGTTGTTGTTTTAAAGAAAAAAAAGGAAGAGAGAGAAAAAAAAAATTGGGGCCCTAATTTTTTTCTCTCTCTCTTCCTTTTTTTTCTTTAAAACAACAACAAGAACTGCTTTTTTTAGGAAGAACTGCTCCTTCAGAAAATATGATAAACTCAAGATGTAATATTCAGATAGACCCGTTCACCAATCTTAATTGAGGCAGCTTGAGTGGCTAGCAGAACTACGTATCTCAAGTTAGATAAAACATGAAAGTTTCCTTTTTGTTATAAAACACTATTCCAAGTTACGTAAATCATTTCATGTAAAGCGGCAGGAGTTTAAACTTTAAACGTGAATATCTCGAAATCGCTTCAAACGAGATACAGCTGTACGTAGTTTTGCAAGATCACCAATCACGGACGCGCAGTGTATGGTGGTATGGATATCACGGAGAACAGACACCTAAAAATCTGCGTGCCAGTTGGTGCCTTGGCTTGGTTGGTTTGGTTTTATTTCCCGTCATAAAAAGACATACAAATGAAATGACTTTACAAATATACAGAGTTTACAGAAATACAATGTTTTACAAGCACACACATATAAGAGAAATTTTTTATCATTGAAAAGTAAGAGTTTGCAGAGAACCTAATACCAAAGACAGGGTAATAGATGAGATAGAGTAAAACGGCGGGAAAACCCATATTCGCAGCGACACTATTATAGAGTCACTGGTCTTCCAGTGGGGACCAGAAGAAAACAAAACAAGATAGAAAAGAGGGGGAGGAAGTGGGGTCGTATCGTCTTGTAACAATAATAATAATTCAAAATCATTCAACATTATCTTCTTATTCTACTTAAAGGTCCTTACACAAATCATGATAATCATGAATAATACAAACGTCATACATAAAAAATTGTTGAATTATATATGAAAATAAAACACCATTGAGTCTTATTCATTCTAATCATAAATGTAACAATTGTTGGGCAGTTGCGAATACAAAAAGGGAGACTATTATGCAACTTTATACCTCTATAAAAAATGTGCGTTGACAACTATTTGTTCGAGGTTTTGGTAAATGAAGATTATTATTTCGAAAATGATAGGGTGTATCACTATATGATATATTCTCTGTTCATGCGTAGATCCGCGGGTCATGAAAACTTTCAATTCATTTGATTTAACTGTCCTTTCATTAGTAAAATTCAAATTCAGCTTACAAAGATTTGTTGACCATAAAGGCAAAACGATGTGGAAATTATAGTGCCATATCAATAGTGTTACACTACCTGCGTGTTGCTGTAGTAAGCGTCTTTTTATCTCCTGTTTTCTTTTCGTAATATTTACCTTTTCTTCTGGCATTTAGCATTTGGCTTCCAGTTCGCTTGGCGATTATCAGGTAGAAAGACACTCCTTCATTATCTCCCTCCTTTGGTTCTGTGAGTATGTAAATACAAAGGACTTAAGGATGTTCCTCAGTTAAAGTGAAGTCCTTGTCATTTTCTTCCATACCGTAACTTTGACCCATCCGAAGCCACTGGCGTAGCCAGGGGGGGGGGGGGGGGGCGATGGGGGCGGTCGCCCCCCCCCCCCTAAGATTTGGACCGGGGATTTGGGAGGCGGAAAAAAATGCGTGTATACTGTATGCATGCACATGAAGCGGGTCTCCTTTGCAACCTTTCATCAAATAAGATATTTTTTTTTAATATTTCACTCAAAGTGTGCACCAGATCGTTGAATTTCAATTCAAAATATGCAAAATCTCTCGTGTTTGGGAGGGGGTATCCCCCTCCCAAACCCTCCCCCTCTGTGCCTCTTTCCCTAACTAAGTACACTTTTCAGATTTACAAAAAATTCTGAATAATTCTGAGTGCACTAGACTTATATTCCGAAAACTGAAGGTTCCCTCATGTATAAGGGGAATTTACCCTTTCCTCCCTCAGCCCTCCCCCCCCCCATCAGTTTTTTTTTTTTTTTTTTTTTGGTGATTTCCCAAATGTTGCTTCCATCAGATATGCGTATACGAGATATCTCAATTTCAACCTTAAAAAGATAAAAGCTCCATCGGAAGGGAAGGGTGGAGATAACACTCGCCCACGCCTTCTCCCTGCCCCCCCCCCCCCCCCCCATGTAAAGAAGTAGACTGTGGCTATACCCAGAGCGCTTTATTTCAATTCTAAAAACGCAAAAGCTCCGCGAGCGGGAGGGGGAATCCCCCTTCCCCTAAGCTCTACCTCACTAGACTTTATACATACGAACAGATGGTGCACATTCGGAATAAGAGCTAAATTCCGTGATTTTAACACTTCGATGAAAAAGTATTGCACAAAAAATTTGCACCAGATCGCTGAAATCTCAAAATCACCTTCGTGTGGGAGGGGATATGCCCCTATCTACACCCTCGTGTGCATGCTTTTTATGTTTGATTGCTGAACAGACAGCGTTCATGATATTCAGTGTAAGAATTAATACAAGAAGACTAGTGTATTTAGATTATACCATTTTTTAGGTAAATTGTTCAATAATAATCTACACTAAAATATACTGCTACCTTCAACAAGTGGGACTGTTTCACGTCGATAAAACGCGCAAAAAACATGCATCAAATTGCACCATTTGCAAAATCAAAATGCAAAAAGTTCTTACCGTGGGAGGGGGGAAACCCCCCTCCCCTCCGCCTCGCTCGCTCCGCTCACTCGGGTTCAGTCGCGTTCATGATATTCAGTGAAAAGAATTAATACAAGAAGTGTATCTAAATTATACCATTTTATAGGTAAATTGTTCAATAATAATCTACACTAAAATATACTGCTACCATAAACAAGTGGGACTGTTTCACGTCGATAAAACGCGCAAAAACATGCATCAAATTGCACCATTTACAACATCCAAATACAAAAAGTTCTTACCGTGGCAGGGGGACACCCCCTCTCACACCCTTCCCCCCCCCCCCCCCCTTGCTCGCTCCGCTCGCTCGGGCTCGGTCGCTTCGCTCCCTCGCAGACTAACCCCCCCCCCCTAGATGAAATCCTGGCTACGCCGTTGTCCGAAGCCCAAATATGTAAATAAAACCACAGGGTCATGTGCTTGTTTTTCTTCTTCGGGACTTTGAAGAATATGACAATCTGCCGTCCAGTACCAAAATGATAGCGGTACACGAGTAAGGCCATGATTGGCAACAAATTTAAATGCCCATAATTCTTTCAAAACCTACTTCATTTTCTCCAGATTTGCAAGAATTGCAGCAAAAAGTACCCAACAGGAGGAAAAGGTTTTAAAGATGGGGTTTACAATCTAGTTCTTGAGCAAGCAGCGCCCTCATGCGGCAGAAACTGCCGAAGTCTCTCAAATCCTTGCCAGGAACATGTTCTTGTTTGGGTTGGGATATAGGAGAAGGTTGATTAAACTTATACTGTACATTCAAAACCCATATCATTTTCACGAAACTTTGCAAAATTGTAGAAGAAGGGTACTAAATGCACAACAACAATAAAAATGGGTGTTTCATGTGTTCGTTTCTGTGCTAGCAGCGCCCCCATGCTAAAGAAATCACAAGACCCCAAAATGTCATCAGGAGCCGATGCAAGGATGCCTTGATAGGGTGGTGTCATAAATCTCATACTGTACCATCAAACCCCCTTTTTTCAAAAAAACCCAAACTTGCAGTGATTTGGTGGGAAAAAATTCAGAGAGGAAGCCCATATGCGATGTTGTCATTTTTTTTTAATATCCCTTGCACAGCCTATATGAGGATGCAAGTGTAGAAATCTCCACATTGACATGTTTTTGTGTTAGTTTCCCTTTCTTGCCTTAACTGCAGACAGTGATACTATAGGGGAAGGAAAGTAATGAAAGGGGAGTTTTGACATTAGCCTGTCCTCCAAGGGGGAAAAATCTTGACGTGATAGCGTTGATTGTACTTTGCATTTGTTGGTTGTTGCTGTGGTTGGTATGTTGTAAACTGTGGGGATGTACCTTGAGTACTCCACCCCAACCCCCCCCCCCCCCAAAAAAAAGAAACAAACACGAACGAAAAAAGAAACATGAAACATGTAATTAACATTCGATGACAGGGTTTCAGAGCGAAGCAGAATAAGATTAATTTTTGAGAAAAAGACATCATTATTGTTATGAACATTTGGAATAGGATTATATATATAAAAAATATATATATCTTCACAATTGTACGTACGCGAAACCGATCGGTTGAAGATATTTACTGAGTGACTTCTTCTTCTTCTTCATCTTGCGTATGAAGCAGCGGCAGCTAAATAACGTCCCCCAGTTGTTGTAGCCAAGTTACAGCCTCACGAGTAGGGTGTGTCAGGTCCATGTTGTACTGAGTGACAAAATACTTGCTTGTACAAGCGCACTTCTCATTATTGAGTGGGCACGGCAAATGTTTGTTTATTGTGACATCACTGACCAACCTGCGCAGGTACGGTGCGCACAAACATAACTGAGGAACGCCCTTAACTGGTACGGGGGGGGGGGGGAGGGAGAAGAGGGATGAGGTTAAAAAGGGGGAAAGACTTTCTCATACTCGCTTTGATTGATTATCGTGCCGTCATTTAACTTGCGAGAACTGTATGACGACATGGGGCACGGTGAAACTATGACAATTATTACAATTGACCAAGAAGGTATTCTCTATTTGCTTTACATAGCTAATCTCAAAATTGTCCGGTTCTATATCATCATGTCCATAACTGAGATGTGTGTGGTAAGTGTGGGAAGGGGCAGCGCTCGAACATGGACTCAAGTAGCCAGTGCCGTATATATAATACGGCACTGCAAGTAGCCTTCTGATAGCGCCCTCAACGCTGTATGGTATCTGGAGAGAGAGAGAGAGAAGAAAAAGAAAAACACGCTGTAGTTGTAAACTGAAGAGGAAGAAGAGATTGGGGTTGAAGAGTGTGTTGTGAGCATTAAATTGTTTTTAACTTTAGAGGTTAAAAATTGGACCGTCCTAACCCGTTCAAAAAGTGTCATTTCGATAGAAAAAGTGATTTAAATATTATGATCACTCAGGAGAGATGTGCAGGTCTATTTATGCAAACTTATTTCATTTCCAAGTGAAAACAGCGACCCTCTGAAAAATACAATCCAGCTACAAAAAGCGTAAATTATCTCAATTTTAGTTTTGCTTGAAGCCTCCAAAACAAATTACCCTTTCAGGTAAGACAAATAATATATATATATATATATATATATATATATATATATATATATATATGTGTGTGTGTGTGTGTGTGTGTGTGTGTGTGTGTGACCCTGCACCTCAAAACAAACAAAAAGTCGCCAGACATGAATTTCTAGTTAGAGCATATTCTGTAAGAACAGACTTTAAGCTTTAAAATGATGTATAACTCTAATCAAATGGACTCTCCTAACCTATCTAAATATTGGAAAGAAAGCACAAACTCAGGAAAAGTGTGAACTGAGAAAAGAGGCTCTGAAGTACAGTGTCTATTCAAGCGCTTAATCGTTACGAAACCGTGCTGGCTGTGCGATGAATGGGACAAAAAAACAGAAGTAAACCACCAGAGTAACAACAATGAAGGGATTATCAAATTAAACTGAAATCAAGCATGCCTCATTAACATATTCTGTTCATGATTAATGCCAACTTTCAAAGCAGTAGCACTATCCTTTCAAAAGTTATTAGAGTTGAAAGTGAAGAGTGTGGACATGGTTTTTCAGAAATGAAAAAGGGATTCTGAAGACACACCTAATCACACTATTCTACCAAAAATGTTTGAGATAAACTGCTAAAAACTTACACTTTCCTGCCCGTTTTATGGTACCAAATTTTAGCACAATGTAAAAGAAGACCCGCTCTTTCAGAAAATATAAAAAAGTCAAGTTCGGCTGGGTTGACCCATTTCACTTATTTTCAGTCCTCACGCAAAATCAGTGTGTGCGAATTTATGTTCGTTTTGAGGTGCACGGTCACATATATATATATATATATATATCCACAAAAATGGAATATATTGGTCTAATAATAGCAAAAAGAATGTAAATGTTTTTTTGTGGAATTTGAGCTGGGGTTTTTGTGGACACTAGTGTCAAGGACGCTGCAATTTTCATAAAGTTTATCAACATCTTACCTTTCTACATTAAACAGGTTGGTCACTTGATGCCCTGCATATGACACTTATCGGGATATCTACTTCGTTATTCCTACTACTGCTGGCTGTGTTCCCGTGGCGGTGTGTCACTCTGCTACGTCGACGTCAAGCACGGAAGAAGGATAGAGTGAGAAATTGTTTAACTCTTCCTGTGGACAGGGTGTTAATGTGGCACGCAACATAATGTATGGTATTGTCTTTGGTACCTGCGCTATCGTAAGTGCATATCTGTAGTCCAGTTAAAGATTATTCACATAGCCGATTTTTCTTTTCGAATTACCCAGAAATAATAAGAGGGAATCGTAACGGTCTTAGAGTGAGTGTGTACCAAATGAAATGTCTTATATGATTAATTTTGATGAGGACAGTTGAACTTTTTCAATCAAAATGAAATCATAAAGAAATCAAAAGAATCAGTGTTTCTAATATTTTTTCACTATTATATAGTAATTATTTTCTTTCAGTCTTAAATGATTCGTCTTCATCAGTGCTTGTTTTTAAAAGCTTATCGTTGAATATGTATGTAATACATTGTATATGTTTCTTTGTTTGTGTCTCATCCATAACAATGTCAAATTCAAGGCTTACAACAATGTGATTGCCCCACACTTTGGACGTCGTTCCGGAGCTATTCGGCAGAGCACGGGCCAGAGCCACATGCCATCTCCTGTTTGGAGCGCCGATGGAGCGTTATACTCTACAGTCCCAGATCTTCAATATAATGTGCATGACCTCACCATACTTTCCGGGTCTGTAGTTCAGGAAATGGAACCCCAGCCATCCCCACCGCACGTTCATCAGGCTAGTGCCCAAGTTTTGTTCGAGGTTTCGTATGAGGAGGTACAGGACTGCCCTCCTGGAAATAGTTCGCATGGTGCGCCAGTAGCGAGAAGTGAATTCGTAGGTATGGCAGCAGCCGATAGTGACGTTGACGGATCTGGGTATATGGTACCAAACGCAGTCTCTAGAGTTGAGGATGAAGCTGAGCCCCAGATACCTCAATCGCACTCTCAGGATGAAGCTGAGCCCCAGATACCTCAATCGCACTCTCATCAGAGCAGTGGCAATCGTTTGTCTGGGGCCCCGTATGGGGAGGATCTGGACAGCTTTCCTAGGAGCAGCTCGCAGGGTGTGCCTGTAACGAGGAGTGAATTCGCAGATACGGCAGCCGACGGTGGAGTAGACGAATTTGGGTACTTGGTCCTAAATGATGACTTTGGGCATTTAATACCAAACCCGGCACTCTCTATAGTTCAGGGGGAAATTGACCCCCAGATATTCCCACCGCGCTTTCACGTGGCAAGTGCCCAGAATTTGTCCGAGGCTTCGAATGAGAAAATACAGGACCGGATTTCGAGGCGCGATTCGCAGGTTGTACCAGCAGTGAGTCGTGAAGATGCGGTAGCAGCGGGCGGTGACGTAGACGAATTTGGTATTTGATCCTAAATGATGAAACACCGTCAAGGGAGCCGGTGGATTACTTTCCACGAACTAAGCTCTATGTGGACTGATGAAATCAACTTAAACCATCATCATTACCGATTCCTAATGGTCCGTTTATGATTGACCACGAGTGTTTGAAATGAACAACATATCTAGTCAGCACATCCGAGCACATCCTATTTTAAGAGATTCACCCCTCAAAATCAATCGCATATCGATTTATAGCACATTAGACACTAATTCTTCTTTGGGGTATGACGCGTCTTAGGTATGTGTATTGTCCAACTTGTCAGTGGTGAAAATACATAACATCAACCTACACTGTTGGCCCTTAATGCTAACCGATTGACTTTTTGTCTTAGAATTCATTAGATCCGATAATATATTGTTTGACTAAATTCAATTCTACCGTAAGATTCTGTGTAAATATCGTTGTCAACGTCTTGAAACCTTATAGGTTTCTGTACAGTAATGTTTGTATAGCACCAAAGTGGTCGTATATCTGTACTGCGTTTGTTGTCCCGTATTTTGTGAGGATAAGTAGTGGAGTTTTTGTTGTAGATTTTCTTGGGATATGGAACCACCGTTATCAATAATTACCACATTTTTTAATTCTCCAATACGTCCCAAAATAAGTACCCCAAAATACTTCGGCAAATCCTGTTATTGCTCACAGATGTTTCCAGCATTCAGGTATTAATCATTGTGTATGTTTGTGATTTAAAAAAGGATACAGTACATAGGCGACTTTCACTATCATGAATAAATAAATGCGATTACAGGTACAAGAGCAAAATACTTGTTTTTTGTATGTGCATATATATAAATGCATGAATATAAATGCATATATAATGTAGATATATACATATATATATATATATATATATATATATATATATATAATACGTATATATCAAGAGTATAGGCTACGGTCACAACTCAGAGCGGCGACCGACCGATTTGTAGCCTGCTCGGTCGCTGCTGAAATTTTGGCACTGCTCAGCAGTTTTTGGAGATGCTGAGCAGGCTGTAAAACCCTAGCGATGGCCGAGCAGTGCCCTGTCGATTTCCCGTCGGTCACCGATCGATTTTCAGAAAAATTTTGGCGAAATATGGGGATCTGCAACGCGCAGAGTCCGAGCAGTCACCGAGCGATGCCCCATCTGCAACTGGACGATCTCCCACCGGTCACCGGCCGATTTTTACGAAATCGCTCAGCGACCGACGGGTGATCGATAGGTCATCTACCGGTGACCCGTAGGCGTACCGACGGCCACCCGCCGGAAATTTCTCACGAGCTACCTGTGTTTATTAATGTACCTATGTGATTTGTGATGTGTTAATTAATTAATCAATTAAGATAAAACTCGAGGCAAAAGATCTAAGAGTTAAATTATCAATTAACAAACCTCAGCTACGTGATACCACAGATAACTAGAAATTAGGAAATAAAACAAAAGGAACACCCAAGATGGAACAAAGATTAGAATAGATTAGATTTTTCCAGAATATCTTGAAAAAATCGCCAAAATATCTTTTATATTTTACATTATTTTTCTATTCCTATTTAATCTTATATTTTGACTTTCCCCATCTCTTGTCATTCATTTCTTCTTCAATCAATAGGCTTTAATGAATGATAAGGTAACCATACCATATTTTACTACGTCAACATATCAACACTAACTTTTAGCTTTCATCTCTTTTGCCCCAAAGTGGTTGCCTCTGACTTCCATGTCCCTCATGTTGGTTGCCGAGATGTTGAGATGCTGAGATGTTGGTGGGGTTTCTTTGCCTTTTATTCCTTCCCCTGCTTCTTCCACATAGCGTTAGATTATCTTCTCCATCTCGTCCCTGGTTTCCTTCAGTGCTACTGTCGTTTTTATCTTTACATTTTTAGTCCTCAAGTCGCTCGACGGCAACCGCTCGATCTATTCTCTTGGTTTCTTCTGTGCTGTTGTCATTTTTGTCTCTATTATGTTTGTTCCCTAACTCGCTCGGCAGCGACCGCTCGATTAGGTCAGTGCCTGGGCGGTTCCCGCTCGGACACCGGCGTATTTTGGGCAGCGAGTGAAAACTGGTCGGTCGCCGCTGAAATTTTAACTCCGAGCTAGAACTTCAGCGGCGACCGACCGATGCCCTAAAAATCAGTAGCTCCTGGTCGGTCACCCGTCGGTCAGCGGTCGTTGTCCGACCGGTTTTGGCTAAAAACTCGCCGACCGGTCGCCGAGCAGGCTGATTTTGGGGGTTGTGACCGTAGCCTAAACACGAAAGCACTTCGAGGGTGAACGTCAACACCGCACGTAACATCAGCCCCCCCCCCTTTTTCAGTGGTCTTTCATTATGGTGAAAGCATTATCGACATATTATGCGAGACAATAGAATAAATACAATTTCTATTGATATGTCCTTAAGAATCATGTCGACATTTGGGCGATTTATTTGGCTTGTATGATGTTCACTATTTACGAAAAAAAGATCTCTCGCTACGTCGACATACGCGATATCGACTAGGCCGAGAATTGTCATACGCATGGATGTACGTGAATTTATTCACACATGTGAATCATTAATACACACACACACACACACACACACACACACATACATACACATATATATACGTATATATACACAAGGCAAAATAGGGTCATACAGCCCTATTTTTTATTATTCTATTTCAATATCTATTTTTGTGTTATTTCTGACAGGAGATTGCTACAAATGTAACGAAACAACAAAATTTACTGAGAGCAAATATATCGTCGACGACCATCCGAACCGTCGTATATGTCAAAATTCGGTAAATTTTTCGAATTTCAGATTTTGCCGTTTTAAGAAAGCCCAGCACACACTCTTTCTACTCACAAAATTTTGGAACCAGATTTTGTGTTTTTAACAGAGAAATTTGATATACGTCATTTTGCCTGAACGCGAATTGGCTGAAGGCGTTCATCCGAACCGACGTATCGCTATACGTCGGTTCGGGTGGACGCGAAACTTCGAGTCGCGTTCAGAGAAGGTGTCGTATCGCCCCGGATCAGCCAGAACTGGCAGAAGCAGACGATGGAGCGTCAACTGGACCCTCCCCAGGACCCAACGGCGTAGCCAGGATTTCATCTTAGGGGGGGCGGTTAGTCTGCGAGGGAGCGAAGCGACCGAACCCGAGCGAGCGGAGCGAGCGAGGGGGGGGGGGGGGGAGGGTGTGGGAGGGGGGTGTCCCCCCTCCCACGGTAAGAACTTTCTGCATTTTGATGTTGTAAATGGTGCAATTTGATGCATGCTTTTGCTCGTTTTATCGACGTGAAACAGTCCCACTTGTTTAAGGTAGCAGTTTATTTTGATGTAGATTATTATTGAACAATTTGCCTATAAAATGGTATAATTTAAATACACTTCTTGTATTAATTCTTTTCACTGAATATCATGAACGCGACTGAACCCGAGCAAGCGGAGCGAGCGAGGGGGGAGGGGAGGGTGTGGGAGGGGGTGTCCCCCCTCCCACGGTGAGAACTTTTTGCATTTTGATGTTGCAAATGGTGCAATTTGATGCATGATTTTGCGCGTTTTATCAACGTGAAACAGTAACATTAGTGCTAAGGTAGCCGTATGTTTTGATGTAGATTATTATTGAACAATTTGGCTATAAAATGGTATCATTAAAATAATCTTCTTGTATTAATTCTTTCCACTGAATGTCATGAACGCGACTGAACCCGAGCGAGCGGAGCGAGCGAAGGAGGAGGGGGAGGGTGTGGGAGGGGGTGTACCCCCTCCCACGGTGAGAACTTTTTGCATTTTGATGCTGCAAATGGTGCAATTTGATGCATGTTTTTGCGTGTTTTAACGAGTTGAAACAGTCCCACTTGTTTAAGGTTGCAGTATATTTTGATGTAGATTATCATTGAACAATTTGCCTATAATATGGTATGATTAAAATAATCTCCTTGTATTAATTCTTTTCACTGAATATCATGAACACGACTGAACCCGAGCAAGCGGAGCGAGCGAAGGGAGAGGGGAGGGTGTGGGAGGGGGTGTCCCCCCTCCCACGGTGAGAACTTTTTGCATTTTGATGTTGCAAATGATGCAATTTGATGCATGTTTTTGCGCGTTTTATCGATGTGAAACAGTAACATTAGTGTAAGGTAGCAGTATATTTTGATGTAGATTATCATTGAACAATTTGCCTATAATATGGTATGATTTAAATACACTTCTTGTGTTAATTCTTTTCACTGAATATCATGAACACGACTGAACCCGAGCAAGCGGAGCGAGCGAAGGGAGAGGGGAGGGTGTGGGAGGGGGTGTCCCCCCTCCCACGGTGAGAACTTTTTGCATTTTGATGTTGCAAATGATGCAATTTGATGCATGTTTTTGCGCGTTTTATCGACGTGAAACAGTAACATTAGTGTAAGGTAGCAGTATATTTTGATGTAGATTATTATTGAACAATTTGCATATAAAATGGTATCATTTTGAATAATCTTCTTGTATCAATTCTTTTCACTGAATATCATGAACGCGACTGAACCCGAGCGAGCGGAGCGAGCGAAGGGGGAGGGTGTGGGAGGGGGGGGGGGAGGTGTCCCCCCTCCCACGGTGAGAACTTTTTGCATTTTGATGTTGCAAAATGGTGCAATTTGATGCATGTTTTTGCGTGTTTTAACGAGTTGAAGCAGTCCCACTTGTTTGAGGTTGCAGTATATTTTAGTGTAGATTATTATTGAACAATTTGCCTATAAAATGGTATCATTTAAATAATCTTCTTGTATTAATTCGTACACTGAATATCATGAACGCTGTCTGTTCAGCAATCAAACAGAAAAAGCGTGCACACGAGGGTGTAGATAGGGGCATATCCCCTCCCACACGAAGGTGATTTTGCGTTTTCAGACCTGAAATTCAGCGATCTGGTGCAAATTTTTGGTGTAATACTTTTTCATCGAAGTGTTAAAATCACGGAATTTAGCTCTTATTCCGAATGTGCACCATCTGTGTGTCAGTGTATAAAGTCTAGTGAGGTAGAGCTTAGGGGGAGGGGAATTCCGCCTCCCGCTCGCGGACCTTTTGCGTTTTTAGAATTGAAATAAAGCGATCTGGGTATAGCCACAGTCTACTTCTATGCATGGCGGAAGGGGGGGGGGGGAGGAGGGGCGGGTGAGCAGGGAGAAGGCGTGGGCGAGTGTTATCTCCACCCTTCCCTTCCGATGGTGCTTTTGCCTTTTTAAGGTTGAAATTGAGATATCTCGTATACGCATATTTGATGGAATCAACATTTGGGAAATCAAAAAAAAAAAAACTGATGGGGGGAGGGGACTGAGGGAGGAAAGGGTCGATTAAAAGGGGAAATTCCCCTTACACAAGAGGGAACCTTGAGTTTTTGGAATGTATGTGATAAGTCTTGTGCACTCAGAATTATTCATAATTTTTTTTTGTAAATCTAAAAAGTGTACTAAGCTAGGGAAAGAGGCACAGAGGGGGGAGGGTTTGGGAGGGGGCTACCCCCTCCCAAGCACGAGAGATTTTGCATATTTTGAATTGAAGTTCAACGATCTGGTGCACACTTTGAGTGAAATATTCAAAAAAATATCTTATTTGATGAAAGGTTGCAAAGGAGACCCGCTTCATGTGCATGCATACAGTATACACGCATTTTTTTTTTCCGCCTCCCAAATCCCCGGTCCAAATCTTAGGGGGGGGGGGCGACCGCCCCCATCGCCCCCCCCCCCCCCCCCCCCCTGGCTACGCCAGTGCCAGGACCGGTGAGTTTTATTATGAGTAGCTATGAAATCATGCGATTTCAATTAAAACGAACAGACCCAAGCAAGTTCTATCCATAAGATTGTCACTTGTCAAGATAAATACGCAGATTGTCGTGGGTTTCCCCAAATATTTCGTCGTGTTGTTAGGTATAGTCCTGTGTATGGATAAATATGTGGGTACAAAGGGATACTCTAGTAGGGTTTAAAATCATAGACCCTTACTAATCTAGAAGAAAACAACGTTCACAATGATCTCATTGAGTTGGCTTTATGTGCTTATGGTCCATATATGGACCTCATACGTAGTGGGTGTGGGCAATGCCAAACTGTGAACACTTCAGGGTGAGTTGTTTGGGAATTACCACAAAAAGTACGAGATTACTAGACGAGTCTAACAATTAAGTTACTTAGTACGTAGTCACAGCCAACAATTTAGAGCCGCTAATCGCTGGTTCATCACTGAGTGTAGGACCCTAGAGTTCTGATGATAGGTTCTACTTACTTATATTTTTATGGCCGATTGAGCCCAAAGCTTGCAAACACACACAAAGAAAAACACCCAAATCTGAGTGTCATGTATCTCATGGGAATTTGCCAATGTAAGCCAAGGATCTAGTAGTAGAAGGGCCTAGTATAGGCTATACTGGCTATAGTAAAATGAACGATTATAAATTACCAACGTCTGTAAATTCATCTGATACTAGGATTCCTAGGACTCTAGGAGTAGGATTAAATTATGCTGGCCCATAAATACATGTGTGTTGTTCAGAGATCTAGCCAACTGCAAATGCTTTGTACGGTACCGGTACTGAGTATGAATTTTTATCGCATGCATTTTTATGTCGCTGTGAGTGCCAAGTCTCCATAATATTGAAATCACTGCAATGAAGCCTTTAGTGTGTTAACAGGCCAGAGGGCAGTACTTGAGTAAGCCCCTCCTGTGATATCTAATAGTAATACGTTGATGTTCTACAATTAAAATATATAAATTGAGGTCTTAATGCAATGTTCCAATTGTCAGATCTAGCCTAGCTAGGCTATAGGTGCCCACACATTCTAGAGAGTAGTTTTGCAGTACCATAAGCACAGGGGATCTTCGCCCTCTATCCGTTTATAATATGAGTTGAATTGTGCTTTTGCATTTTTATGATCAATGTACAAATGGACCACTAGATAGGCTTGAGGTAAAACATTTCTGCTAAAATTTAAAAATATATTTTTAATACACTTGTAGTGAATGTTTTTGTTTTTGTTT
Source organism: Diadema antillarum (assembly GCF_040938485.1). NCBI lineage: Eukaryota > Metazoa > Echinodermata > Echinoidea > Diadematoida > Diadematidae > Diadema > Diadema antillarum. The sequence continues at coordinate 650,663 of NW_027271462.1, forward strand.
GTTACAGCTCTTTGTCCTCAGGGAAACCAACAGATGTTGACGTCCTTTGGGACAAAGATGGTACAAGGAATACCGTAGCTGTTGATCAGCTGAAATTCAGGAAGGGCATGCTTCCCACGACTTGGAGTTCGTGTGTCAAATGCGATGGCACAGGAAACTGTGGAAAGGCAGAGTTACTGCTGTGTATGGGGGAAAGAATTCTGAAAGCAGTAGCGATGATGGAAACACAAGCACCGCAGACAGCAGTGACGAAGATGATACTTCTGATTATGACGATGATGACAGCATTCACCTGGCGAAATTAGGTAAGATTGTGCGCACACAAACGAATACATACTTGTAGTAAAAAGTATGGACAGTATATAGTGTGTGTGTGTTTATTCAATGCCTCTAATAACTTCATAACTGTGCTGCAATGTTAGAAGTAGCTTACTCCATACTGTATGAATGCAATGAAGTAGTGCCTGGTATATAAGGTTTTCATGGTGTCAACTCATAGACAGCACAACCTGGTATACCAAGCTTTCACAATAAAGACATGAGCGTGTACTTGTGTAGCCTTAATTCATGTTTATTTGTGTTATGCCTACAAAAAAAAAACTTTAATGAACAGATTAGACCTTCTATCAGTTTCTTTTCTTTTTCTGTGTCACATCTGCTTGTATTTTGTGTTTGTTACTTTTTCCAATTTCATAATGCCTTGTTTTGCTGCAAAACTGAAAATCTATGTGTGTAGCCAGCAAGGCTGAGTTTAAAGAATTTTGGCTTACTGACCCCATTCGGGTGCCCTATACGTAACAAAAGAGTTTGTAAGCCTATCAGCAAATGCTATTTTTGTGCCTCACTTCCAATGTTTTTGTATTCTTCATAAGCACATGCAATTGACTGTGGAAAGAGGATGCATGTACCGCTTGACTGCTTTTGCATTTAATGCAGATCACCACAGTCTGTCAGATCTCTGCTTATGGGCAAAATTAAAACTCTTGTTTGTGGACATTTACATAGGGCTATCTGAAAATGTGGTATTAAAAGGTTAATCTTAATTTTTTTTTTAAAATCATCTTAAAAAAAAATAGGATAGTAACAGTGTAAAATGTATGCACTATGTATATTTTGTTTTCCTCATTTACAGTTGGCATCAAAAAGGACATCAGCTGCATTCTAGAGATACCAATGCTAGTATTGAACAGTGAAGGAGAACCGTTAGATCTATCCCAGCAGAATGTCAGCTCTGACCAACTTCTCAATGGTGAGTGTTTGTAAAGCCTTAATCTTGTTCAGAAACCCAAGCAGATATGGTTGAATCAATCTTGTTGGAATATCAATTAGTAATCCGGATTAAATTATGCTATTGCTGTCATATAATAGCAAATAAAAAGAATGACATCAACTATACACAAGCAAAGACTGTAGCATCCTGGCTACCATGTACCAGTATTTTTTGCAGTTGTCAGGGGTGGGTCAAGGAATTCTGTAAATTGGTGGGGGGGGGGGGACACATGCACATCCTCCAGTTTTTCTCTGTTTATTTTTTGTTTAAAAAAAGGGCATCTTAAACCCCATGTGTCCCTGCGCGGATCCACCATGGGTTGTAATCTGGATGACAAAGAAATGATAAAGCCAATCTTTCAATAAATATGATTTTTTAAAAATGCAATATTTATGCACCATGTGTATTTTCTTTTTCTTTTTGTTTTCTTCATTTCCAGTTGGCATCACCAAGGACATGGACTGCATTCACGAGATACCAATACCAGAATTGAACAACGAAGCACCAGGAGATCCATCCCAGCAAAATGTCAGCTATGACCAACTTCTCACTGGTGAGTGTTTATAAAGCCTTAATCTTGTTGGGAAACCCAACCAGATATTGCTGCATTAATCTTGTTGGGAAACTCAACCAGATATTGCTGCATTAATCTTGTTGGAATATCCATAATAGTGATTAAGATTAAATGATGCTATTGCTGTCTTATACACTTTAATAGCAATTAAAAAGGATGACATAAACTACACACAAGCAAAGAATGTAGTATCCTGGCTACGATGTGCCAGTGTTTTTTGCAGTTGTCAGGGGTGGGTCCAGGAATTCTGTGAAGTTGGGGGGGGGGGGACCACACGCATGTCCTCCAGTTTTTCTGTTCATTTCTTTTGTTTAAAACAAAGACAAAAATAAAGGGTATCTTACACCTGATGTGCCCCACATGAATCAACCACTGGTTGCAATCTGGATGACATGTTATCCTTCTTGTCATATTGTAGCAAATGGCTAACACACAACTGGAGAATGTAGCTTGTCTGCCATTTGTACCTGGACTTTCCAAGCTGAGTGATAATCTATGAGCAATTTTCAAATGAGGATGCATGTACCGTTTGACTGCTTTTGCATTGATGCAGATCACCAATCTGTCCGATCTCTGCTGGGCAAAAAAAAAAAAATTCTTGTTTGTGGACATTTACAAAGGGCTACCTGAAAATTGTGCTATTAAAAGGTTAATCTTAGTAAAAGAAATTATAAAGTCAATCTTTCAATAAATATGATGGAAACAAATAAAATGTTTGTGCACCATATGCATTTGTTTTTCTTTTTTGTTTCTTCATTTCCCGGTGGCATCACCAAGGACATGGACTGCATTCAAGAGATACCAATGCTAGTATTGAACAATGAAGCACCGTCAGATCCATCCCGCAGAATGTCATCTCTGACCTGCAACTTCTCACTGGTGAGTGTTTGTAAAGCACTTAATCTAATCGGGAAACCCAACCAGATATTGCTGACTCAATCTTGTTGGAATAACCATTAGTAATCCGGAATAAATGATGCTATTGCTGTCATATAATAACAAATAAAAAGAATGACATCAACTATACACAAGCATAGAATGTAGCATCCTGGCTAATATGTACCATTATTTTTTTTTGCAGTTGTCAGTGGTGGGTCCAGGAATTCTGTAAAGTGTGTGTCTTGGGGGGGGGGGGACCACGCGCACGTCCTCCAGTTTTCTCTGTTGATATTTTGTTCCAAAAAAAAAACAATAAGGGCATCTTACACCCCATATGTCCTCGCATGGATCCACCATGAGTTGTAAGCTGGATGACATCTTGTCCTTTCAAAGAAATGATAAATTCAGTCTTTTGATAAATATGATAAAACAAATGTAATATTTATACACCATATGTATCTTTTTTTTCCTTTTTGTTTTCTTCATTTCCAGTTGGCATCACCAAGGACATGGACTGCATTCAAGAGATACCAATACACACTTTGTACCAGAATTGAACAATGAAGCACCATCAGATCCATCCCAGCAAAATGTCAGCTCTGACCAACTTCTCACTAATTATTGCTTGCCTATGGTGCCTACAGTTGTTTGTGCATGCAAAAGCAATTTAGTCTATGTATTCAAATTTTTGATAATTTATCACTCCGCACTATCTCCCCACCACAATTCGCCATGTTATGATTTGTCTATTCTATAGCTATTAAATGTTCTATGATATCATAATAAGCTTTGATATTTCTTTAACAATAATTGTCATATTTTTTCGTGTGAAAGATGTACATGTAACAGCTTTATTCCCCCTTCCAAATGTGATTTGATTTCTGTAGGACCGTTGCGTAGATATTACCGTTATATCGAAATGAAAGTACAATCACAAACATGCACATAATAACAACTCAAATCATACAATGTACTTTTTTTTTTGCCCTGAGACCTGAGTTATTAGAGATTCACTAATATTAGGAGGAAGTTGGCCTTCTGCTTTAAGCCATTTCCATCTGCTGAATGTTTCAGAATGTTTTTCAATATAAACTGTATTGTGTACAATTTTCTCATGTTAAAATCGGTTTAACAATTGATTTAGATCAATATCTATTTAACCAAAGACATTTTGATTTGTACATTTAAAAATGTTCGAGGAAATGTAACCATTGTATTAAAGGACATGTTCATTATCAATGAATTTAAATCGATATCTATTTTACCACAGACATCTTGATCATTCTGTAAATTCAAAAATTTTTAATGAAATTTTATCATTGTATTTAAGGACATGTTCATTCCTTTTCTTTTCTTTTTGGATGTGAGATATGGATTGATTTTGAAATAAATATTGCTGCATTTTAATGCAGCCTTGTCTCAAGACTCACTTTCTTTGTTTTGTTTTGTTTTTCTCTTCTATGTACTGTGATCTCATATCGTGAGGAAATCATAATATTATGCACACTAAAATGTCAGCATATATAATTGGAAGTGAAATGATATTCATAGTACTACTTGAATATCATTTAAGTCTGTAGGACAATACACCTTTTATTATTTGTGTGAACAAGTACAATCCATGTTTGTGTGTGTGGATGTTTCTGCGTAGAAAATTAATTTACATCTGTTTCAGAGTCCTGAACGTATATATATACATGTATAATTATATTTAAAAAAAAACAATAATGTGAGACAGACGTGTGGCTAAGTAAATTTTTTGCATGTTATTTCTGATGAGCAAGCTGATAATTGAGTTTTACCCAACTGAATGATCATGAATTATGTCTGCCATGCATGTAAGCTATAAAAGAAAATCTTTATTCATGGGTTAAAATGTACAGTATTCATCATGGCAGCTTAGAAAGAATGAAAGTTAGGTCATTACAGTCATGATTGCGACATGAATTATCACAAAGAATAGCAAGGCTTGGATGTGTGATTTTGGTTTTTGTTTACAGTATTGGAGAGTGGGAGAGAGGGTTAAAGCGTTGCAAGGGAAAGAGAAGAGGTGGAGGAGAGCAGTGAGAAGATGAAATGAGAGGAAAAAGAAGAGGCAGGCTGCAATGAAAAAGCAATAATTTCATAGGCCCCACCTCTTTCACAATACATGTATAACCACTTTTTGCGTGATACAAATTAGATACAAACTGATCAAAGATAATGTGTCCTAAACATGGAGTGGGTTTTTTGATTGTTTGTTTGTCTGTCTGTTTGTTTGTTTGTTTTTTACATCAAAGGAACTCTCGTCTGATGCCTGAAGCGTAATTCATGTCAAAAAACAAAAAACAAAAAACAAACAAACAAAAAATCTGCAGAGGAATCTCCCCCTCCCCTACCAGTGTTTCATCATGCATGCCAAAACTAGACCTTGGACATATTTGTACTACATCTTATGAAATTATGACACAGAATAGTTGCATTCACACAAAAATATGCACGAAATCACTCGTTTTACAGATAAATACCACGTAACCATGCATATCGCATAGACGCGCGTGTTATAAGAATAGGATACGTCGGTTCGGAGATCGCACTTTCGGTACGCGCGTTCAGCAAACTGACGTATCACCCCGATACGTCAGTTCGGATGACCGCGCGTACTGAGAGTGCGATCTCCGAACCGTCGTATACCTGTTTTTCGACTCTTCCTGTGCGGAGGCCTTTCTTTTTGTGAACGTAGCATTAGTTTTATTCATACATGACTTTAAATGCATATATTATACGAATCGTCTGGAATTTGCCTTTCTTTTCATATAAAAAGATCGGGAATAAAAGCAAGAAATTTCTTTACACTAGACTTCAAAGGACCACCAAACTTCAAACGCGTTTTTCTCGAAAACGTGTTCTCGCACGCCGCTGACAGATACGACGGTTCGGATGGTCGCCGACGATATTTTATCCAGCCATTTGTGTGCTTTTTTAAATCAGTTTTAAGAATGTTCATCTCCTTTCCCATCGTATATATCTCAATGGTGAAATTTGCAATACTACCATGCAATTGTAAACGAGTTCTGACTAAAATTGGATGAAGGTCAAATGAAACGAGACAGAATAGCGCTATACCTCCCCCCCCCCCCTTTTTTTTTAGAGTCATCACTATACCTTCGCCTCCGCTAAGGGGTTAATCTCCGCTTTGATTGAACAGCCTTCCTTAATGGAGGTGACAGCCGTTTTGTCAACTCAATTAAATGTTGCGCCGATGGCTTTTGTGACGTCAGGTGCCTCCACAACCATGGTTATCTTTAACCCTCTACGGACCATTAGTTTAGAGTATCATTGCCATGTTACGTGCTTCAGCTGCCTGTGGTGATTAAAGAGTTAATAATCGTCGTCTCTAGCTGACGTGAGGTTATCTCGTGATCTCCCTGTCCATGGGTTTGCGATATTCGCCTTTCTCTCCGGGCATCCGAAGCTCTTGGCATTTTGTTTGTCGTTAATATTCCCGCTATGTTGGCTTTCATTAACCTCAATGGTCATAACAAAGTGAAGTGCATGCTGAAAACGAAAAATACTATCCGTGAAATATGCTTCAATATAATATATGAAGTCACGTCGTGATATTAACGATAATAACAACTTTGATACAACCATGTACCCTTGTGCCACGAAAACCAGGATATTTCAGCTTTTATCGTCATCTTTGATGCAAAGTTTCCAAGCCTGTTACTTACGATCAAGCTTAGCAAAATAACTTAGGCAGACAAACTAGGCCTTTTAATGATGTGGTCGGAGCAATATGCTCAAAAATGAATGTACCAAGTTTATTTCAAGAATATGAATAAGAACGTAGTGCCTACTCAAATAGATCCTTGCTGAAGGAACAAAATATAATAAACAGGACTATATTCTCTCATGAACTTAATTTTGTGTTTTTCGTTTCTGATTTAAACGCAAATATCTGAACATTAGTTTACATTGACAATCTTTCTTGTCACTGCTTGTTGAACCAAATACATGGGCATCGAATATTTGCATCTAGCTGCTATGATTCGATTTTTCGTCTGCTGTCTTCTGAGTGATGTTCACGATTCGTGATGAGAGGCCACTTGGATGAATTATGCTGTCTGATTCTGCGCAGATAACACACCGTTCATCGCACACGGCTTTTGGCTCGTGCGCATGGTGCGTGATAGCCTCTTTATGCCAGCTCCCCCGCCCCCCTTTTTAAATCATCGCGACTTCGTATTCGTCCCCATTCTGTCTTTTGCTCCTAATAACTTGGGGTATGCCCCTAACGGAAATCAATCTGTACGTTTCTCGTCTCCTCGTGTTTTATATACAATTTTTTTTTCTGAAATATCCGTCTCTTCTAAAAAGAGGAGTGGAGTACCAGTAACACTGGCATGAACAAATGGATTACCAGCCATTCGAACATGATAGGATGAATGGCTGTTTGAGGATTACAATATGAGCTGATCAATTCAGTGTTACTTTACTGCATGAGCCTCATGTACTTTAATCATTCAGCTACTGTTCAAAATTTAACATGAACGGTATGGACCAGGCATTGAGTGGATACAAATTTGCAGGATTTTCCCGATGCCAACCATTCAATTAAACTGGTCAGCTACGGATCCGACGGATTAGAGGTACGATCGCACCTTTCTCGTTACAGCGAGCTGCTTTTGCGGAAAAATGACAGAAGTGAATTTGGTGGCGGATGACGAACCCCTGACTGCAGATTATATTTCCACTTCGCGCCGTGACGAGGCATCTGATGGTGTCGATTGTGTCAACATTCGCGTGAACATTTGGCCGTCATTTGATTCCCTGGCGTGTGCACTTCTCCGCGCCGTTTCGAGAGGATGTGGAAAGGTTTAGTCAAAAATTGATTTTCTGCACGGAATGGAATACGGGGGGGGTCTATTTGAAGAATCCTGGTAACATTTGGCCACTCCCTTCAGCTAATAGTCGCTTTTTATATTAACAGTGTGCATTCGGCGGAAATCTTCGTATTCAGTGAAAAACATTTCTTCATCATAGAGGAGTAACACAAAATCTGCCTGTTTCGTGTAAAAAGGATGCTGAGATCGCGGTAAGTTTTCACTTCATAGTCGCACAGTCACCCCCCCCCCCCCCCCCCCCCCCCAGTCATGGTGGTAGAGACTATCTAGAAGGAACTCTCGGGTTTTTGTTTTTTTTTTCTTTTGGTGACGCGTCATGCCGATCACTGTCAAAGGACCAAAACACTCAGGAGCTTGCATTAAGGTTGGCACTCTGGATAGCTACTACTGGTGATGCCCCGGACAATAAACACCAGGATGTTTCATCCATTCTCGTCATTTTTCATGCAACCAAAGTGACAGCTGCTAAAAGAGGGTCACGAGAGGATATTGCCATTTAGTTCAGTGCCGTCTTGTTGCCACAGACGCAATCATGAATCCCTCTCATCCGACGAGTGTATTCGCCCTTATTTTCTACAGCATCCAGTTTCTTCTTGGCATTCCCGGAAACCTAATGATCATTGTCGTCTACGGGAAAAAGAAGCGAAAGATCAGCACTGATATCCTGATCATTTCTCAAGGCATCATAGACTTTGCCGCCGCTCTCCTGGCCCCAGTCAACATCCTGAAGTCGATCGCCGATCGGTTCACCACCAGGGTGATCTGCCGGATAGCGCTTTTCGGCAACAACTCGCTCGCCTTTGCGTCCCTTTTTCTCACAGCCGCCATCGCCGTTGACCGCTACTTCATCGTCTGCCGCCCGTTCAACAAGAAGTCGTCGAATCGCCGAGCCCTTGCCTTCGCCACCATCTGTTCCGTGCTTGGGGGTTCGTTGACCTGCACGAAGCTGATATTTGTCGAAGGATACGAGTCTGACCAGGGCCAGAAGACTTGCCTTGTCGTTGACACCTATCACATTCTGGACACTCTCGAGGCCTGGCTGAAAACATCAGGGTTTGTACTTGCCCTCGTCGTGAGCTCCGCCATGTATGGAAAGATCTATTGCACCATTCGGAAGCAGGTCAAAATCCACGCGCAGCTGGTGAGTGGAGCGTCTCGACTCAATTACGAAAGTGGACAATCAAGCAACGGAACTACGCTGCGAGACACCAAAGTAGGAGTCACAGAAACGCAAGTCACCCGGAGCGACCTCAACCAGACCAGCGAAGATTCCCCGGCGGTGCCAGGCAATCCGAAGGAGTCTTCCGCTGGGGCTGAGCATGGATCATCGAGTCCCTCTTATCTGCAGACAACGGCTGAGGTCCTAGACCAAGACTTAACTTCGCTGACAAACGCCGGAGAAAACAAGTCGCATCTTGCGACCGCGAGCGTGTGCGTACGGCCTCGTCACAAAGTGACCGATCGTGGCGAAAACCGAACAACCAAGATGCTAATGGCGGTGACTGTAATTCTTCTAGCGTCTTGGCTACCGCCTATCGTGTTCTTTCATCTCCGGGATAGCACCTTAGAGCTTATTGAACAATCTATAACAGCCGAAACATTGGTCTATATCGGGAAGCGGCTTCCCGGTTATAATCATGTGATCAATTTCTTTGTGTACGCGCTAATGAACAAGAGATTTAGAGTCGATTGCATAAGGTTGTTTAGGCACTCTCGATAGCTATTTTGTGGGACTCTTTTATTCCAGGATTTATATGACATGAGAAATGTAGTGTACCTGAGAGTATTTTAATGACGATTTAAAGGGAAAATCCAGTCCAAATATAAGTTGGTCTAATATAATAGAGTTAAATCTTACGAGTTTAACAATAAAAATTTGACTGAAATCGAATGAAAAATAAGGAATTTATGACATTTTGAGGTTTTGCTAATTTCTACGAAATATTTCTTGTACAGTGGATATGAATATTGAAATGAGTGAGCTGACCATGTCATAACGTCACAATTTTCCGTCGATCGTTTTCAAAAAAAGAACCCGGAAATTCAATATTTCTGTCAACGCAGTCTGAAACATGACGTTATTCCTGGTTGAGTAACTGCAGAATAGTGATCGTTTATAGATATACGAGGATTTGAGGCTCGGCATAAGTGCGCTTGAATGAAAAAATGCAAATTTCAAAATTTTATGTACAAATTATAAGGTAAGTTGTGAGGGAATGACATGTTCACTTTGCCATTTCATATTGACCTTTCGAGAACTATTTCCCGCAAAAATAGCCGATCTCCAAAATATCTTAACTTCCTTATTTTTCATGTGATTTCGATTAAAATGATACCGCTGAACTCGTAATATTTTACTCTTTCTTATCAGACAAACTTTTTTGTGGACTGGATTTTCCCTTTATGGGGTATATGCGACCCTGCATTACAAATTCAACATAGTCTCCAGACAGGGATTTTTAGATCCTGAAGGAGAAGTCTCTAAGCTTTAGATTTACATACAATTCGATACAAATGGACTTTCCAAACTCATGTAAATAGTGGAAACAAAGGACACACTCTGAAAAAGAGTGTACACTAAAATAGAAGAAGAAGAATATAAAAGAGGCTGTGAAGTTTATGATCTTGTAAAGAGTGCAATTTCAAACAGCTGTCCTGTCTGCAATGAATGGAAGAAGAACAGGATACAAAGCTCCATGTCAGGCATTTGTCAACCACAATAAAGGGATTATTGAATCAAACTGAAAGTTTACTCACTTCATTAGACACATTCTGTTTGTGATTGATAGTAACTTCAAACGCAATAGCATCATCCTTTCAAAACTTAAGAGAGTTGAAAGTGAAAAAGTGTTTAAAGGGCCTCTCGTGCTCAATTCGTAATTCCAAAAAAGCCTACATCAGACCAAATCAAAGTGTTCTAGAGAAAAAAAAAACTGGTAAAAGACAATTTCCCACTCATTTTAAGATCCCAAATTTTATAGATATCTTAAAGAATTATTTCTAAGAAAAAAAGGAAAAAGATGAAATCTTAATGAATTTTATCTTTCCACCTGTTTTTAGTTCTCACGGCTTTTTGTTGGGTTGTAACGTACAGTCATGATGAGGTTTTACTTGCAGAAAAAAAGGAAGAAAAAGAAAGAAAGCAAAAAAGGCCTGTTCTTTGGACATTATATAAACACTTCATAAACTAATTTGAAAGAACATGTTGCCCGGATCCTTCTCGTTTGTTTTATGACACATGGTTATGCAAAAAGAGTTAAACGTGGATACGGTTGTATATATATGATGAAGTGATCTGTAAATATGAATTAATATCGCATTGAGATATCTTAACATTTACATTAAATATGTTATTGGTTGACAAATGTACTAAGAGAAAGTTTTTCGGGTTTTTATTTTCATTTTAAAGTTGTAAAAACAGTGTTCGCTCTCATCTGGTGAGTTGGAAGATGCAAGATGCGAAAAAAGGCATGACAATAGTACAATGACAATGGACACTCTACTCGAAAGATATTTTAAAGCTAGACATTTTATCACTTTTGATTTTTATTTTCTCAGTTAAAATCACGTAATTAGCCAACTCATTTCGAAAAGTGGATACGCAGATTCAAATATCCCTAAGTAATAATTTTTAGATGTTGCTTAATAGTGATTGATTCGAAGTTGATAAAGCGACTTTCTATCTAATCGCATTATTATGTCTTTCAAAGCTGATTGTCGTCATGGTTGTTGAGAATCGTACAGTTTGACACACTATCTCGAGAACTCTGACCTTGTTGACCATAATGCAAGACTGACTTTCGAGTGAAAAAAAAATATGAATATGTCTGTAGGGATGAATTAAAGGTGCATTCTACACAATTTTCATAATTTTGCATTATGGAGTACAAAAACGACAGCTCCATGTATAGATTTTTTTAATTTATTGTGGTCGCTGAGCAGAAAGCCAATACTCTGAAAAAAAAATTAAATGAATTACCTTGAACAATGTTGATGATATAGCAGCCGCACCATAAGAATGCATAAGGAGGGGGGGGGGGGGGGGTAACTCACGAGCATGAGTAGGAGGGTCACATAATTCTGAAATGTAGCAATGCATCTCATAATGCCGCTTGCTTAACAAGTTCACCTGTGTAGAATCTATGCATGCTTTCTTCTATTGTGCTGCTTCCTTGAGCCCAAACTCATGCATTTTATAGTGAGGCTGCCATTTCATCATCCTTGTTCATTGCATTTGCCATAAAATTTGAAAACATTCTCATCCCTCATCCCAATCGCTATAAATTCTTAAACTATGTACTAAGTATAACTGATTTATAGTTGCTCGAGTGTAAAAGTTTAACTCCCAAATAGAATCAGTACATATACTACATCTGGCTCCCTTCATTGATAGCTTAATTTTGATTGGGACGTTTTTAACGTAGGAAAATGTGACGGATGAGATATTTGAGACAAATCTAAATTAATCATTTTCTGTGTAATGATCCTATTTTCTCATGCATTCGGATTTATGACCGTTTTCCCTGGGGACCAATAAGAAAGGTCCTTTTCCCCTATTTCTTGTCATGCACGCACCGATATCTTTTCATCACGCATGCACTGCAGGTGTCGTGTGGCACATTTCAAAGAAATATTCTGGTTGCTAGATACACGACCTGATTATTTGTACAATTTGGAATTCTTATTGTAAGTAAATTAGTCTGCTAAGTGTTTGCTATTAAAGTGAGTTTGCAGCAGAGAGCTAATAATGAGTAGGTACATAAAATCTTTTTGGTTTATACCTTTGCTATTGACTAATGTGTATGCGTCGCGTGTGTGCATATGTGTGTGTGTGTGTGTATGATGTGTGAATCTTTATAAAATCATTGTTTATATTTGATTCATTGTGAATATGAAAGTGATATCGAACGAAATTCGAATAAAGAATATCATAACAAACATAAGGAACGATCACTTGGAAACGATCCACAGTTGAAAAGTAAAATAAATCCCATGAATTCTAACAATTCCCATCAGATCAACCGTCTGTATACTTATTTGTTATAATAACAAAATTTTATGAAAATAAATACCTCCAGCGGAAAGAACAGGTTTATTTCATAATGTATTACGATATTTTTTTTTTCTTTTTGACTCCTAAATATGAATTGTTTAAGTGAAATAACATTTACATGCAACATATGTTGTCGTGTCTTATTGAGAACGATTACTGCATCTATTGAAAAGATTGCTATCGAAACACATTCTAAGAAAAATAAGGTTCAACGTTGTGCCTTAACCAGTGTCACCCTGAGAGTACCTTCAAGGGTGCAGCTTTGCACCTTCGTGGTCTGAAAGGTGCAAAATTGCACTCGTAAAGATTCTACATAGTGTGACGCTTGCAGAGGGGCAAAGTGGAACCTATTCTACCTTGAGCGTACGTTACTCAAATTTCTATCGACAAAGAGGTCTGCTAGAAGACTTAAACCGCTAATGCGTCATGCCTTATTTCTTTTCCTTGGGTATCATGATGATTATCTTGATTAAAAGTATATCTGAAGCAGTAAGAAGGGTCGGAACAAAATCGATATGATGTAACCACTGTCATTATCAGAGCTTGCAGGATTTTGACAAAGAAAGTAAATATTGCATCAAAAGAATATGCTGGTGTCCTGAAAGAGAGTGAGATTTGCATCAAAGTTATATATGCTGCTGAACTGTAAGAATTTTTTCTGAAACATAATTATTAAATGCGGCTTTTGTTAGATTCATATATTAATGTCATGGGTTTATCAAACAGCATCAACGACTGTAATACACATTTATTGCGTTATTAAAAGAGAACCTTTCCTGAACACTTTACAATTTTCTCAGTTCCACTTTCACTGTATACATGTATTGTTTCATGCTCTCATGATAAAAAGGGCTTCGAATATCTATACACACCACAAACATGAAGAACACAATACATACATACAAACAATATGTATATGTATATATATATATATATATATATATATATATATATATTCATACATACATGTATGTATGTATGTATGTAAATGTATATATAGATATCTTTGTGTGTTTTGGTTATTCACACATTATGAACATTCAGTTCAGTTCAGCTATCATAGCCAGCTGAACTGTCCAAGGAACCCTTTATAAAGTGTTTACACATACATTATTTAGAGTAAAAATAAACAGGAAAAGCTATATATAGGCCCATATCATATAGTATATATATATATATATATATATATATATATATATATAATATATGCATATATATATGTGTGTATATATATTATATATATATATATATATATATATATATATATATATATATATATATATATATATATTGGGATTCCACTCGCTAAAAAGTATTACGTCTGCTAAAATAGATTCAAAAGTTGTTCCCGAACATATTGTGCACATATTGATTTAACCGACATTTTTCGTTCTTTGACAATGATCACATGTATGCCTTGTTTGATCATCTGTGCGATAAAATGTGTGCTTTCATAATTAGCTTCTTTTAGTCTTTGCGATAGAGCTGATAATAAACCAACGATTCAAGCCAATAGTTAAGTTAAAGTTTTCGTATCATTAGGCTAAAATTCAAGAAGTTACGGAGTAAGAAATTGTAAAATTTCAGTGTGAACATAATTATTATGGTTGATTGCTTGTTGTAAGAATGGGTAAGACTAGCATAGATTTTGTAAGAACTGATGTGATGACCTAAGTACAGTTGGGCACGACATGATTATTATTGTCATATCTATCGCTTTGATGACTATCGTCACTGTATATAAACAAAATGCAAAGCCAGTGTTTAATGGATATTTGAGATGAAAATGTTGACAAGGCTGAACCAATCTTTGCTAAAGGAATTGGAAATGGTGGCGGAAACATACATGTATGTCTATGTGTATATATATATATATATATATATATATATATATTATATATATATATATGTATATGTATGTATTTTATATATATATAATATATATATAATGTATGTGATAAAAACCTAAAATGGCAATATATATATATATATATATATATATATATATATATAATCACCAGGTTGAAGCAAACTCAGTCGACTGCGCTTCTTCTCTGCCACGTCCGGACGAGATGCTAAAATTCCCATCGACTTTGGTAGAATACGCTGTGTCTCTGTGGATCCTGAGTCAACTGGAGGTTCATGTAATGACCTTTGACATGTTTGCCGATAAAAGCATGCAGTAAGCATTTAGCCACTGTAAAGGAATAGAGGAATAAACATCACGTAAAGGAATACTCCAGCTTCCCTCATTTTCCAATGTTTACGCTTTCCTGCAAAATTTGAAATACGAGGAATTCTACATTTGTTGTTGTTGCTGTTTTGTGTTTTTTGTCGTTGTTGTTGTTTTTTAGCCAGAGTCTAGCAAGAGATTTCTGATTAATCTAAAATGTTCTCCTGAATGGAAAGTCTTGCTTCGTTGGTGAGGCAACGAAAGGATAATTTTTTTTTTTGGCTCTCCGTGGCAAAGTCATTAATGTAGAGCTCAGGTGAATTAAATGTTAGAGTGAGATATCTGCGAATTTATTGTCGACAAGTCTCTATTTGTCATTTCATAACAGCCGGTTCCGTTGGAGACTGACAGATTTTGCACAAAAGTGCAAAGTTCCCGTCGAGTGGACGATGTAATCAATTTTAACCAACATGACTTTCATTTCTTCTCGCACGCTATTTGGAACGGTGATTCTAATCAATAGGTGTTTGCATTTTGCAGCTTAAGTGACAGTAAAATGTAAGTTTATTGTGGACCAATACAGGTCCATGTTTTTACTGTATACCTTAGAGAGAGAAAAACGCCATGGGGCAAACATACAAATTCATTCCAGCATAATCATAATAATAACAAACCATTTTTATAGAGCCCAAATTACATATAAGTCTGTAAGCGCTTGTCCATACCCACATACCCACCTACGTACCCACCAACAACGTTTAAATTATCTAAATTGATTGATTGATCTGATTTTATTTGATCTTTTTCAGACAAGTAGATTTGGTTATCGACATGGTCAAGGACGGTTCATCAGATTGTAACAGAAAAATAATATATATCACCGTCTGTTTCTCTTTCTTTTTCTCATATATATATATATACATATATATATATACGACAGAAATACTCGTGCATACGTATATGTATTTGTATACGTTTTATGCATGTATGTTGAATTCATATATTTATTCAGTAATTGCTAACGTTTGGAAATATATAGAGAGACAAAGAAGCCGACAGACAGACGCACAGACAGAAAGAAAGAAGGGTAGATGCATTATGATTGATAGAAAATGTTTGTGTCAAGTAACCAGTGAGGATCACATGCTACACGACAAACAATAAAATTTGGTGGGCGCCGGGGCTAGTGAGGGAAGCTCTCAATAACAAGTCTATTGCGCACACACGCACACACGCACACACACACACGCACCCTCACACACGCACACACATTGAGCTCTAAAGTACTCTCTCAGTCTGCGTCAAAAGATTTCATAACAAATCATAAATCAAAAGATTTCAAAACAAATAACAAAAAAGCAGCGGTTAAAGACTTCTCTCAGCAATGTTACTATCAAAGTGTGACTAATCATACACATATAAATCGAGAATAAGAACACCCAAAAAAAAAAAAAAAAATCTTCGGCAGTCAATGTTGGATGTTGCCATGGAGACCACTTCAGAACAAACCTTCATTTCAACAACTACTTATCACTTGGGAGATCTTAAGCGATGATGCGTATGACAATATCTCTTTATTCAGTGACTGACGTTGATTGCTGAACAAGCACAAAAGCCATTTAGCATGACAACATTACAACCCAGGTTTGGCACGTAAATGAATTCCCGTGAAAGCTTGCCTATTCATGAAATTGAATACGCTCACGAATACCTGCAAAAAAGAATGAAATGAAATAAAATTTTCAATACATAATTGCCGTCTCTGAGATTGTGTTGTGATACAAATTTAGCTCATTCCAGCTTTTGATCTCGATGTTCATTTGAAATTAACCTAGATTAGCTGAACTTATCTATATGCATGAGCAGGCCATAGAATATTAGACCGGAATTAGGTATGGGATGAACTATACACTAATAGGGCGTGTCACGAGATGGTGAAGACTAAATGCTTTGCTGCTGAGTTCTGAAAACAACGGGAACTCGTAGAGCGGGAATGAGAAAGAAATATAATCTATTAAAGTAGCACAATGATGCCACAACCATACATTCAGTGCAACCCTTACCTCAAATGCCCTTTTCATAGTCTGAGTCGTAATTTTCCCTCGTTTCATTACATTTTATTTCAGAACTGAAGTTGGTGATAGGGTATACATGTTATGTGTTCGCAGTCAATAACTGGCAGTAGGTAATTTGAACAGTTACCGTGCTAACTGCGTTGTGTAATATATCGCTCAATCCACAGCCGTCGGTGGATTCACGGCTGTAAAATAGGCAGCATTTGATCGCAAAACAAGTCTAACTTTAGTCTATTAAAGTTGAGACATTAACATGCAGATCTGCTAAAAACAAAGAAAATTAAAAGGATGTATGGGATAGTTCTTATCATAGCTTCAAGAATGATAACGGACTTACTTTAAAATGTTTAAAGATAGTGCTTAGCCCATCTGCGTTCAAACACATCATAACATTTCACCTGACACGTCACAAGGACTTGGTGACGTTGGTGATTTCTTTGTTGATGACACGCCTTCCTGCTTTTTAAAATGGCACAACAAAGATTTGGCGTCCAATCTCCTCAATGCTTAGGTCGGCGCCCTCCATTAAAAGCTCAACTCATATACGCAAACTAACCCAATTCTGTCGCATGTCTAATAACTGTCATCCAGTACATGACGTGACCATGGAAGCTTTGATGCGGAAGGCGGAGCAAGGTTTATTACAACTTCTTCACCATCTTCATGTCGGCATGATCTTTCCTGTCTCCAGATTCTTGGCGCCATTGCCAATAACTTGTCACCAGCACGTGACCGCGGCAGAGGGATGAGAAGCAGCACGAAAGACGCGAAAGTTGGGTCGTGTCACGTGATTACATTCGTATGATCAGCAGAAAGAAAAAATGACAAGACTATTTGTACGCTTTCCTTTTTTTTCTCTTTTTTTTTGGCCCTTTTTTCGAAGTTCGAAAAAAGAGCGAGATCATGAGAAGTCAATTCGGAGACGGCCAGACAAATTGATTGTGCAAACAAGTGCATTATTGTGTGTGTATTTCTTATTTCTTTGTGGATTATCACTGAACGCTTAAAGCCCCTCGTCTTCCAAAAGATTCGGTATTGAACATATGGATTTATGTATTCATTATATCTATATATATATGTATAGATATATGTATATATATATAAATTGTATATATGTATAAATATGATCATATACATATATACATATATATAAGCATAAATATATATATATATATATATATATATATATATATATATGTAGAGAGAGAGAGAGAGAGAGAGATATGTAAGATGAAAAAGTAGAGTGGTAATGCATTTTGACAGTCCAACAGTGCTATCTATTCAGCTGACCAAATTTTCGACGATAGGCCTACATTCGTCTTCCTCAGGGTCGACAATGAATATTTAGAATTGTCATTGTCAACCCTGAGGAAGACGAATGTATCGTCGAAAATTTGGTCTGAATAAATAGCACTGTTGGACTGTCAAAACGCATTACTACTTTATACTTCTTCAACTCTTCTATATATTTGTATATAATAGAGAGAGAGAGAGAGAAAAAAAAAGGTGTGTGTTACATTTACCTTTCAGGTAAATGGGCTTGTTTGATTCATGTTTGCATGAAGGTAATTAAAACCATTTCGGCATGCAGCGTTCACAGACATTCTGATTCATGGCCTTTGGCTACAATTCACTGTGTAGGCCTTATTATAAACATTCGCTTTTCACGGGTTTTGAAGATCGCTCATAGCATTGTTTTGTTTATCATTCTAGGACATTATTTTATAATGTCTGTGCGCGGTTGTATGGTAGCTCAATATCTATACTATCGAGATATATATCATAATGCATTACGTTTTTGATATTTTAGCCGAACGAACTATCTGGCAGAGAATGACTTGATTGTAATGGTGAAGATTTTTTTTTTTTTAAATTGAGTATTTCGTAACATTCACCCTTTGACCACAGTTAACAGAAATTTGAAACCTCACATCAATTCGGTTGGATCTATTCACAATAGTGCATTTCATTTTCTTATCCTTTTTAGTACTCATCATAATCGTTATCGCTATACCCTACCCCTTTTACTCGTGAGTGAAATCAATACTGCTGTCAGGAATAGTATTACGCTGGTTTGGTTGCAAAGGGGCATACTGTTAAACACACTCTTCAATTACCTTGTTGGTGCATGGATGTGTAGAATAGGAATTAGTGAGGCAATTACGCTGGTTTCATCATGAGAAATCACACGGTCTTGTCATACATAGGATGCGCTTGTGACGTCCATCAAGCGGAGCGTGTGATTTCATTTCTCACCCAGCAGGGGGAACGGAATACTGATCCCTGCGCTCTGCTGTGTAATTACATAGGGATTAGTTGTGTCTGGACGTGGTTTGCACCATGCACAATGTTATCGGTTCGTTTAGTTTGTTTTACGCTGCTTTCCACACAATCTGTTAGTTTGTTTTGCGCGGCTTTCTATGCTATCCGTTAAATTAATTTATTCTTTATTCTGTGATACTGAAATCAAAACGAAAGAATTCAATTATCGGTAGTAAATGAAACGGCGTCTAAAGAGTGGAGTACAATGCAATTGATTAAAATTTATGAAATAATATACTCATCGCCAATATAAACAAAAATGTTCAAAAAGACTATACATGTATTCATTTAAAAGCGGGCATTCAATAGCAACTATGGCATCATTAACACACACAAAAAAAAAGCTTCTTCAGAGAGGAAATTTATTTGAGAGATGCATATTAAAAAGGAAGCCATATTGTTTGCATTATCTAACAAAATTGTCTATTCCACACTTTGGCCATTGTTGGTTTTCTAAAATTGGCTTTATTCATTGTTGTTATTTCTCTGGGCGATGTCTGTCTCTTTAGTTGTTGTCTTTCACATTGTTTGTCTTGTTAACAGAAGACAACATTAAACTTTCAGAGTAAAATATGACACATATTGTTCCCTCAAGTCAACTGCTAGCCAATCTAAATTACTACTTTTGAATCCCTTTCCCAGTCCAATAACAGCAAAATACTGACGGCCATGAGGGTTCGCTCAAGAGAAATTTGTCATTTAGAATAATATATATTTTTTTTAAGTTGGCCATGTAGGTTAAGGGGCTATGTATTTTTACGAAACGACAGTGTTACTATAGGAACAACATAATTATGCAAATTATATTAAATGATGATGTATTGGCCTTGCAGGTTCTCTAATAGCTTACAGGTCATAAATTTTCCACGCATTATCCTATGTGTTAAGGACATCGAAGAGAATCAAATGCACGTTAATGGTATTAATGCATTAGTCTAGCGATAATGACCAGTCACATGGAGAGTGTAGTTGCTAGGTTAGTGAAAAATTCATGATTTTTTTTCTTTACATTCGTGTGCATACCCTCATGAGAGAGATAATGTTCAATTATGTCAGTCAGTCACATAATTTGCACCTGTGGCTGCTATCAATATAGATATTTTGTGAAACTACGAAATTCCTAACTCCTGTGTTTCAAGTCCGATAAAACTGAAAATGCGGTTACAGTTCAATATTCCAACAGTTCGTTAATCCGAAAGTGAAATGATGATGTTTATTATTTCGAAGTTTCGTTATTCTAATCCGAAAGCGAAATAAGGTTCGTAATTTCGAAGGTTCGTTATACTATGCACCTTTTTTTTTCCATTTTCGGATTACCGACACTCATATTATTGTTTTTTTACATTAATGAAGATTCGGAATAACAACACAAATGTTCGAATCAACAAATCCTATTTCATTTTCGGATTAACGAACATCTGTACGAAATTTGTGTATTTCGTGATAACGCCACTTTGAACAGTGTTGCAGTAACGAACCTTTTTTCTATTTTTGGATTAACGAACCTTAGAATTTTATTGAATTAACTGAACTTTTGATATGAAAAAACATCATCTAAAAAAAATCTCTTATTCCGCTGTTTGAAAATAACGTGGAATTGGAAATGTCCCGCTCTTCTCACATCTCAGGGATGTGGTGTACCGAGCAAGGTACCGGCTGACTGATCAACATTTCTTGGCGCAAAATACCTCCATGCAGGGACTTAAGTCCTCGGACATGATGCTTTCCCCGAAAGCGTCCCGTTCGACACGGGGATATGGAGAAGTAGCTGGTCATTTTATAATTGGGTATCGATACTGGCAAGAACTACTGGAGAAGCATACTGTTAACTGAATGGGCAAGGGCGCGAAAATAATCATGACCATAACTGTCGTAAAATGGTATATGATAATTATTATTAATAAAGCTTTTCGCTGTGTTTTAACTGTAGAATATGTTTGATGTCATGAATATGACATAAAGATAGCGCTGGGAGAAGGAAGGGGCATTGTGATAACTGAATATAGTGTCTTTCTCATTGTATCTCACTGTCTGAATTTGTAGTCTTCTCCATCGGTCACTTCGTCTCCTTTCAAATTCCTCTTCTTTTCCTCCATGTTTTCTTGTAATTCTTGTAATTTTTACATTTTTCTTTTCGTTTCTTTTCCATCTCCTGCTTCTTCTCCGTCTCCGTGTTTTCCATTTCATTGATCTCTTTTTTCTTTTCCATTTTCTCTTTCTTTTTCTTCAGATATTTTCAACCTTCTCCTCCTTCGTCTTCACTTTTTCATTCATCTTCCTCTCCCACCCCGGGGCGTTTTTCAAAAATGGGAGGGGCCCACTTCCGGGTTTCATGAGCTCATAAACAAGGCCTTCAGCGCAACTTCTGTTGCCACTTCCAGGTTTCTTCAGCTGACAAGCCCCTCCCCCCCCCCCCCCCCCCAAAAAAAAAAAAAGTGGTCTTCAGCGCAGTATCGGACTCAAAGCTTAAGTTTTTTTTTTTTTCTACTACCACTTCACTTACGGGGTTAAAAAAAAAATGTGGGGGCTTTAAGTGGTGACACCCTATGAATTGCTATGTATGGGAACAACAAAGCCCCCCCCCCCCCCCCGGCCCCATCCCCTGTTCCGCCGGTCATATCTCCTCTTGATACTTCCATGATTCTCTACTTCCAGCGTATCCCACTTTTGTGTGCGTCACTGACAGGTGGGCCTTGCTATCGCCCACCTTCCAATCAAGCATGTCCACTTCTTGTTCTTGGCCGTTCTTAAGAGTAATCTTCCTACTTAATCTACCATCTCAGTGTGTACCTTTTTTTTTTCTTTCAATGTGGACAAAGACGTTTCTGTTATCTCTTAAATCACATAGTTACATCCATTCAAACAGCTTCTGATCTCCATGTGCAACATTAGTCCAGCGGCACAGTGAAGCAACTGTTCAGTTTTGTGTAAAAACGTCATATTTGGCACATATAAAGATTAAGCTAATCTATGTGGAAATTTGATATTGATCAACCCTTAACTTTGCTAAAAGTAAAAACATGGCAACCACTTTTCCGAATGGCCGTCGTTATATTTATGGTAATATAGCAATGGCGATTCGTGTAGAAATTTATGCATCATTACCAAGAAATTTGTCCAACGAAAGGTAGTAAAATACATATTTTGTTAGGTTAGGATATATAGAGCGTTGTATTCTTCTAGAAAAATAAACAAGAAAAAAATAAACATCCTAGTTACAATATTACCGCAAAATACGCAATGATATTGCAACTGTAATAGGCCCTCCTTAATTATGTATTCAATCAATCAATCAATCAATCAATCATAGTTTATTTCCAATCAACGAAGATCAAAACAATAATACAAAGTATACATGTCATGAAATGATATTGTCCAAACGTTTACGAAAGATTCATGTAGTATATGAAATAAATTATACTTAACAACATTATGTACAATAATTACGAGGAACAATGCATGTATACTTCGTGAGCGTTCGGAAAATAACTTCAATCATGGAAAATAGCGATCCTCTAAAAAGCAAAGCTTGATGTGGGACGTGGAACGCTACATAAATAATGAGTAAACAATATATTATTCAAGGGTGTGTTTTTTTACAGCTTTTGTATTAAATATAGATTACTTAAGTCATTTGTAAAAATATAGTTATTTTTATTTTATTTTAGTATTTGCACATACCCTGCGAGTTCTTGTTTTGCAAGTGCGTATATGCGCATGCATGTGTTAATATTATACAATAATAAGTTTGTTTCTATGTGAATTGTGATTGTGCTTTTACAACTTTTATATATACTAGCAGGGCGAGTAGACATATAGAAACATTGTTTTAGCTATCGCCTATTACCCGCTTTCTGTTTATTTGATAGTTTGAAATGATCTTATTAACCCGTTCCTTAATACGGGAACCTGGTGGCCTGTGTATTGTGTCTATGGGGATTTCAGAATTCAGTAGGGAACAGGTTGAATAAAACAAAAACACATAAAATAAATAATCTTCATATAAATACTGTTGTACACATGCTCAAGATATTTTTTTCAACCAAAGAGGTTATGTACATCATTAACGCTATAATGACCTCACTCATGCGTGTTCCCTCCGTCACGATAAAACAAAAACATCTTATTTTTCAGTTTCTGATTTCTTTTCATTCTCCTTGTCCCCGATGCCTCGTATGGTTTCCATTCAAGCAGTGTGTCTAGGGAAGTGCTCACTATTTGACATCATATTCACTTCTGTCAGAAAAGAATTGTCTATTTAACGAGGCAAAAAGCCTTCAGTGCTTTCTGTCAAAGAGAAGGAAACCTAGGCCACGTTTGGGCGAGGTAGCTTGGCTTCATCAGCTGCGCCGACTGTGTATGGCGAACAAATACTGCCTTTAATCGAACTCGCCGACCCCGCTTGCGTGCCGGAGATTATTTGCAAGCCGAGAAAGCAATATGCCGGTTGGTGAATTAACTTCTGTTTGCTTTGTAATGGGGGAGAGGGAAGGGGGGGGGGTGGGTGCTAGAACATATCTTAGAGACAACTCTCACTTCCATGCAATATAATGGCCGGTATTTGCATCCGGCTATCTTTACCTTTTGCGAAAGACAAATGTTTGGCCATATCTAAGTGTACGAAAATAAGACGTCTACACGTACAATGACGTATGTCTTCAACAGTTAGGGACTTTTGTCAGATCCACCAAATGGAAGGCCTTTGGCAAACTGAA
This sequence comes from Diadema antillarum, assembly GCF_040938485.1. Taxonomy (NCBI): domain Eukaryota; kingdom Metazoa; phylum Echinodermata; class Echinoidea; order Diadematoida; family Diadematidae; genus Diadema; species Diadema antillarum. Next base: position 674,610 of record NW_027271462.1, read on the forward strand.
TTGCGCTTCTTTAGGCCCACAGGAAACTATTCTCATATAGCCTGTACCGCAACACACCTATACATTATGCCCGTATATGTACTATGTGAACATGATTTCTTCTCTTTGGACAGACATTTAGAGTTGTACATAGAATATTCATAGCATACTCATCAAACATAGGCGCATTTATTGTTATAGTACTGTCGTGCTATCACACCGGTCCGCCTGAACTTACTTTTCGTATATAGCCGTCTTCAACACTTCACTGTTTTTCCCCTTAATATTTATTGATTTCATTCAAATCATTCATAAATCAACCAATTCTGTGTGTAACCTAAAAAAAACCCAGTACAAATGCAATTCAAAACACAAACAAATCCATTTGACAATTTACACTGCAAATAATATCTCTTCAACATAGATAACTCGATTATAAATCAACCCTACTAACAATTTCTTCACGAGAAAGTTTTTGACATGTACCAAACGTATATCCCTTGAATATATTGAATCATGTAACTCCTTCTCACTTACAAGGGCATATACGTGAAAGAAACAAATACATTATAGAAATCTAGAATGAAATCATTCATAATTAAAACCCGACCAACCCTTCCCCTCCCAACCGAAACAAATCTACATCTATATCCTAAATATTAAATCCTACCAATATCTGTCATACCATCCTTCTTCAAATCAAATCCCCATCCCACCAACCCCCGATTTATCAAAACCTAAATCACCCCACACCCACATTCACCAACCCACACACACACACACTAATATATGAATATAAATATAATAACTATATACATAATAATAATGATAATAATAATAATAATATTAATAATAATAACAATAAAAATAATAATGATAATAATATTAATAATAATAATAATAATAATAGTAATTGTTATCATTGTTATTGTTATCATAATAATAACATAATTTATTATGTATATCATAATCCCTAAAAGGGATAAGCGCCAGTTTAAAAAAATGAAAAGTAAGTCCATCATCAGATAGAACAAAATAAACCCTTTTGCAGTGATACCTCACTTTTTACATAAAAACAAATATTCCTGATCTAATAAATTAGAATACCCCATATTTCGTATTACACAATGTATTCTATTCGTTATATATATGTATATCATGGAGAAAGAGAGAGAAAGATAAAGGATATATAGATGGATGGATGACACATGGAGCGATGGATAGAGAGTAGGGTGAATAGATAAATGTGGAGATGTAAAAACATACATCTTGCATTTTAACATCTTAGTCACGCACGTTGGAGATACCTGTTCTTCCATCACTGTTGACCCACTGTGAGAAGACATTGTATAGTAACCTAATTTGAGCTCTCAAATTACTCATCACGTCTCTCTTCTTCTTCTTCTTCTTCTTCAGGTCTTTCCCTTTACCTCGCGGAAAATCAATGACGCCGATGTGTTTAAGATATATGGACTGACTAATGGATTCCTACTAGCATTTTTTCTTCTTTTTTTTATAGACGCGTTCTTGTGTCGCGTAGATCCATTCAATCTAAAGTTACAACCTCGCTTTCTTGCTTAATAGAACTTGACGCGGTGAATGATGACCACTCGCTGTCTTTTTATTTTTTCACTACTGTATTTGATGGTCTCTGCATTCAGTATCATTGGTCAAGATTTCTTTTCCAGCGGTCTGACGATAGCCATTGTGACTGACTGACCTTTTCGCGGCAAAGCACAATTATTAATTCAATTTCCTCTGCGTGAAAAGCAATAAAATCGCAAGTCTTTGAAAGATTGGTTACACTCACAAACTTTTCACCATTGTTGATGAATTCAAACGCAAAGTTCGAGGATATTGTGAAGCAATCTTTCTGGTGATACTTTCTAAGGTGAAGTTGTACTTGATATAATATTGTGTCCCTGACGCAAATACGTATGAACACACACGCACACAAACACCCGCACACACACACACACACACACACACACACACACACATACAAACAAATACAAATTAAAAAAAAAGTGAAGAAATAGAAAATAAAGGAAATCGATACCAAAGTAATTTAATTGAAGTGGCAACAATTGTGTGGTACATATTCGTTAAAGGTACATGTATAAAATAAATTTAGTGATCTTTTTTTCAAATCAAAGGCTCCTTTAAGGTATTACATTTTTTATGCATTCGTCATAAATATGTGTGTACAACTCTATATTTACGGCCACACCAAATGTATAAATGAGGGTAACAGCAGAAAAGGTTCTTTACTGTTTCTTTCCCCAAATTTTGTGGTTCCTAGAATTTGATTTAATCTTAGGATAGCTCAATTTTCTTACGATCAGAAGGTGACAATGTCGATAGAAATATTTCTCACGTCAATTTAAGCCATATTGAAGGATGTAAAAAGGATGCATCTTAATGTGTTGTGCTCTACGTGTGTGTGTGTGTGTGTGTGTGCGTGGATGCTGTTTCAATTGATGATTTTGCTTTTCAACGTCACATTATTTCCGTAGTGTAGTATTTGGATCTACTGCTAAAATATGATGGTACGATAAAGAATTATTAAGCTGATCTTGAAGATGTGTTAACTCGTTGGTTTGTTTTATTATTGTAGTTTTATTGAAGAAGAGAAACACAGTTAAATGGCATACAAGATTCATTTAGAATGAAAATGGTTATAAACTGAATTTAAAACTAACCTGAACAATAGCAAAACCAGAAAAAGTCAACAACAGCCACAATAGCATAGGTACTCTTGATTATAGGTCTTCAAACACGCAATTCCGGCACCAAAATCCCCTTTTCCAGTTTTGGATGAAATTCTCTGGATATCGGGAGTGATATTCTGTATCTGAATATTCTGTCATTCTGTATACATATATATATATATATATATATATATATATATATACAACATGGTTACGTGACTATCCCAAGATCCCAACAGAAATGCAAAGAAATTCGATTTACAACTACGATATGATATTCCATATCTTTATTCACTTGCAGATTAAGTGAGTTCTTTATACTACCGTGTATCACAAAAATAGAGCTATGCTGCATCAATGTCAGTCTATCAGATTGACTCCATCTATAATTATGTTAATTCTCCCCCCCCCCCCTGCAAAATGAAGCAAAGCAATCCCCACGGAAATGCAAAGAGATTCGATTTATTCGACTGCAATATAATATTCATATCTTCATTCACATTTACATCACGAAAATATGTCGAGCTGCTACATCAATGTCAGTCTCACAGATTCACTCCGTCTATGTTACTTCTGTCTCCACCCCCCCCCCCCAGAAAAAAAAAAGGTGTCGATTAAACCAGATATGTGAATTACGAGTGATGGTAAGGTTAACATCTAACGAAGATATGACACTATTTCTCCTCCCTTCTGAAAGCTGACTTACACGTTGTATCGTGGCCGAACTGCTTCAATTCCACAACCTACTTTATAAATTACCACTGACTTTGCATAATTCTGAATAATCCTATGCTGTATAGAAAACCCTAAAAGGAGAAAGTAAAAGTTAAACGTATGTATGCTGTGAACATCGCAGCGATGCGATATTTCGGAGTAAAAAAAGAAAATATGACCTTTTTCTTCAGTTGACAGTGATGAATATTGAGGAGAGAGTGTGTATTGAATGTTTTAAGGTTTCCGGCTTCTTACGCCATCTGTTCATTAAACCCTTTAATATGTGGGGCTCGTGCTTTCTGATTGTTCGTACTCCTTGGAAATGATCGAAAGAGAGAGAGAGAGAATATCTATTCATTATTCTATCTAGCGTTTTGTCAAGATTGATAGCCTCCGGAAACACTGATTTATGATTCCACCTGGCTTCTTTGTAATTTGGCGTCCAAATAATACAGGGTACTGGATCATTTTGACACCTTTCATTCTCTTCTCTCTCCTTCTCACATGGTTCTCTCTTCATATCTCTCTCTCTCTCTCTCTCTCTCTCTCCCCTCTCCCTCTCTACCATCTATCTCATTATTTCTCCCGCTCTCTCTCTCTTGTTATTTCTCTATCTCTCTCTCTCTTTCTCACTTTTTATATATTCATCTATCCATCTAATCACAATGTTACTGTACTTCTCCTATCTCTGTATATCATTCTTTCTCTCCTTTATCTTTCTCTTTCTCTCTTTCTATCTCGTTATTTCTTTTTGTCTCTCTCTCTCTCACTTTCTTTCTCTTTATATATTTATTTATCCATCTGATCACGATGTTACTGTACTTCTCATTCTATCTTTACCTATCTTTCTTTCTCTTATTTCTCTTTCTCTATCTCTCTCTCTCTCTCTCTCTCTCTCTGTCAATCCATATTCATATCCATAGCTTGCTATATCTATTCATACAAGACATGCACACTTAGCTTCCATATCATATCGCACTTCACACATGCACACGCGTAAATCATACCCTTACATATACTCAAATATTGTACTACCAAGATTGTATTACCAAGATCATCTCCTCCACCCCCCCCCCCCCCCCCGGGTTCTGGGTTGTCATCCCAGTTCGTCTTTGCTAATGATTGTGGTCTTTTGAGAAGATCTAAATTACCGCAATGTCTACTCAAGTTAAAACCATGGGAACGGCCTACAAGCCAATTACTTAAAACTATTGATTTCCATTCGTTCAGCCACATGCAATACACTTTATATCGTCAAACCTCGTCTACTAAAGTTTACCTCATCCACGAAAAAGATTGACAGACATTCATTATCTTACTCTTTTAAAGGCATGATTCACTATTGCAGATGAAACAAAAACCCAGCATTAGTGCTTCAAAATAGTTCTAAAATGTGAGTTAGGGATAAAAGCAACCGATGTAAAAATTTTGAACCAGTATAATCAATGTTAAGTGATGTTGAATACACAAAATGTGAACGATAGTTGTAATAAAAATGTTTCCAGACTAAACCGTCTACAGTTATGGTTTAATGAGAAAAATAGTGATATTGATAGTGATTTTAGGCTTTATTGCATAAATCTTATATGGTATGGATGTTTTGTGATACAACTGACCTACACATATGCATCAAAAGTGATATCTTGAACAGTTTTTAAATCACTGCTCCCAAAGGTAAACAGGACCTTTGATTATATCATCAAGGAATACCAACCTCGACAAAAAACTGATCCTTTGATTGACATTCAATGTTTATATAGCTATTATCAATATTGTCGTTGGCATCTTTATTTACGAGGCCTTTGTTCTGTTTTGCTGAAACTGTATACCTTTAATACCAATAGATGTTTAGTATTCTTTCCTTGTTGCTATTGCAAACCAGGTGATTTTATCATTTTTATAATTTTCCAAACGATTTTTTGGACTTTATCATTTTAATAGGAATTATTTACCTCGCTTCTGAATATATCTTCACTGAAACAGAATCACGATGTATGAATATAATAGGGTATTAAAGGAGAGCAGTTTTCTAGTGAAACTAAATGAGACGATACCAAGTATTTCAAAGTAGATAGAAATGAATAGATGAAGACTTAAATTCAGCATTATTTCAACCCATTTCGATATTAATGCATAAATTGATCTTTGTTCCGCAAAAAATACGCAATTTTGTGTAATGTAGCGCTTACAAGCAGAATGGTCACTGCGTCACGGAATCGACTAACATTCGTAGTATTATGTATCTCTTTTATACTTAAGCATCCTTATTTGGTTTAATAGAAATCGTAATATAGATATATGAAATGTAGCCAAACTAAACCTGTATAATTCTATACAATCTCTCAACATTTGGTGTATTTGGTCATGATAAAGCATATTCATCTGCTGCTCCTAAACTGTGAAAACAACTACCCCAAACTCTCCCTTGAATACCAGCAATCTCTCATCTTCAGAAAACATCTAACAAGTCACTTGTTTTATTAATGATCCAGTCATAAAGCGCATTTTAACGTGTACGTATATGGAAAATGCGCTATATGAATGCATCATTATCATTATTAATATCATTAGTAGTAGAAGTAGTAGTAGTAGTAGTAGTAGTAGAAGTAGAAGTAGTAGTAGTGGTAGTAGTAGTAGTAGTAGTAGTGGTAGTAGTAGAAGTAGTAGTCGTCGTCGTCGTAGTAGTAGTAGTAGACGTAGAAGTAGTAGTAGTGGTAGTAGTAGAAGTAGCAGTAGTAGTGGTAGTAGTAGAAGTAGTAGTAGTAGTCGTCGTAGTAGTAGTAGAAGTAGAAGTAGTAGTAGGGGTAGTAGTAGAAGTAGTAGTAGTAGTAGTGGTAGTAGTAGAAGTAGTACTAGTAGTAGTAGTCGTCGTCGTCGTCGTAGTAGTAGTAGTAGTAGTAGTAGCAGCAGTAGTAGTATTTCCTGTCGGTCCTTCGATTTTGATTTGTTGTGTCACTCTATTTTCTTGTTTCTGACTTTCCATCAATTTTGTTATTCGTCAAGGGTGGAGTCCCAATCGTTTTGAAGGCCAATCAAGAGGAGAAGCGGCTGATTAGAACCTTCTTTTCACTCCTCGTAGTTTTTTATCTGTGTCAATCAGGGCGCGGTAAGGTCATTCTTTGACAGACTGCTCCCACATTCTCATTCATTCACAAACCTAACAAGGTGAAATAGAAGCAGTTACGTTATTGTCTCCCTTAGTTACTCCTGTAGGCGGTCATACCTGCGAAGTTGACAACCTCTGGGGAGATGACTTCGATAAACTGATAAGTAAAATGATGTGAACTACTATTTTCATTGTCGCCTGTTTTCAACGCGACCGATTTTTCCCGCGATAAATGTTAGTCACAATCGTATGTAGTGCATGCTTTGTACGTGATTCGCTTCCTTCACCACCCCCCCCCCCCCCCCACCACCACCACCACCACCACCATCACGTTCTTCGTGAAGTCATTTCGCGTAATGCTGACTGCGTGCTTCCCCGTTGAGGTGTACATTGTTGTTACACACGTGTCCTCGAGCGTGCGTAATGGTTAGTTCATATATTAATAATTTTGTCTCTTTCCGGCCTTTTCAACATTGGGGAAACGGCAAAATGCCGAGGAGGTGTCATAAAAGATAAAAGTGCTTTTCTGTCCATTTCAATTTCTGTTACGGTCCATCAAGCTGCTCTGGCAGTGCATACATAGACAACAACAAAATGGAAGTTGATGTGACTTCTCAGTGTGAAATTAGAAAGGGAATTATGTGTATAAGATTTTGTGGCAGTTGTAGTCCCTTTACGTGTAGGCACTTTAAAACGTGGGTGCTTTAACCCTCGTAGAAGGAGTTCCCACATTGGTCTATTGTTAGGATGAAGTTCAAATCTGACATTAAAGTGAAAAAGGCACTTGTATTTCAATAACCAGTGGGGCCAAGATTTGCTGACTGGCCATACGAAAAGAACGGGGTTGTTTCAGAATATTTTTTTTTATCTCTCGTAGAGGTAAAATCTTTCGTTAACAACAATAAGACGTTCCAAAGTCAGTCACAAAGCTTAAACCGTTTATTAAAATCTATGAATTGTCATCAAACTTGTCATCGAATAGAAGCTTAGAATGCCGTGATATATTAAGTGATATCATATTTTGTACGTATGTGTTTGTATTATGTATATTTGTTTATTCATGTTATCTTTAAAGATACAGGGTAGGCACATTCAGTTCGATATCTGCTTTACTGTATATACACAAAATATGAAATTACAATACATTCATAGTAACATGATTCACACGATGACAGATCAATGACACAAACAACAACAAACTTAACTACATTTCTGTTACGTAAATATATACTGGATATATCAAAAGTTATACGGCCTTAGCAATTTGGAAAAGAGGAGATTATATAACCATAACCCCCCCCCCCCTCCAAAAAAAAAATGTCTAATGGGTGTGGCAATGACAAAGAGAAATAGATCTTGTTGGATTCATGAGAGAGAAAAAAATATATATATATAATAGGCATTTTATATAGTACAGACTGAACTATACTTGAAACAGACATGACCTTGTGTGTATGTTTGCTTTTAGGTTAACAACAACTTCGCATCCTATAGTCAATGATGCAAAATGTAATTACTTAACTGTTTGATGTTGGTTTCTTTAAAAAAAGAGCAAAGGAACTATAAAAATGCTTTTCCCTAACAGGATGGAGCGCCAAGTAGGGCTTTGTGACATTATTCCTGATTGAATCGCTTCGAAACCACTTAATGTCCGGTAATTGCTTGTTTCGAATATGTACGTTTAATAACAAAATAAAACCGCTGCGGCAGAAGCTAGCTAAAGTGCATCTCTGCATAAAACGTCACATCATTGCCCTATATAAAGTGTTGTCAAGCACGGAAGTTATGATTGAAAGTAACCGAACCTAGATGCCTAGCTGCCCTGTCCAGGTTTCGTTGGAATGAACGAGTGCGTTATTTGATCTTGTGAACATGTTCGCTGGTGTGGTGGGGAAGCTGTGGTATAGTGGATAAGACTCTTGACTCCCAATCGGAGGACCAGAGTTCGATTCCTGCCCAGTGCTTACGTCCTTGGACAAGATGTTTTGACACACCATGTCCCTCTCGACCCAGGTGCATAAATGGGTACCTGGTATCTCTAGGGTAATGATGATGGCAGGATCATCATGTAGAGCAGTGGAAACACTGAAGAGGTTACCCTGGATTTGAAAAAAAAGACTTTGTTATCATGTTTTTATCACTATTATTCAAAATGCCCGAAGGTAGATGATACCGATAAAAGAACAAAACAGAACGGGGTAAATGTGGACACTATTTTTCCCCTCTCTCCCCCCCCCCCCCCCCCCCCCCCTCCCCTGACAGCTACTTTGAATAGGAAATGAAGTTCAGTCAGAAATAATTTATTGTAAGAAATATACGCATTGACAGGATACATGAAAATAGCCACACATCACACAGATTTCCCGAAGTCGTTTTGGAATCCTTAGTCCCTAGTGTTAATAATGACGTCATCCTTGATGCTTCTATCATTGAGAGATAAGCTCTCTTGCACTTTCTATTTGCCTTGATAGAGTCGGCGATTTTGCTACAAAATTCATGACACAGCCATTTACTCTTTTTACCTTCTCCACGTCTCTGCTGAGTCCTTCAGATCTATATTCAATTGCATTATTTCATTGTCTTATTGAGGGGATTTTTCAGGATTTTAGCATGTATTTTTCATGCTACTGTCAAAACGCACTCACATTCTATTTTGTGTATTATACCGGCGATCCTCTATTGAAGCAGTGTCTATACTGAAGAAGCTACCCCTGGTAAAACAAAAAACAAAAAATGGCCATGTCATTGTTTCATTTATTTTGTTTCATTATTTCATTTCTTTCTTTATCATTGTTATCATTATTGTCTTTATCATTATTATTTTCATCATCATTATTATCATCATCATCATTAATACTATTAGTATAGTAGCAGCAGTACTAGTAGTATTAATACTATTATCATTGTTATTGCCATCATCATTATCATCTTGATCGTTGGTACTATATACTAATACTAGTACTATTTATAGCATTATAATCGACATTATTGATGTTGCTGTTACACATTCCTTTTTAATTGAATAATAGATAAAATGTATTTACAAATAGTATATATTCAATAAATACTTGCAGGTCAGATGTAGCCATATCTTAGTGCGTAATCTCCTCTGCATCATCATTCTGAAACTGTTCTACTCATTTATCTCTTGATTATTCTTATGTATTCTGATATTAAATTTTCCCAGTTGTAGCTGCATCTTAACTGTAATCCAAGAGATCAGAGAAAAAACAAAATCCGTAGACATAGTTATAAGGAAGGAAACCGGCATACGTTTCCCGTCTTTATTGAAATTTTAAAGCGAATTCTGATTTTGAAATATGTAGACCTTTAGTTAGGTTGTTCTGTCCTCGGGGGGGGCATCAATCCCAACGTTTTTTCCGCCACTTTTTGACTTGGCTCTGGGTCTTTGCCAGTCCCCATAAAATATTTCTTGTCCTGTAGGTCATTATCTATTGTTCTTCTCTGAGAGGTCTTCCTCTTTTTCTCTTTCCATCCATTGGCCTCCACTTAAGTGCTTTTTTCTTTTCTTTTCTTTTCTTTTCTTTTCTTTTATTTTGGTGGGGGGGGGGGTTCTGTTGCTATCCATCAGGAGCGTGTGACCAAACCAAACATCCTTCGTGTACTCATAGATAGCGTCAAAATTCCCTTTGGCCCTTTGATTCTTTGCCCTTCCTTCCTTCCTTCCTTCCTTCCTTCCTTCCTTCCTTCCTTTTCCTTTCAGAAGTTTATATAGCCTTACTCAAAATTAACTAACGAATTCAGAAAGAAAGGAAAATAGAAGAGATCTAATTGATAAAAACCTAGCAATAAGCTGACTAAATAAAAATGAATCCATACTCGTAGAAAAGAAAACAGAACGTCAGCTATCTCGACAAGTGTTACCAGGCAATTACCTAATCGTTGGATATTGTTTTCATGATGACCCACAGAAAAATTCTTCATGTTTGGTATGACTGTTTCAGTTACCCTGATTCAATGTGCTGTTATATATACATATATTCCGTTACAAACAATAAGACGCCATTTCCATCGAACAGAGACATGCAGTTACAGGGATAGATACACAGGTGAAGAAATATACATTTAGCAACAAAAAACAACAAAAAAGAACATCACAACAATAAAAAAGGGAAAAAAGTGGCAAAATTATGACAATAATTATTCAATTGCACTTTGTATACATATTTACGTTTAAAAGATGACAGTGTTGGACTCTCAATAATAAAAGTTGGTGACTCATTCCAGTATTTTGTTCCATTACACCTGATTGTATAACGTGTATAATATACTCACATGAATAAACGTATATGTCATATATAAACAATTTTCCTCGAATTTCGTTTCATAATATTATGTTGCCATTAGATTTGCCAATTCAGAATGTAGTATTATAACCCTCCTTTAGGAAGATGACTATCACAGGTGACCTCTAGTTGACTTTCCTTTCTGACATTGCAGGCACTTAATTTGACAACAAAATTGCCTGTGAGCCCAAACAGGGAGTGCTGAGATCCCGTAAAGCGTAAATTGGTCAACGCAGAGAAGAAACAATATTAACTCTGACGCTCGCTGTTCGCTAATGAGGCGCGACATTTCAACATACATGAATCCCAGGGTCTTTATCACGGCTAAGAGATTAAGTGAAATGAGGTATGACGGAAAAAGCGACTGGATTACGATGACACTGGCGTGTCCACAAATACAGGTTGATTAAAATGTGGCCGGAAAGCGTAATCTGGACTGTCGATGCCCAGAATTTTCTGTTCAGTATCTGGGTTTCCTTTTCTTCGCTCGTAATGCCTATTTCAGTGATTTGATTCAGACGCCTCGGCAAAATACGAAAAGGAAACTGAAGAAAAGAATAAATGAGTCTACAAAATTAAATGTATTGGAATATTCCGAAGTTGAATTATGCGAGAAGGTTATGTAGGGGGGGGGGGGGGGGGGAGCATTATTAGTCTTTTAACATGACTATTTTCATAGTTTTGAATGATTACAGACAATCATACATACAGTGTTCGGTACGATAATAACATATCAGTAATTGAAATTGACAGTTAACCCTATGTGCCCTGTGTTAGAGTTCAAATTGGCACAGAAAACCTTGTTGCATTATGCACGCTGTTTAAAGTACGTGGTAGAGAGCGGGTTAAGACGCTGTTGCAGTAGTTGTCTGGCTTAATTTCTTTACAGTTACCATTGCCTGAATGTATGTGATTATACGACTACAATCACGGGAAAAGCGCGCTTATCACTTTGGGAAATACAATAGCGTCTATATTTAAGCGTCTTATGGCATTATTTTGAAATTTCACTTCTTTTAAGAGCTCCAAAAACTTCTGTGGCTAAAGTGCTGTATGCAATTTTTCTTTATCCATCATTATTATTATCATTATCATTATTAAATGTTTCGAAGGGGGTCTTTGTTGTTTTTTGACATCATCTGACATTTTAAAAGAAATACCATGTCTCGACGGTGTACTACGGATCGGAACAGCATTACAGCGAATAAAGGAAGAACCTTTGACATAACATATCCCCATATGGAATGAAAAAAAAAATCGTATTTTGTAAAAGTCTTCTGCATCTTTTCAACCGGTCGAAGATAAAATCTGCTCAATGCGTGGCAGATCTCGGGGGGAGATCGCATATTCTGATAAGGAGAAAATTATGACCACATTCAATTCCACGTGGCATGTAAATTTGTAACCTTGGAGACCTGACTCCATATACGTTTGAGACACGGTTTCGACTCTAACGATTGCTTGTGCATGTCATAAAATTGTATGATTTATTACTCATACGGCGCAACATGTAGAGATAAGATCTGTTTTGTGATGAAAGTAACATATGACGTTTTATCTAAACACGGAACATTTTTGTCGTGTTTTGTCATAATGGAGTACTGATTTCAGTTCTCAAATTTCGGAAGAGAATGGCGCACGATATCTGTCGCGTGATCTTCGGGATTCGTTTGGAAGAACAAACGTAAAATCGTGTAGAATTGACGGAATACCTCAAGCAAATATTTCCGCTAAAACCATCTCTTCGCTTCGCTTCATTACACATGGGGGCGAGCACACTGAGCAAATACTTATTACATCCATATTTTGTGCGCAGCGATAATGTACCACAAATTCTCGTCTGAAATCTGGCGGTACGCGTCGCTGAAGATAAACACTGCTTCATGTTCCGCTTACTCGTCAAAGAAGTATATAGATATACTGCACCACACATACTGAAATAAACAAGCACGAAGATCACGTACTGAGCGCGAATCACGGTAATTTCAGCTTTAAGAAAAAGAAAGACACAAACAAAACCGAAAAAAGACGTGTGTCTGGAAGGTTGTAAGCGCCACGTGATGTTGGCTCACGTGCGATTTTTTTTCTCCGTACTTTGCAGGGCTGGCTGTCCAAGGCTCAGGGGGCGACCATTAAGGTTTCATCCAAAACGAAACATGTCATTCATCCCGTGGTTTCTGAAGCACGCAAACAAGAAAGAACCACAATTTGTGGCTTCTTTTAGTTTTTTTCATGTTCTCTAAAAATATCGGAGAAGTTTCAGAGCGGTAATCACCCATTTCTTCCTCTCCTGACAGTGAAAAGTTCAAGAAAAAGTCGGAAAAGAGATATTTGTTATGATCACATTTCTGTCGAATAAGCAGATGACGTGAAAGTCAATAGTTTCAGGACAACGATCAATATTTGCAAATGACCCGCTAGAAATTAGTGAAAAGAAAGTTAAACATATTAAAATTTGTCTATTTGTGTCTGAGAAGCATTTCTTTTTTTTTCTTTCAGAAGAGTAATCACGCGTCATAAAGAATACCATCGAGAAGAAAGAAGACGTCAAATTCAGATGTAGATTTTAACTACTTTAGATTTGCTTGTTATGAAGAATTATGTGTGTTAAGATCTCTGTACATATTGATGTGTGTGTATATATATATATATATATATATATATATATATATGTAGAGTGCAAAGAAAGGTACAAAATGTGCACACTGAACAGACGCAGTGTTGCTTGTATTCATATTATGTAACATAATATCATAGGTATAAATGAATAAATGAATAGATAGATAGAAGACGACTACGATAATCATGACAATCTGAAAGCAATAACACGGTGTATTCAAAACATAGGCAAGTCGCAGATATTTACTTACAAATCTGTTATGTATATTTTTGTCTATGTGGGTGTTTGTGCTAGTTGTACACATAAGTTCAAGAAATCCTACATCTGGAAAATTACAGGTAATTTGCAACTACTAGGTTGCTGCATACTTAATCTACAAGTATTACTATTTTTATTATAATTGTTGTTGTTATTCTTATTATTATTGTTGTTTTATTTTCAATATCGTTATAATTATTATCCGGCATTATTGTTATTGTTGTTATTTTTATTATCATCATTATTATTCCATTTCTTTCTTTTATAACATTACACCGTCCAGTAGGTGCCTATGTCTTCAATCACAATAGGCTGCTTCACTCATTTTTTTTTCTTTTGATTTGTGTCGTTTTGTTTCGTCTGTTGCATCGTTCTCCATTTAATGGGCATTGACAAAATGCCGGCACGATTAAGTACGAAGGAAAGATAAACATTGTCGTAATCTAATAATCTACCCTTTACTCATAACTATTGTGATCTCTGGAACTAGATCTAATTTCCAGCTGCAGTCTGTTTCCCGCTTTATATTTCAGATCTGTCTCTTCATGTTGGTATTGAAGTTGATTATTGTACATATTCACCATTCATGCAGTGCTGTGATTGTGTTTGAAGTAAGGTATGGAAGAAGTTTACATTCGTCCTTGGATTGCCCATTCAGCAACTTTTTATTTTTCCATTCGTGTCTGCAAAGGATAAATAGTCACGCTTTCTTTAAATCACAATTAGCTTGACTTTGCTTCGGCACGTCTTCTGTATATGCCGCTTCTTCGGGTCGCACATGCCATAATAATCATGAAGTTTCAGATCAGTACAGTTTAATCCAAGTCAATCTTACTTTCATTATCCCATTGTTGTGATTTTATTCGATGCAATTACACAAAAAACTGTGATACAAAAAGTACATAAACATATATAAAAACATGCAATTATTCCTTCGAAATCATTGTATTATTGAAAGAGATTACGACATAACAAATCAGCTTAGAGGGATGTGAACAACTCAATAAATTGACATTGCAAAAGAAAAAAAAATGTGTAATCCTTTGCAGAAAGAATAAAATGTATTTATGCATCTCTTGCAGTCATTCTCTTGACAAATGAGTCACCGTGTATATTACCTGCAAACCATGTCACATCATCGACGATTCTAAAATACAATAATTCATTCATTCATTCATTCATTTCATTCTATTTCATTCTTCTCCTTTTTCCAACAGAACATAACACAATATTAATTAGGAATCATATCACAATCGTATACATACAACTTGCAAATGATATCAAATGATACAATAATAAAGTTACATAAGATATGCATGTATATACATATACGCAAAATATTACAAGGTTATGTTTCAGTTGGAAAAAAAAAGAAATGAGAGGTCCACTAAAAAGCAAGCTTGTAGATTGTGAACCACTCAAGAAACTCTAACTAAATACTTATTTGTATATGCTGGACACAAGTATGATTTAAGACTAGACGGAACAAAATAGGAGACACACAGCAACATGACACGACTAGACAGAATAGATGGAAACATGGAAGGAAGGAAGGAAGGAAGAAGGAGAATGCCCACACGCTGATCAAGGAAACGAAAGAGAAAATTGAAGAGGTGCTTCAAACAGCTGGTGGCTGCATACAGCCGTGCAGAAATTATGATGGCTATTTCATTGAAATGAATTCAGGGATTAATTGATTGATGGTTGGATGATGAACCATGTGGTTGTTGGGACTTGGTAAATAAAAACGAAACATCAGAGAGAGTTTAACAGAAAGGATTTCAACTTCCGCTTAAAAGAATTCAAAGAAGGAGAATTTTTTTATTTCGGAACTTAATGAATTCCAGAATCTAGGGCCTGTGTATATAAATGTATTCTGAGCCAATAATGTTCTCAGAAGGGGTAAATGAAACTAAGTAGATTGCCTAGCTGGTGGGATAATCATGGAAAACTGATTCCTTGTAAACATTGAATTGAATATACAGGGAAGTGCATTTGCGTTGAAATCAAAAATAAAAATACAAATCTTTAATTTTTAAAACTTCATATTTAGTGAATTATGGATCTGTATGGGAACGTGGCGGGACGCCACATATAACACGAAGTGCCCGTTTTTGTAATAACAGCAGTCTATCAAATAAAGTTTGATGAGCGCTACCCCATGCTAAAAGACCGTAATTAAGATAAGGTAAAATTAAAGAGAAATACAACGTCAGCAAAGAAGACAATGGAATATGAAACTTAAGTCTATAAATGATACCAATATTACGTGAAATTATTGTACTAATGTTAATGATATGTGGCCTCCATGAAAGTTTATCGTCTACTGTAATCCCAAGGAATTTTATATGAGATACGCGTTCTAATTGAGTGTCATCAAAAGTAATCTCTTTACGTAAAGCTTCAATAGAATTGCTAAATAACATATATTTAGTTTTCAAAAGATTAAGAGATAATTTATTAGCTCTTATCCACTGGGTCACTTTTTTCAATTCGGAATTAGCAATGTGCACGAAAAAAAAAATATTTGAATCATCAGCAAAAAGTATGAATGACATCACGTCCGATGATCTGCAAAAATCATTAATATAAATGATAAAAAGTAAAGGTCCTAATAAACTACCCTGTGGGACGCCACACTTAATGAATTCAAGACTTGAAACGTTCTCGTTCAGAGATACGTATTGTTTGCGGTTTTGCAGGTAGCTCCTGAACCACTCCAAGGCCTTCCCCCTTATTCCATAATGAGACAACTTGTAAAGTAAAATTTCATAATTAAGTATTTTATTGTATCAAAGGCCTTGGAGAAGTCCAGGAATATACCAATAAGATGAGAAAGATTATCAATAGCATGAATAGTATGCGCTGCGTGGTCGATATACTTCAAAAGGGCATGAATGGTACTGTGTTTCTGACGAAACTCAAATTGAGAATTTGTAAAAACATTATGAAAAGTTAAAAAATTAATTGTTCTTTTAAATTTCCATGGAGGAATGTTCACATAGATTTATATGAAAATACATAGATGATTAAAGTAACAGTATACAAGTATTAAATATTGGAACTCAGATTCGGAGGGGCGCGAGTAAAATGTTGTTTGTCATCGTAATAAGAGGGTGCTGTCAATGTGTAAATGGATAAGACTGCATCGAAAAATCCCGAGTTCGATTCCCAACCAGTGCTTATGTCTTTTGAATGTACAACCAAATGTTTTTACCCATAATGTCCCTCTCGACCTAGGTGGATAAATAGGTACCTAAGATATCGATAACATGGTTCCATGACATTTGCTCCTGTGACAATTCCTCCCATGAAATATCTTCATGCTATTAAAGCCAAAGATAAATTTCACCCAGAAACACAACCATCACAACGAATAGACAAACTCTAAACATAATCCTTGCATCAAACCAAACTTCAAACCTTTTCACGATCCTGACCCTAACCCTAAGTCCTTGGGTAAAATAAGACAGGAGCAATTTTCGCAGGAGCAAATGCTGTATCACCCGATAACACAAAACTTATCTTCATCGGTCCCTTTGTTATTCGAGTGATAGGAAATAATGGCATTACCGATCTGATTTGGTTTCCGTACTACTTTATGTACTATTCCACTAAGTTACCATCTATTGTCTCAGAAAATTACAATTTTCTAGAGGAATACAGTGTATACATGATTACATTCGAATGGGGGGTAATACACAGTCAATGACGAATAGAAGAAAGGATTTCTATAGGTCATGTAAGTTTCAGAAGAATTGAATGAACTCTCGACGGAACTATAAAATCAAAACGAAATTCCTCTCTCACCCAATATCATCATAAAACTAATGAAATAGTCGGAAGTATAATAAGGGAAACTGGGAGATTAATTTAATGACCGATGGAATATGCTGACATTCGAAAAATCCCAATTTGATCATTCACACTCTTAGAACCATCCGTCTATGATACGTGACTAGCGTACGATCTCCCACATCATCTCAGTTTCATTTCACTTCATTTATTTCCCGATTCTCAGAAAAGAAAGACAGATGTAAAAACAATAGAACACACGGGACATCACAAATATAAAAACGGGAGAGAAAGAGAGAGAGAAAGAGGCCCTGGTGGGGGCTAGCGCTCGTATACGTGAGATAAGATAAGGAAGTTAATGCATTCTTGACCGCATTCTCAAGAATAAGAGGGACACATCAAATCTTATGGAATAGTCTGCATTTCACATTTCCATAAAGATTTTTTCTTTGACTTTTCGCAGGACCCTTTAGAGGCCTGAGATTCCGTTCCTATACGTGACTGGGATTGCTAGATGAGAAGGAATTAAAACCGTCCTTAAAATGCAGTATATTATAATGTCTATCTACAGAAGATGATAAACCGAAGATGAGATGGTAATGCATTATTTGCGTTCAACAACTTTTAACGGTTGTACAAAATTTTCAACGCTTTAAGCGTTTTCTTCAGAGCTTTGCACAGTGCTTTCACAGTAGCATAATGTATCAATATGATAATGTATGTACGTAGTCACGTGAGCCTAGATATATCCTTTTCACATACAGCAATATAGGTATATATGCATGCGATTATAAGATTATTCGATATTGTATTCATGTACTTCTATTCTCTGCATGCTGTAAATAAATATATGTTATATCCTTCTGCATACATTGATGTATTTTGTAGGTACATCTATTATGTTTGTATGTCATCCATCGATGGCTGCACCAAAACTGTTAAAACCTATTACTATTGAACAGATTGCCCGATTTTCCTCAAAATTCACTGTGTTCTACTAATATTGCTGAATTCACTCAATCCACATGCATATTTAGGTTTCATTTTCCTTTAGTATTGGATGTATACTATTCAAACAGTGCTTAAGGCATAACTAACGAATGGAAATATTATACTGTTTTAAGTTCTTAACCGATTTGAAATTATTACCACGCTTCTCACGAGACCATTGCTGGTACCTAATCATGCTTATCATATTGTCAAGGATAAGTCATAATAAAAGCATTTTATGGAGAAAAACAACATGAAATATCATTTAAGGTGAACGTTACATTTGAGCTTTGCCAGAAGCGTTTGATCACCAGTTTGTCTGTACTTCATATCTACTGCTGATAGTAGATTAGAAAGTCTAAAAAGTAGTTGCTAGCCAAACTCTGACAAAGACAGGTCTGCTATAAGCAGATTTCAGATCTATTAAAGCATTTTTTTTTCATAATAAGCGACCCATCCACGCCCCCCCCCCCCCCATACACACACATTCACTCATAATAGTAGGCCTATACTATAGTACACATAACATAAAAACCGGTAGGTCTGCCTTCCACACGGTCTGTACTTCACAATATTATTCCCACCAGTCTAACCTTCGTCAGCTAATAATCAAACACCCGATAGAGGGCGCTATATTGATTTCTTACTTTTCCTACATTGGCACACTGGTAGGACCAGGTGGACTCGGTGGCACCGCTGTATGATGAATCATAATCTGCCTTCTTTGAGGATGCCTGTTATAAGATGTTATTCAGATTAATCTGACACTGAAGGTAAAGTCGGATGACAGGTGCACAATCGAATTCATTCATTTGTTTCCTGAGAATAGAGTTAACGTGAATGAACGACATGAAAGACATCGACAGCTGTACAAATGTTCTTTGGTGTGTGTGTGTGTGTGTGTGTGTGTGTGTGTGTGTGTGTGTGTGTGTTTGTTGGGGGGGGGGGTTGGTAGTTGTTGTTGCTGTTTTATGATAATAATAATCAATCATGTCACTAAAAACTTCCATCGGCTGGGGATGATGATAAATTAAATGATTGAGATTCAACCAACCTTGAATTGTAGAGCGCAAGCTTTCGTCCTGCTCCTGAGGACTTTCTCAAGCCTTATGCAGTGAAGTGTTGTCTTGCTGCCGTTGCCTGTCTTTGTTAATCACTGATTAATTAATTAATAGTCCAGTGATTAATAAAGACAGGCAACGGCAGCAAGACAACACTTCACTGCATAAGGCTTGAGAAAGTCCTCAGGAGCAGGACGAAAGCTTGCCCTCTACAATTCAAGGTTGGTTGAAGCTCAGTCATTTAATTTATAATCATAATGTCCAATTAACGGGGAAGTTCCTTTCATATACAGACTCAGGAGCTTCAATACTTTCAACAAAATAAAAGAAATCAACAATATTTACTCAGCAAAACAAATGAGATAAAGAAAAAAAAATGACTTTAAACCTTGTCAGATCGTTAGCAGTGGAACTAAGTAAGAGCTATAAGAAGGTTGTACTTTTGGAACAAACAAATTTTCAACACTTTTTACTTAATTGATCTTTGTAAACTGCTGACTGGATATTTTGTCAGAAGCGTTTGATCACAACTTTATTTTTACTTCATATCTACTGCTGATGGCAGGTATTATAGAAAGTCCTTAAGATAGTTGCTAGCCAAATTCCGACAAAGATTTCAAAGACAGGTCTGTTATAAGCAATTTGATTTCAAATCTATTGAATACTACTTTTTCCTCATAATGAACACCCCCCCCAAAAAAAAAAACAACAACAACACACACACACAAACAAACACACACACACACAAACACACACACACACAGACACACACAGACACTAATCATAATATACTAGTACACATAACATAAAAACTGGAAGGTTTGGGCTCAGCTTCATTGGCCTGTACGTCACGATATTCCCTCCAAATCTTCGTCAGCTAGTAATCAGACACCCGATAGAGGGAACTATATTGATTTCTTACTTTTCCTATCATTGGCATTGGCAGATGCGGTGGCACCTCGGTATGACATCATGCAGACATAATACATACTCATCCATTTCGATAAAGAGGTCTTTATTTGATATACAGTCTTCCTCTCCAGTAAACATCGTGTAATCAAAGACAATTTCGTTTAGGACAGAAATCAATAACCATTTTTATATCTCTAAATCATCATCTTCCCCGTCACAAAAGTTTTATCAGTGAACTATGTAACCACAGGTACAACTTGAACAGGTGTAGCTATACAAATAAGTCTTGATTAATATTTTACTTTGATCTTCTTGTCTTCGCAAATGACATTAAAAGAAAAATTTTATCATAAAGACGTTGGTGATTGGTTTTACGCAATCTATGATCTAAGCAAAGATAAATAGCCAGAATGCAGACAGAAACAAATTATGCATTTTTGATGCTTATTTTGAAAGGAGAAGATTGAGTCTAGATATCTTAAGGAAGAGAATAAGAAAGCTGCATGAAATATATTCTGCATTCTTTGACGGTGCTCGTAATATGGTCTTGTTCAGATTAATCTGACACAGAAAGTCAAGAATGCGAGGACAGGTGAACAACCAAATTCATTTTGATGCCTGAGGATAACGTTTACGTCTAAGAACAACACGAAAGACATCGACCGCTGGATGTTTTTTGTTTGTCTGTTTGTTTGTTTTCGTTGTTGTTGTTGTTGCTTTATGATAAGTAATATAACCAATGATAGTAACTAATAAATGGAGGTTTTTTTTCTATAGACTCAAGAGCTTCAATAATTTCAACAAAATACAAGAAATCAATAGTATTTACTAAACAAAACAAACGAGATAACTAGATGTACTTCATATATCTATTATTGATAGTAGATGTCAGAATGTAAACGGCACGGAAGGTTTTTTTTTTTTTCCTCCTTTTCTCCTACCCTCTTGTTTACTGTGGGCTACTGTCTAGGTAGAAAGAATTTTTAGGCCAACAGCTAGCGAGATCGAGGGTTTGCAAGCTGCGTCCTGCTCGCAGCACGGTAAGAAATGCTTGGCTGGGTTTCCCGCGAGCTGTTGTGATTCATTTGGTTATCAATAAGGGCCGCACCCCGGTATTTGAATGAAGATAATGTAAGTGAAAGTGAGTAGTTAAATCACGGGTTAATTAATATTGTATTGGTATGGGAGTGAAAGGTCAAAATCAAGGGAATCGCACTGATTGGAGAGTGATAATGTATGCAAGGTTAAGGGCGAGAGAGGGAGCGTGAGAGAAGTTAAATAGCGGTGAAGGAGGAATAGGAGATAAGAAGCTAATCCGACGCGAGAGTGGAAAGACCGTTTGTGCCCAGTGGAAAAGGTCCAGCCACTTCGAAATAGGAGGAAACCCAAGATGAGGCTCCGCTGAGATCCAAGCTAAAAGGCTATGAGGGAGAAAGCGAGAGAGAAATTGAACCTGTGATACTCCGAGGCTAAAGTATTCCTGCTGCTGAGCGGAATTGGCAGACGGGGCACTGGATGACAATTCCGAGAGCAGACGGCAACTCAGGTCTCCGCGCGGGTGAAGGGCAGAAATAACTGTAAGTGGAGTTTATATGCTGATTTCAGTCATTTTTTCCCAGTTAGATTTTTTAAGGGACTCAATAGAGGCGCTGTTAAACGAGGCGCCCGGCATCAATTGAAAGTACAGTCAAACCTGCCTTAGCGGCCACCTGTCTATAGCGGCCACCTGTCTACAGCGGCCACTGAAAAATCCCCCCGAGAGAAAAGCCCTGTTAGAGACCCTGTGTATAGCGGCCACCTGTCTAACGCGGCCAGCGGCCACAAATTTTGTTTCCCGCGGTAGATTTTAACCTGTCTATAGCGGCCACAGAGCCGGTAATTTAGCATGTTTTTCTGATTTGTGGCCGTGCCAGACATTCATGGGCAACGTTCAGTGATCGCCACCGCTGCATTCATCACTTATTCAGTCATAATAATGCACTAGTGTAAAGCTTTCTTCACGACTGTACACATGCTACTGTGCAACAATAACACCGGCATTGTTCAATGCCATGAAATACACGTGTGTATACTTACGCATACATTATGTACATTAAATACTTATCGACGTATCCAACGATGATATATGTACATGTACAGGCAATGCACATTAAGTTGGATTACCTGTCTATAGCGGCCACCTGTCTATAACGGCCACTTTTTTCGTTTCCCTTGGGTGGCCGCTATAGACAGGTTTGACTGTATTATGTTTTAGTACGAAGAGAACGATTTGATGTGTAAGGTGAGAATGAATTTATATGTTGAAGAAAGTAGGGTTATATTTTTTGTGCAGAAATAAAGGACATAATCATGAACGTCAGATTGGAAGACATTAAGTTTACAGAAGTATATCTGATATTGTTATAGCTGTAAATCCAGAAGTCCAGTTATTGTTTATGCACACATTGTAATTATTGGTTATAAATTCGGAAGTATGAATTATGATGAAGAGATTCTCCAGGTAGAGAATTATGGTTTTTTGGTGTGAACCTAAAGGAATAATTGTAGTCGTAGTATAGGTAGTAAATATTGGCCAGTATACAGGGCGCGAATGCCATGAGGTTATAAGATGATTTTGATATTGATGTTATAAGATGATTTTGATATTGATGTGATAAGAAGATTTTGATATTGATGCTATGAGTGTGACACAGAATAGTCGCCGTGTAGTCGGGGAACATCAAAGTGAGGATAGAACAGTATTAATATGGATGGATATTATTGTGTTAGTGATGGCTAATTGTAAATTTACAGCCGCATCATTATATTGCTACGAGCTGAGGCAGCCGCAGTGCTACGAGCTGAGACAGCCGCATAGCTACGAGCTGAGGCAGCCACATAGCTACGAGCTGAGACAGCCGCATAGCTACGAGCTGAGGCAGCCGCAATGCTACGAGCTGAGACAGCCGCATAGCTACGAGCTGAGACAGCCGCATAGCTACGAGCTGAGGCAGCCGCATAGCTACGAACTGAGACAGCCGCATAGCTACGAGCTGAGACAGCCGCATAGCTACGAGCTGAGGCAGCCGCATAGCTGCGAGCTGAGACAGCCGCAGTGCTACGAGCTGAGGCAGCCGCAGTGCTACGACCTGAGACAGCCGCATTACTACAGCATGTACAAGCTGAGTCCGGGACCAGCCGCTGCCCGACGACTCAGTCACGGTCGTCAACAGACGCTGTCATCACTGACCGGGCCCGACTGGTCGACGTCGACACCGACGCCGCACCCTAGCGATTGCGACGTCATAGGACATTGAACTCGGCGAGATAACGCCTGACAGTTGGTAGTAACAGGAGCTCCGTAGGCGGTTGTGTAAGTGTACTGTAATTGCAACAGGGACTTTGATGAGTTTGATTTAATTTAATGAATCCAGTGGAATATTCGATTTCAAAGTATATAAGCAGATAATTCATTTATGTTGAATTATAATGATGAGAGTTGTCAGAAAACATAGAAACCGCAGAGGAATTAAATTTTTGTTTATTGCATTTTGAACTCAAAGGAAAATCTTCACGCTGTGTTATTTACGTGGTCAATTAGAGTAAAGTAGCGCAATAAGTTTTCCCTGACAGTAGCCCCGGGGACCACGCCGTATGGTGCGGTCCTGGCGGCTACCTCGCAGAAATGAAATATATATTAACCAATCGACTTGCTTCTTCTCACCAATTTATCTGGAAACTGCAAAATTTTTGCACATTTTTTAGGAGTAATAAGCGGCCTGCCCTAGTGGAGATCCTTGCTGCCATTTTGAATGTGTATATCCATTAGTCCGCATCTACGCATGCGTGAACAATGACGTCAACGTTACGGATGCTCAAGGATATGAATAATGCATCATCGCACGGTGCATAATTATACAAATGATGCACAGGATAGAGTGTGTTAGTGTAGGCGTGGTGCACTCGAGAGAGTGAGCTACGCCTCCACTAACGCCACGAAATAATCCTGTGCATCATTTGTTTTATAAAATGGGTCGAAAATTCGAAAACTAACATAATTTTTCAGCGTTTTTCACGTACCTTTGTGGGTCGACCAAGACGTCCGAAGATGTTCGTCCCAAACATTTACGCACGTCGCACTCGCGGAAGTCCCGCACATACAGTATAAGTATAATGGGGGATTGGGTTTCCGGACACTAAGTTCCCGCATGAAAACTTACTTATTTTACATAGAATATGCACCCTTTACCTTAAAGACTTGATATAGACTCCTCATATAGGCCTACTAGACAACATACTCTGAAAACGGCGTGAGAATTAACCTGCTTAATCGTTGGATTTGCTCTTCAAAGTGACTCCATGTACGCGTCCGGTCCCATAACGCTTGGTCTACTGTACTGTACAAAGTGTACGTATAGTAGAGTATACGTACGTACGCCACACATGTTATGCACAAGGGAAGACAGGCCGGCCGGCCGGCAGCGAACTAGAAGTTGTTTACAGGATTGACAGCGCGTATGCATGCAATTCATCAAAGGAGCCGCCGCGCGCACAGACGATCGGCAATCTACCATAGGATTACAGGCAGTGCAATTGTACTGAAGTAAAGGAAGGAGGTGTGTCTCATTTCAGCGCTTCCTATTGGCTACATTCTTGAACCCATTTTATAATGTACATTAATATACAAATGATGCACAGGATAGAGTGCGTTAGTGGAGATGTAGCGCATTCGAGGGTATTTACAATTGTGAAACATGCACGAGGCGAAGCCGAGTACATGTTGCACTACATTGTAAATACCGGAGAGTGGGCTGCATCTCCACTAACGCCACGAAATAATCCTGTGCATCATATGTTTTATAAAATGGGTCGAAAACTAACAGCAATTTTAACTTACCTTTGTGGGTCAATACCAGTCAGCTACATGTAGCACTCGCTCGAGAGAGTCAAGCACTCGGAAATCCCGCACATTATAAGTACTGTACGTATAAGAGTACTGTATACGTACGCCATATAATATGTTATGCACACAAGAAAGGCCGGCCGGTGTAGCGGCAGATAGCGTTCCGCGGCGTTTTTTGTTCTAAAACAGTATCCGCCGGCAGTTATCGTTTCAATCGGCAGTTATCGTTCCGACATGGGCTGAAATCTGCCGCGATTAGTTACGGCAGATACTGTACAGCGGCGGATTTTGTACGTACAGGCTACTACGTTGTAATAGCGTGCACGTGATCTTCGTCAGGGACTGTCAAAAGAGTTCCACGCTGCGCGGATTAGGTTCCAAGTGGCTACTGTATTGCTACCAATAGTTGCGCGAGCTTTACGGCAGCCATTTTAGTAAGCAAAATGCTGCATGAATCGTCACGAGATGGAGTGAATTCTGCCTCCCTATGAATACACAACAGGGACTTATGCCTCTCTTTGAATACGCTACAGGGACTCACGGTTGACATTTTTATAATCTGTTGACATTTTTATAATCTGCGGGCATTTTAGTAGGCAAAGTGCTGCATTCACCGAGGCATGATACCTGCACCATGTGCACTGGAGTGAATTCTGCCTCCCTTTCATTTTCTCGTTTGAGGGGGAGCCGAGGGGAGGGGGGGGGGAGGGAGGGGGAGGGATCATAATGCTATTCAAAAGCAGCATTTCTGCCTCCTTATGGAATAGAATTAAAGATTGCTCTTTATTTTTTCATTTGTAATCTTTACAGTTATAAAGCTATATAAAAGAAATACACCTGTGTTCATAAAAGCGTTCTTATCCCATTTGTATTTTTCTCTCTCCCTACAGATCTCATCACAATTTTGTACAAGGCACCCTTTAGGTTTCAATAAATCTGAGACTTGCTCTTCAGCCATGTGAAATTGTCCCAAAGTTATATCAATCGAGATATCTAATGCACAATTGTGGACAGCCCCCAAATTACTATTTTTCAATAATATGTGAAGAAATTTGGAAGCTTTATGTGACTTTGCACAAACTCTCCTTGGTATTTGACTTAGAGTTTGCTCCTCACATTTTCACTGCCCAAAAATCTCCGAACGAGGAGATCTTTTCTCATGCATGGCCGCTTCCTATCTTTTATTATATTTATGCAAATGTTCAGTTAGCTAATACAAAGAAATATTGATCTAAATTGCTGAATATAGTTCCCCCATATGTAAAACTTGAATTCTTCACTTTACAAGTGGCTTTCTAAATCAAAATTTTGTGACCACTTTGTGTTAGGATTACAGTAAGAAGAGCAGAGAAAAATCTGGGATAGCCATGAGTGTCCAATCCACACCTTTTATTTAGAATCTGTCTTTTCTTTTTCTAAAACTTCTCTTTTGATGTCGAAATTAATATTTGGCAATCTTATACACACTGAACGATTTCATCTTCATTTAATAGACAAATAGAAAAAGGTTGATGTTTCAGGGCCATCTTTTTTTCTTTAATAAAAACAGATGGGCAACTAAAAAAAAAAAACAGATTCAATGATAAATTGAAATCCACTACTCATTTGAGATTTGTGCAAGTCAAAGATGATTTAGAACTCATAATCTTTTCAACAGTAGGTCCATTATATATACATTGTTTGTCATACCAAGATTGTAATTAATGGAGGAAACCTTTTAGAGCATCAATTTTCAATTCAGTGGCATAGTGTACTCTAATTTCGCAAGAAGTTATAGTCTTTTCATCTGTAAGACGCGTCATCATGTGGGATAATGGCCAATGGACTTAGTTGAGTCGGAAAGGGGGGTTACCATGCACCCTATACATATACTTTTTAAATCTACTTCATCTAGACCAATTTTGTGCGTAGATTTCAAAAATGCTATGTTAACAGGTCAAAGCGTGTCCCATAGTGGTCAACAATCCGTTTTCATGGTAACGCATGGCGAAAATGTCAGTATCTCATAAAAATACATGTAACCTTTGATGAAATTGTTCAATTATCATGGCTTTGGTCTCAAATTAAAGAAAAGGAAATTATCTATATGATAATACCAATTATGTAGGGGGTTATACTAATCTTCATATTAATTCTGAGGCCAGAATTCATTTTTTTTTTCATATTTTTCTAGCAAAAATGCATTTTTACCATAATACTAATCTATCTCTAAATCATACCAAAACAAATTCAATTTGTTTGAACATTCTTCAAAATTATACCAAATATGTATGTAATGAAATATGAAAATTTCGTAGATATTGCTAAAATAACAAGAAAGTTACGGCCATCCAAAGTTGACATTGACACCTGTCGAGAATTGGTCAAGAATTTCCAGATGGATGATGCGCGCCCTCTATTGTGGAGAAATAAGCAAGCTTGCTTGTGATAGGACAAAAGTTTTGGTGAGAAGCTTTATTGTTTAGATCAGATCGGGGTTAGTCAAAGAAATCTGCCATAAATCAAACCTCTGGTATGTATCTGATTGCATTTTGTGTTATATTATTGTTTTTAAAACTATTCTGCAATATACATTTATATTTGCCTGAAAGCAAAGTACCAAAAAAACTTCATTTATTGAAGCTTGTCCACTACAAGTTCATGTTCAGTGAACTTCAGTCTCACATGCTTAAAATGTGTTAGGATTTAGGTATGACATGAAATCAGAACTTGTTGATGTGCTTTGTTGAATTGAGTTGAATCTACTAGTATTTAAAGAGAACATCTATGAATAGATTGTCATTTGTATAGTTACTTTGCTGAGTG
The DNA here is from genome assembly GCF_040938485.1 of Diadema antillarum. Taxonomy (NCBI): domain Eukaryota; kingdom Metazoa; phylum Echinodermata; class Echinoidea; order Diadematoida; family Diadematidae; genus Diadema; species Diadema antillarum. The sequence goes on from NW_027271462.1 coordinate 702,750, forward strand.
TGAAAGTAACAGATTACAAGATTAGTTTGATGGAATGATATTGTCTGTATAACATAATACTAGTTTTGGTGTAGACCTTAGTTCTGTAGACTCTACATAATTTTGTATTCATTACAATAGATCTGTAATAGTAGAGTCTAGTACTATGTAATTAATTGATGGTGAAAACTACTGAAAGTAAACAGAAGCACCCAAATTTTAATCTAAATTTGCAATATTTTATGAGGTGTATTTTCATGTCTCTGCACTGAAGGTGGCGGATCCAGGTTGGGGGGGGGGAATTTGGGGCACATCCCACAGGATTGGCATTTACTGTGCATCCTCCCACTAAATAGATATTTTGAAGCAATGCTTCTATCATTTCCACGACATTCATTGATATAAAAGTGAGAAGCTGTATTGCTGGAACTACTTCTAAAACCATGCATGCACGAAAGAACGTCGGTATTTGCGTTCATAGTATCCGTGTGGTGTAATTACGGGGCTTCATCGGTGGCGTAATTTTGGACACTTCCCAAAGAATTGCTTTTGAATGTTCACCCCTTTGACATAGTTAATGTAGAGCATTTTTTCTTCTTGTGATTATATTGCCTTTCTTCCAAACAAAATGACAATTGCTGTTCAACCGTAACGACAATGTGAAGGCATGGTAAATTGAAACATTTTTGTGCTATATGCTAGTGCGTGTTTCGTATATTGCCCTGGGGGTTTTAATGATTTTGAACAAATCACCCTCGATTGCCTTTGAATGTGCACCCTTTTGACTATACGGTGATTGTAAAGCGGTATCTCCCCCATTTAAAAATCATGAAAAGTAAAGTGTCTTTATCTACCACTCGGCAAAACGACTTTACATGCATGTACAAGTGAGTTTGCTTTGGCATATAATGTACGTGTATAGTTTTGTTAATCTGTTTTGGGACCACGACGGTCAGGGCAGGGGTGATCTAGGCCCTTCCCAAGGGCTTGACAAAATAGATTATTGTATAGCAACGTCTCCTATATGAACAGTCACCTTAATTGCATTTTACTTAATTAATTGCATAAAAGCGTACAAAAAATATGTGCTACACAGGCGGAAGAGCTTTTCAGAGGCATGTAACCATGGAACATTTTTCGCGGTTGTATACTGCATGCTTTTCATGACAACCTCATGGCCAAAGCAATATAAAGGTTCACAGTATGCAGATTGTTGAGAGGGGTGCTAGTAATAAGAAGAAAATGTAATGGGACCTGACAAATAATGTGCTATACAATCTGGAAACAATCAAGGACATAAAGACATTATCAAAAGCCTACCAAGTACTAACACAGAACTTCAACTATTGGGTACAATCACCAATATAAGGGTTCGCAGCTCACAGCTTATTGAGAGGAATAACAATCATAAAAAGAAAAAATAGTGGGGCTCGACAAACAATATGCTATACAATATGAAAAAAAGCATACTAATGTGAAAAGACTGCTAACTGTAATACCGGTACGACAGAACTGCAACTATTGGGTACGGACGATCACTATACTACAGGCAATATTGTTGAATGCATGATGGGCCTATCTCTCACTGGTGCTTAATCACAAAAATTTCATTTCATTTCATTCTATCTATTTCCATCATTCAATCAGGATAAACAACACATAACTTACAAATCAAAACAACGTGGACACAATGTCATGTCCCATGCACTATACAAATCAGCACAAAATTCACAATACTACAAGGATGATGAAAAATGAAATGTACATAAGAAAGCTTTTATATGGCTTGTAAGACTGTACGTAACTAATAGTATAAAGAAACAAATCTGAAATGGAAAAACAAATTGCCATAGTCAAAATAAATACATATAACACAAAATTCAAAACCACTGCTTTCACACAGAACATCAGTATAAACTCAAAAGATACTTTTCATATCGGGTTTTTTTTTTTTTTGGTAATACTATTGAATTGTAGATTGTAGATTGAAAACATAATTTACATTCAAATCATATATACCACAATACAGGTCCAGTATACCGTACCGGTATGGAATGTTTATAGACTTATCGTTTTAATGCAGGGTGGGGCCTACTTGATGTGCCAATGCCACATGACTAACGTGCTCAAGGCGAACTGGGAAAAAAAATAGTGATGAAATGCCAAAATCATTACGTGCACATGAAAGTGAGTCCAGTTGTTAATCCTCAGTTCCACTATGAAGTGTTGTAAGATTTGTAAGATGTTATTAAACTCTGCCGACGCCCGATCGGGAGTATGACAGTCTCAACAAAAACATTTACAATAATGAATAAGTGTATATTAATGAGCATATTTTCACATAATGAATATCTCCTAAAAATGAAGATATAATTAAAAAAAAAAACCCTGGAGCTATAACAATTGCTATGTTTAGCAAAATTACATTGTAACAGCACTGGTTGTTTAACCACGCTGCCGCTCACCAGTGTGATAACTGTTGTATTATTATCATTAAAAAATAAAATGAATACTCTCATCCCCGATTTAAAGACTACAACATTTATTGTAGTGAATCTCACTTTTGTTTATTGCACCTTTTATCGCCACGCAAAGCAATCTATCCATTTGATAAGCTAGAAGGTTAGATGAAATATTGTTGGTATAATGTACAGCGACTGTCTTTTTCTAGTAAAGAAAGAGCACACAAATGAATAATGGAACTCTACTCTACTCTTCATTAAATCTTCATTCACTAAACTCCAGAAATCGATTGTTAGTGAAGGGTAACCTATTAGACGTGCATTTGAATTTTACACATTGTATAGTTGCATCGATCAGTATGACTTAAAAACTGGAATTACGTCTCAAATGCCAAGTAATTTTTAATTAATTCAATTCAATTCAATTCAATTTATTTTCATATTTCTCAATGAAGAAATGTACATCACTAATAAAAACATAGTGGATCATAAAATCGGGCTTTGATGCACAGTAAATTAATGTAAGCATGTAAAACATAGCGGTCAATCATTGTGTGTTTGGTTCTATGACGTATAACGCTATAAGAAATATGATGGAACCTACACGTAGATCCCAAATTCTGAACGGTGTAAAGCCTGGAGCACGGATGCAACGTAGGACCAAAATAAAGAAAAACAAAAATGAAAGGCAAAAATACATGGGACACTAACAGAATCTTGTCAATACAAATCATCTTATAATTCGAACAAAGACGATTTGAACATGTTGCTGCATGCCAATCTTGTTCTCATGTATCCTTTAAAAGAAAATTCAAAGCTGCTTTCCCTAGTATCTTAAAGGGACTGGGGATGAGTGTTGGAACCCAAAATGCAAAAGTGCTATTTCATGAAGTGAAACAGGCAAAAACAAGGACCAATGTCTATGAAAGGACTAAGCAATGAAAAAGAATCGATGAAAAATACGGCATTATGAAGATATCTATGATTTTTTGAAGAGCGTTACATGTAACGCTTGTCAAAATCACGGGGGGTCGGCTTAGAGGCTCTCCGTTCAAGTGTTGTTTTTGCCTCCCTCTTTTGTCCGATTTTGGCACAGCGTTAATGTATTGCCTTCTCCTCGGCGAAAAGCAAGCCCAAGATATCGCCCCTATTGCGAGGCGAAACCCGGGTGCCTGTTCACTGGCTAGCGAGCGTTATCGGTGCATTTCCCGGGATCCGCCCGGCAGCTTGTAGCTGGCACGGGTCCGCTTGAACTCTGATCTGCTGGCTGCGTATAAATACCATCCACACTATTCGAAACAATGGAGCCGCAGGTGGAGAGCGAGAGATCTGTCTCCAAGAAGAGGAAGACCATGAAAACCAGTGACAGAGTATGGAGATGGTGACAGAAAAATAAAATGTAGTGTCCCAATTCCCCTCAAGACACTAGAAGATAAGGGGCTGAACGACAGAGATGTCATTTCACTTCGGCTGGATCGGTAATAAATTTGTGAAACTCGGAAGACCTCATAGTCATACTAGTTCAGTGTGAGTAGGACCTATAACAACTGTTACAGTGTTTAGTGTTGTTAGTGTAACATTAATTGATAGAGATGTCACTTAGAGGATCTACACACACTATTGGCCTACTATTTAGTAATACTGATAGTAGGCCTAGATTAGTAATTTTGTTAGGTGTCCTATGCCACACCCTAACATTTTTCTATTAACCAGTTAAACTAAAAGATATACTTGTAGGCCTATCAGAGTTTGCCTGAGATTTTTAATACTCACATATGTGGAGAAAGGCTACATGCAGATTCACAAAAAGGTGTATTCAGAATGCGATTGAGGTATGGTAGGTATCTTAGACCTATGTATTTTGAGACCCATAATTTAATGACATGAAAGTAGAATAGGGCAACATAATCCAGTAGATATACGGTAAAATAGGAATTCGCGTATTATCTACATGCAAAACACTTTATTAGCGTGCCATTTCTTAATGTGAACAGCGATTTATGTGTAATTAATAGAGAAGCACATTTCAAAAAGGAGAAATGTTGAGCCAAATTTGGGATGTCATTCATAGGCAAAAAAATTTCCAGTTATGGTAACTACACTTGTATACACAGCCCAGTCGCTGTACGTACGTAGCGACAGGATTCGCACAGTGTACTTACAGCGTGTGGTCGGGCTACAGCTATAATGGCAGAGAAAAAAGGCCTCGGACTAGGAGTGGTAGACGCTGTAAGTACGGTACGCTGTGCGAATCCTGTCGCTATGTACCCGTACCTTGTACCTACGTACAGCAACTGGGCTGTGTATAGTTACCATAAGTTAACATGGAAATTTTTTTGCCTATGAATGACATCCCAAATTTGGCTCAACATTTCTCCTTTTTGAAATGTGCTTCTCTATTACACATAAATCGCTGTTCACAGTAAGAAATGGCACGCTATTTGTGTTTTGCATGTAAATACGCGAATTCCTATTTTACCGTATTCTGGATTATGTTGCCCTATTCTACCTTCATGTCAAATTATGGGTCTCAAAATGTCGAAATAAGAAAGTTACGACACTCATCAGAACTGACGTTTGTTACAAATTGGCGATAGGCGAGAAATCCAATTTTACGAAACGACACTGAATGAATGAAAGTGTCAGCGAATCTGGTAACTCTCGGTTTTTACAAAATACTTTGTGGAGACTCAACTGTGTACCGTATATGTTGTCATCACAGCTATGATCGGACCAAAAACGTGAATTCACATGTTTGGTAAGGTACCAGTACCTTGTTATTGTCTCCGGTACACATGGCATTGCAAAAATGTTGATTGAAGTGTATCTATTGTGCGTACATACATAAGTGGCTAATGGCGTATATGCATTGTAGCGCAGTTCACTCAGTCTCTATAGTGTAGTGGTTAATGGTGTATGCTTTGTAGCACAGTAGGTGCTAATTGTTGAGAAAGGTCTGTCAGATATTATTGTGGGTATCTTTTGTAGAGCAACAGCCAGCATCGCATTCAAGGACCATCCTGACTAGGCAGCTCAGTGAAGCCAGTGACAGCCCCTCTGGTCAGTTGAGACCAGCCCTCCCAGCTACCCAGCTTGATGAAGCCAGTGAAATTCCCTCTCGTCAGTTTTGACCAGCTACCCAGCTCGGTGAAGCCAGTGACATCCCCTCTCATCAATTGAGACCAGCCCTCCTAGCTAACCAGCTTGATGAAGCCAGTGACATTCCCTCTCGTCAGTTTCGACCAGCTAGCGTATACCCGGCTTGGTGAAGCCAGTGATGTCCCCCCTCATCAGTCAAGACCAGCCCTCCCAGCTTGATGAAGCCAGTGACATCCCCTCTTGCCCATTGAGACCAGCCCTTCCGTTGGTACAAAAGGTTTGTACAAACTAACTTTAATTACCTGGGTACCTGGTACTTTTTTAATACACCTAGATCCAACAACTGTTTTGAACCTGCAAATGAAAGTTAATGTTGATATTTAGTACACAAAACATCAATAAATTGAATAGATAACTCTGTGTTCTCAAACGATGCTGTTCTTATTCTTGCTGTAATTTAACTTATAACATTTTTTTTTTAAACCCAAAGCTGTGGTAGTGGTTAATAAGATTATAGTTGTCTTGATCATTACTTTTAGGGTTACAAGTTACATAGTTTGTACATTGCAGCCACATATAGGCCTACTATATGATTGTATGTGGAATTATACAGACCCCCAAATCCCTTGCATGTGGCTGGATTGAAAGACATCATAGGCCCGATATGAGGTTGTATACACAACATATAAATAAATAGGGCCTACTTTGTAGATGGGTAATTCCATGAAGTTGGGGCAGTGTCCATGTATGTAGCATCGTGATATTGACAAAATACATGTCAGCATAACTCAATATCAATTATGCTATACATTTATTGTTTGTAGGCTTTACATTTGCATTGAGGCCACACATTTTCCTGGAAATTTTGTGCCATTCAGACTCAATTTTAATGAAGTTATTAAACAATATGTAACACTGTGTCCTGGAGCATCGTGACGTGTCCACGTAGCATCGTGATATTTAAAAATTTGGTCCAAAGAGACAAATTATGGCAATGAGCTTGACCAAAATTTGATGCAATATGCATATTTACAAGGTATGAATAAGATAGCTAAATATCTCAAATTTCCTGTACACAGTTTCAATTTTAAAAGAAAATTACAAAATGTATCACGATGCTATGCGGTGTCCTTTTTTGTGTAAAACTGTGGAAAGGAGAGTTAAGATATTTAGCTATCTGACTAATCTAGTAATTATGCATATTATATCAAATTTGGGTCAAGCTAATTTCCTTAATTTGTCTTTTAGGACCAAATGTTTACTATCACGATGCTACATGGACACGTCACGATGCTACAGGACACCATTACATATCGTTTTAATAATTTCATCAAAATTGAGTCGGAATGGCACAAAATTTCCAGGAAAATGTATGGTCTCAATACAACTGCAAAGCCTATAAACAATACATGTATAGCATAATTAGTATTGAGTTATGCTAAAATGTCACACTTCGTGCCCCAACTTCACAGAATTACCCAGATGCACAATGAGAGGCTGAGGTCATCCCGACGTCATGTGCAGTGTCAACTCATCAAAAATTTGGCTAGGGTCTCTGTAGGTCTTATTTTCCTTTTTATGCCTCCGCCACGAAGTGGTGCCGGAGGCATTATGTTTTCGGGTTGTCCGTCCGTCCGTCCGTCCTTCCGTCCGTCCGTCCGTCCTTCCGTCCTTCCGTCCGTCCGTCCGTCTTTCCGTCCGTCCGTAATGAATTTTGTGGACAAGGTAACTATCAAAACCTGTTGAGGTATCCTAATGAAACTTGGCATGTATGTGTATTAGGGGGTGAAGTTGTGCCTATCAACTTTTGGGTGCACGTGCTCAAGGTCAAAGGTCAAAAGGTCAAGGTCAAATACATAAAATTTCACTATTTCCACCATATCTATGCAATGCCAGAAGATATTTTCTTGAAACTTAGTGTATACATGTATTACCCAATTTAGATTCTCTGGTGAAAGTTTGGGTCATGAGGTCAAAGGTCAAAGGTCAAAAGGTCGAGTAAAAGTATTAAAACTTCTTTTTTTTCTCTCTGTAAATTGGAAAATTGTTCAAGGTATCTTCATGGAACATAGTATATACATGTACTGACTGGCAGTGATTATCTAGAGAATGTAGGGTTCATGGGGTCAAAGGTCAGGGGTCAAAGGTCAAGTGCAGCACATCAAAATTTTACTATTTCCCTCATGTTCATGCAATGCCAGCAGGATTATTATTTTTTTTTACACTTGGTGTATGCGTGTGTAACCTAATAGAAATTCTCTGGAGAGTTTTTTTTTTCTTTTTCTTTTTTTTTTGCCTCAAAGGTCAAAATGTCAAAGATCAAGTGAAAGTGCTGAACTAACTTTTCCTCCATATCTCAGAAGTGGCTCAGTTTATTGTGAAACTTACTGCATATTTATGCATGTTCTACCTGAAAGTGATTACTAGTATCTTATGAATTTTAGGGTCAAAGGCCAGATGAACATGGTAACAATTTACTATCCAGTACAGAAATTGCACTTTTTCTCCATACCGGTACCATGAAAATTACTCAATGCATAAATGTATGAATGGGTCAAAGTCAAGTTAAAGTCCTTAAATCCCCAAATACATGCTCTCCTATTCATCCAATTAAACCAAGGTCAAGGAAGGTGAACATTCAACACATTTGTGACAAAGTTGTCATTTCAATATTTTGCCAGTTTTGTGAAAATGTAATCACACATTGTCCACATGTACTATCTAGACCTATTAGGAAAATCATGCATTATGGCGGAGGCATACCAGTCGCCATAGCGACATTTCTAGTTGCTATTTAAGTTCTACAGTAGACAGTCTATTTCTAACATATTTCATGGAGTTTTCTCTGTTGCATGTATGTGAGCACTACAAGATAAAGCTACCTGGTAGACTCTACACTGAAATACATGGGATAGCAAGTTCTGTGACTAAATTTACTGATTGGTGAAGAACTAACGGGACTATCCTAATTGTAAGTCCGTGTTAATGCCTTTCATTGTGTCTGATATACAGATGAACTCCAGTCCAGATGCCCCTGTGAAATGGAAAAAGGACAAGTTCATGAATGCCGTTGCCTTCTCCAATTAGTTGTGGAGGAAAATGCTACTCTGAGGAAAGGACTTGGGTCAAATTGAAGTGGATCAAAACCTGGTGAGAGTGCTGACAGATATTGATTTTATCAGAGCCTGGGCAGATGTAAGGAGATAACAGGTTACTGTAAAAGTGGATATTTTAGCGCGACTAATTTTTTGCGGTCGGCGGGGTAAGAAGAGCTTCGCATGTTTATAGTTCCGCGGAATCAAGACATCAACTACTTGAACAAATGGCGAGCAAAAATATTCGCATGCTTTTATTTTCGCGCTAGTTTCGGCTTACGCGAAATGCGTGAAAATTTCAACCAACACCGCAAGAAATTTCCACTTTTACAGTAGATGATGAAGACGTCCCTTTGGCATGCATATTAGGGAATTTTTATGTAAATATCATAAATAAAATGAGCTATTTTCATTGGACTTTCAGCATATAACATAATTGCTTTCATCAGTACTAAACTTGTCATTGCTTGAATGATAGTCTTTAAAGAGAATATTTACTATGTGTATTACTGAATAGTTAATTGAGTCTATATGAGTAGTAAAATAATTTTTCATTGTAAATGTGTAGTAGTTACTTTATTACCAACATTCAGTCATTAGATGAGAGATCAATAGAATGTGCTTGTTGGCCTCTATTGCAGTGGAACAGCTAGCATCACATCCAAGTGCCATCACAGATATCCAGGTTGTTGAAGCCAGTGACACCCCCTCTCGCCAAATAAGACTGCCTCTTCTAGGCTACGCAGCTCGGTGAGACCTGTGACATCCATCTCGCCAGTGGAAACCAGCCCTCTCTGCCACCAAGCTCAGTGAATCCAGTGACATCCCCTCTCATCAATCAGAACCAGCCCTCCCAACTACTTAGCTCCATGAAGCCAGTGACATCCCCTCTCATGTTCTTCTTTGTGGCTGGCAAATGTTTGAAAACTGAACTTGGATGACTTCAATATCATAATTATGTTGAGTGCATCCAAGTGATGGCAATGATAATAGCTCTGACACCAGTTCTTCCTGTAGGCCTACTGTCAATTTATGCCTTCATTGTGTATTATAGCAAAAGACATGTTAGTAATGAAAAAGCTGCACCTTTGTACCAGGATTGTTGGGGATTCTGATAAATGCGCATTGAACATGAATAACATCAATTCCAATCATAGACTACATTCATGTGATGGCAGTGATAACTGATATGACACTACATTTATATCTCTGAACTCTCTATTTCTGTCTTTCCTGTGAGGTAACAACAAACATGTTAGTACTCAAATGTGTGAATCAGAATGAAACAGTGAATTGATTGCCTGGAAAATTTGTTCTTGCCCCATGTAGCAAGTAGGGAAAATAAATCCTGTAAACTCCTAAACTGCATGTGCGTTAAACTGTTACTGGAAACTGAAAGGGCTGCAATATCCAGGCACAAAGTGTTTTGTCCTTTTTTAGCTCACCTGAGCCGAAGGCTCAAGTGAGCTATTGCGATCGCTCTTCGTCCGGCGTCCGTCGTGCGTCTTCCGTCGTCCGTCGTGCGTAAACTTTTTACATTTTCATCTTCTTCTCGAGAACCCCATGACCGATTTTCACCAAACTTGGCAGGTAGCATCCCTAGGGGGATAGGATCTCAATTTGTTCAAATGGGCACCATGGCCCACCTGGGGGGCCCCAGGGGGGCCCAAACACCCTAAAATTAAGGAATCTTTAAAAATCTTCTTCTCTAGAACCAGAAGTGATAGGGCTTAATTGATACTATGAGTAAGTACATTGATGACTGTAGTTTCAAGTTTGTTCATGGGGGAATCAGGGGTGCCCCCCTTGGGACCCAGGGGAGGGGGGTGGGGAGGAGTCCTAATGGGGCCTAAATTGTACATTTTCATCTTCACTTTGAGATCGCCATATCTGATTTTCACCAAACTTGGTAGGTAGCATCCCTAGGGGGATAGGATCTCAATTTGTTCAAATGGGCACCATTGCCCACCTGGGGGTCCCTAGGGGGCCAAACCCCCTAAAATTAAGGAACCTTTAAAAATCTTCTCTAGAACCAGAAATGATAGGGCTAAGATGATACTATGAGTTAGTACATTGATGACTGTAGTTTCAAGTTTTTTTCATGGGGTTGGCGGATTCATTCCCCCCCCCCCCCCCCCCCCCCCCCCCCCCACGCCCTTAGGACCCAGGAGAGGGCTGGGGAGAAGTCCAACACTTGTAATGGAGCCTGAATTGTACATGTTCATCTTCTTCTTGAAAACCTCAAGATGAATTTTGACCAAACTTAGCAGGTAGCATCCCTAGGGGGATAGAATCTCAATTCCTTCAAATGGGCACCATGTCCCTCTTGGGGGCCCCCTAGGGGGCCCACCCCCCCCCCCCCCCCCCCCCACATTGAGGAATATTTAAAATCTTCTGCTCTAGAACCAGAAATGATAAAGCAAAGTTAATACCATGAGTTTGAACATTGATGACTTTAGTTCCAAGTTTGTTAATTGCAGATTCAGATCCAGGACTGCCTGCCCCCTCCCCCCCCCCCCCCCCCCGAGTTGAGGGGGGGGGGGGGGGGGGGAGGGATCCATATGCAGACCTAAAGTTTCCAATGTTCTCAGGTAAGAGTGTGCAAGAATGCATGGAAGGTGAAATTGCGATACTCAGGTGAGCGCGTGACCCGCGGGTCTCTTGTTTTTCATTTGGTCTTTTTTCCCCCTGTGTTTCCCAGGTGTTTCAGAGGTGAAAAACTACAATTACTCCGTTACGATAAAATATTGCATCAGTGTTTTAAAGTGAACTTAAGCAGGGCTGTCATGCACAACAGTGTACATCACTGAAGGGCCTTTCACACATTTCATTATTGCTCTAACTATTATTATTATTACTACTACTACTATTGTTGTTGTTGCTAATTTTTTATTACTATCATCATCTTCATAATGATTATTATCCTCATCATTTATGTGATCACTGATATCATGCCATGTGTTACATTCAAGTGGCACAGCAGGTCCTACACAGTAGCATTGTCCATCAGCATTTTGGAAGACACTTTTTCAGCACAAAATTTTGTGATAACTCTATCAAATCACATTATTATGAGGACAATATTTTTGTGGTAAATGGAGTTTGTGCCCTTGTAATATTCATTGCATCTATATTTTGTGGCCAAAAAAAAAAAAGTATGAATTTTGATAAACAAATGTGTTGGAAGTGCTTCAAACAAGATGTTCAGTTTTCATTCACATAGATATAAAAATACATTGTAATATACATTTTGGTAGGTCCCTACATGATGTTCTGATATAATTGTATATGCTCAAACCCTAAACCAATTGTGGTTTGACAATGCAATATGTAGAAGGTCTCCACACTGAAATGGTATAGTGTTCTTTGTACTTGAAGTCATTAACCCTGTGACATTGATTCTTGGACTTTCACTTCAATATTTTTTCCCTGCAAATGTACAAGTTATTTGAAAGTGGTTGCATTTGTAAGGTTCTTTTAATTTACATGTTATAGTATTATTATCATAATTGTTCAATATGATAGGAGTATAATGTGTAGATGCCCAAATTGACTAATGACAGAATGCTGAGCAGTTTCTTTTTTCTTTTTTTTTCTGCAAATGATTACCTTACCTGTGTCAATTGGCAATCTTTGCTTTACAATTATTTCTATTATGACATTTTATATTTAAAAGATATAGGCCTACATGCAAGTAGCCAGCACACATTTGTTATCTCTACATTGTATATCACATCACATTACTGTGAGAGCAGTTTCTAAATACATGTAGCACATTTGCAATTAGAACCTGTGCTCATGATGCAACACCAAATGCAAATATACATGCAAAGATAAAAGAAAATGTAAGGTCAGTGTACCCTGGTACACACAACTTCTAATGTAGGTCCCATGTACACATGCAATTTATATGTGCACATGAAATTTGTATTTATGCATGGTAGTATAACGTAAGTGTAGGGATTTATTTTGAACCTTTTATTATAAGTATATCCCCCCTTCTTTTATTACAGGTACCACCCCTCTACACATAAATACGTCAACCCACACATACAGTAGTACCGGTATTCACATCCACATGCATCCACACACCCCACCTACAATTGTATCACAGACACACCACATATCACATGACATTTTCCACTCTTTCACTTCTCACCCATTGTTCCCTGTAATACTGAAATCATGCCTAAATCACCCAAGCCTGCACATCATTTACATATTATTATGAATATTTAGTTTTAACCTTTGTTTCTTTATTTGCATGTTTTGTTATGTTGATTTTGTGTATGCATATTTATGTAACAACCCACATTTACATGTAAACCCATGCCAAATTATGTGAAGAATAAACTGGCTACAAGTTAGTTAGCCAGGGGACTCCTTCCAAGTAACACATGTGTGCTGCCCTAGTTTGCTTTTAGTGTGATGAGTGCTAGAGAGCTAAGTGAACCCTAGCCCTACATAAGTAATGTGTTAGATTTAAATTCACTGAAATATCACAACAAGATATTACCTGTGTATACAGGCCTAGCTAATTGTTAAGCGTCAATTTACCAATGAGAAAAAAATGTGTTCTGATGATAAAAACCCAATCAGGGTTCTAGATAAAACTGAGTGAATGTTGTTGACCTATGTGGAAATAATTGACTTGAACAGATTATTCCTTGTGTCTTGATTTTCTCCTTGTATAGGTGAACAAGACATTGCATCATGCATGGTTGCATTGTACATACGATAAATAAGAAAATGTATAAGATAGCCTCAGAAATTGTTGGATTGGTTATTAGACTATTACAGGTGTCACATTATTCAGTCTAGAAGACTGAAAATGATCTGATTCCCAACATTTTTGTGTGTATCTGTGAAATAATTCCAATTAACCCTATTTATACAGAAAATAGGTAAGGCCTAAGCCATACCAATGACCAACTTTCTAACCTAGTATGTGCATGTGTCAATTGTGAAGAAAATCATCCACAATAAATGTTACAACTATTAAAGTCACATGAAATTACAAATACATGACAAGTTGTACCGGTAATAAAAATGAACTATTAGTTAGTTCCAATGCAAGTTTAGATATAACATTGTACCGGATACTTCGAATTCTCTGGCCTACTCGGTACTTGTGTTTCAAATCTTTGAAGAAAAAAAAAAATGGGTTTGCCATGAAGATTGCATTGAATTGCATGTACATGTAATAACACAACCCGTTTGTGTTTCATGTAATAATTACATGAATTGTAAATTATTGTAAATTGAGATTTCGTTGATTTTTTTTTTTTCTACGTAGCCCGACCAGACGCCGTGCGAAGCACGGCAGTTACTGCGTACATGGTACCGACCTAGCGCTGGGCCGGCTGTGTCCGTCCTTACCCGGAAAAGTTTCTATATGTACGTACACGCACAGCCCAGTCGCTGTACATATAGGCCCGCCCGGCGTCTGGTCGGGCTACGTATTACTTTACCGCATTCACCTATCCCGCTTTCGGTACTTCTCAACGAAGAATCTTGTAATAAATGGAGTTTGATGGCTTTTAGGATACGTAGCCTACCGAGTCTTCTGACGATAGAACTAGCTCTCATAATATCTTGGAAGAAGGACATGTGAATCTGAAAAGGAGGAGTCCTTTGATTTTAGGTTAGCGCTCTCATCAAATGAAAACACGCAAGATCGTACAGCAGCTCGAGCTTAGAAGCACTAGCACTGGACACTGTGTATGATGATGCGAGTTATGGCAAGTGAAGTGCGGCCAGCGCTCGCCGCGCCCATAGCACAGCCAGCCGTAGAGCTAGCCACAATTGCTCTACGTATAACTACTAGTAGTTCCGCAGCTCACTCGGCATGTTGGCTTGATTTCGCTGTAAGTTGGCTTGATGTTCGCAGTCAACAAGCAGTATTCCGCAATTCAAATACGTATCGCCATCGTATCGAAGGGTCTTTTTCCAGAAAAGTATGTTTTGTTTTTCGCTTTTTAAAACATTTGAGAAGATTCCGATTTCCAAGATATTTTCACACATGTTAAGTTACATATCTACCTTTCATTTTATACCCAAAGCACCTTCTCTTTCGCATGTTTTGCACAACCGAACACTCATCCCCAGTCCCTTTAAGGCATATGTAACTCATCCATCATTTTGACGTGAACTACATACTTTGATCTTTGTGCATATCAAAAATAAAACCACGATAAATCAATAAAATGTGTTGCCCTCCTGACCTTTCACAATTCTGAGCCAATATCCTGTCATTTACATCTGGGGGGCGTTTCATCAACGAGTTCGTCGGAGTTTTCACCGACAAATTTGCTATCAGCCAATCAGACGCAAGGATTTACACTGACAACTGTTAAAAGCTAATGAAATCCTTGCGTCTGATTGGCTGATAGCAAATTTGTCGGTGAAAACTCCGACGAACTCGTTGATGAAATGCCCCCCCCCCCCCGGAGTACATTTATAATCCTCTATTAAACGTGTCAGTGAAAATTTTAGCAATATCTTCATAGCCTTATACTTCACACCCGTATATCAGTATCACGTGTATGAAGCTCCATCGCTCTACCATGGAGGTACAATCATCATTGCCCAAACCGCGGAAGAGAACTCTTACTTCCAGAAAACAGATCGCGGTTGGTGCAGACAGCTACAGTGCCAAATGATTTGTACACGCGTACACACACACACACACACACACACACACACACAGGGATACGGCGCAGAACTAGACGTATTCGACGAAAATCGAGGCTTTTCCTGCTTGCGTAATGAATATTTATAAGATAATTTCTCGCATGGCTACGAAAAAAAAAAAAAGATACGTGCGGACCAGAGCTAGCTGCTCCACATCAACCACGGAATACCGGTCTGGAGTGTAAGTGGAGGCAGCGAAACAGCAGCAGCGAGGGGCGGAAGCAGCAAATATAGAGGTATTGTACGTGAAACTCGAAATGGAAGCAGCGAACAAGCAGGGGCGCATTGGCAGAAGCAGCGAAAAGAAGAAACCACAGTGAGAAGCAACGATATTAACGATACCTGCGCTTCAGAACAGTATCCGCCAGTGTTAGGACACGATCTGCCGGCGGATACTGTTTTAGAACAAAAAACGCCGCGGAACGCTATCTGCCGCTACACCGGCAGCCCGAACTAGAAGTTGTTTACAGGATTGACAGCGCGTATAGTAGCGCGCGACGCACTTGTAACAACTGATTGAGTGCGCACTGATACTGCAGTGCAATGGTACTAAAGTAAACAACGCCCACGTGACTCATTTCAGCGCTGCCTATTGGCTACATTCTTGAACCCATTTTATAATTACAACATCATGTAGCGAGCAATACAGCTGTCAAATGCACTGCATTGCATGCATGCTGTGCGCAGGTGCAAGTGGTTGTGAGTTTTAGTGAGCATCGGTGAGCTAATGATATTCGCCTTATAAGACAACATTTTCTGCATCATAAGCAATGAAATGCATCAAAACAGTTACCGATTGGAATCATTTAGGTTTAATCGACCCATGCAAGTATTCCTAGTAGTTTTTGTTGAAAAATTAAGGAAATATAGCGCCGGAACGGCACCCGTGTTGTACAAGATTTAGATCTTAATGGGAAAACGGCGCAGCTACCCTAACAGTAGATTAGTTATTCTTAAAGATATTAGCGACAGCCAAATTCTGACAAAGATCTCAAAGACAGGTCTGTTATTGCAGCTTGAATTCTACTGCAAAAAACAAACAAACAAATGCTACCTTTTCCTCATAATAAACTATCCCCCCCCCACACACACACACCCAAACACAAACACCAACACACACACACACACACACACACACACACACACACATCCACATATATCATGATATACTATAACATAAAAAACTGGTAGGTCTGACTTCATAGGTCTGTATAAATACGTCAAAATTCCCTCCTAACCTTCATCAATCAGACACCCGATAGAGGGCGCTATATTTATTTCTTACTTTTCCTACAATGGCATTGGTAGATCCAGTGGCACCTCCTGTATGACACCATGCATACATGATATATATTATATTCATCCTTTCCAATACAAAGAGGTCTCACTCTGTTATATCTGTATATGATATACCGTCTTCCTCTCCAGTAAACATTGTGTAATCAAAGACAATTTTGTTTAGGACCGAAATCAATAATTGTTTTCATAGCTCTAAATCATCATCTACTCCGTCGCAAAAAGTTTGTATTAGGAACTATCTAAATACAGTATACAAAATAGGTATTCATATCTTATATTTTACTTTGATCTCCTTGTCTTCGCAAAATGACATCAAACGGAAAATTTCATCATAAAATCGTTGGTTCTTCGTTTACACAGTCTATGATATATAAAAATAATGCAGGTAGAAACAAATATGCATTTCGTTTTTCCAATGCTTTTTTTTTACTGCAAAAGATCGATTTTAAATATTTCAAAGGTAAATTTCAAACAATGTTCAGGATTTCACATCATTTAGTACATAAATCGACAGCTCCATGTATAGAGCAGAGAAACCAATACTCTGAAAAAAAAAACCTTTGTAAAAAAATACACTGAACAATGTTGATGGCCTAGCAGCCTTAAGAAAGCAAGAGGCTGGCTCACCATATAAAGAGTGTATGAGTAGGAGGCTCACATATTTCAGGAATTAGCGTAATTCCATTGCTGAACATGTTCTATGTAGAATCTAGGCTCGCCTTCTTCTTTTGTTTTGCTTCATTTAGTCCCAACTCATGCATTCTTATGGTGAGGCTGCTATGTCATCATCCTTGATCATTGCAGTTTGTTATAAATTTTGAAAACATTCTTATTCCTAATTCAAACCACTTTAAATTCTGAAACTCTGTACCCAGTATAAAATAATCTACAGTTGTTCAAATGTAAAAGTCTCATTATAAGAATGCACGAGTTGGGGCTCAAGGAAGCAGAACAAAAGAAGAATGCATGCATAGATTATACACAGGTGAACTTATTCTGCAGGCAGTATAGTAATGGAATTGCACTGCTACATTTCTGGATTAACTTATGTCATCAACACTGTTCAGTGTAATTTGTTTAAGATTTTTCAGAGTATATAATTCTCCGCTCAATGACCACAATGAATTCCACAAATCTATGCATGGAGCTGTCGATTCATGTACTACATGATGTGAAATTATGAGAATCGTTTGGAATGCCGCTTTAATTTTGACCACAAAAAAGTAAAGTTGGAGAACGGCCGACGGGTGAACAATCGAATTCATTTTTTATGCATGAGCATAAAGTTTACGTATGAGAACAACATGAAGGACATCAACCGCTGGATATTGTGTGTGTGTGTGTGTGTGTGTGTGTGTGTGTGTGTGTGTGTATGTGTGTGTGTCTGTGTATGTGTCTGTGTTTGTTTGTTTGTTTGTTTGTTGTTATTGCTTTACTTTTTATTGCTTTAATGATGATAACCAATGATAACCAATTTCTATAAAGCGCCTTTTCTATACAAATTTAAAGCGCTTTTAAAACAATTTCAACAAATACAACAAATCAACAATAAGCAAAACAAAACAGAGAAAGAAATAAACAAACAAACAAACATTGATTTTAAACTTGTCATATTGTTGGCAGTGGAATTCAGTAAGAGCTATATAAGAAGGTCTTACTTTTCGAACAAATAAGTTTTGAACAGTTTTTGAAGAATTATTGCTCTTCGTTAACTGCAGACTAGATATTAGGGTGAGGGAGATTGTTCCAGGATTGTGGTGCTGCAGCACTACAGGTGCGACGTTCGAAACAAATGAGAGACAACGAATAAACAAACAAATGTAAAAGGAAAAGTTGAACACTTTGGCAAAAAGGTTGGATTTCGTGGTCCTTCTAAAAATGTCGGCAGTACGGTTACCGTGCCTCCACCCTCTCTCCTATATTTCCTCACCCAACCTGAGTGTGAGCGCATAGAATGAGTAGGCATAATTTGAAGAGTTTGTTTGCAAAAACCGATAAGTCCATATTTGCCAAATGGAGATATTTGCGATTAAAGGTCAAGAAAAATAAAGAGAATAATAAGAAAATTTTTGCTTCTTTTGATCATAACTTCAAAAATGTACGTTTATATGTAGTGACCAGTATATCCTTAAAAGGTGTCATTTTGTACTTTATGACAGAGACCTTACTTCAAAATCTTCAAAAATGGACTTATCGGTTTTTGCAAACAAACTCTTCATTTAGATATCAGGATTTAAAATGAGATAGAAATACTTGTGTGCACAGAAAACGGACAAGTATAGTATATTATTCACAAAAATAACCCATAAGAATAGAGACCATAAGATAACACAAAGCCTACTCTTTATGATGTGTTTCGAATGCTTAGGAAGGCTGCGAATTTTGGATTCTCACATTTTCTGACTAATGTTGATGAAACTCAGATTTTGCCTCTGTCATTAGCGACATTCAGAGACTTTTAACGATGTTTGGCAACAACTAGCAATACTATTTGAGCGAATGTTTGCGAAATTGTTTGCGTACGGCAGTTGGCAACTATTAGCAAATTTTAGCGACAGTTTTTTTTTTTTGCGAATATTAGCAACTATTTTCCGATCCTTAACCACTATTTGTGAGTGCTTCTGAACTCTTGCTAACTCCTGGAAAAGTAAGGTAAAAGTGGAAATGTTCGCGCATTTCTCGTAACCAGAAACTAACCGCCTTCATTCCATTACCAAAGAAGGGCAACCTGAAGGAATGTTCAAACCATAGAAACATCAGCGTCCTCTTCCATGCCAGCAAGGTGCTTTTGAAAAGCATCAACAACAGGATGACCCAGAAGCTGAACAGGGAGATTGCTGAAGAACAGGCAGGTTTCCGTGCTGGAAGAGGTATCAGGGACCAAATTGTTAGCATCAGGAATATAATGGAGAAGTGCAGAGGCCACAAAATACCACTGTATCTTTGTTTCATCGATTATAGCAAAGCTCTTGACTGTGTAACCCATCAAGATCCATGGGATATAATGTTAAAATGGGGTTTCCAGCTCACATTGTCATGATTGTGCCCCTCATTAGTAAGCTCTTTCAAGACTAGGAATCTGTAGTAAGAACTAGCAGGGGATATTCAGAGTGGTTCAAAATTGATCATGGCGTCAGACAAGGCTGCATTCTGTCACCGCGACTTTTCAACATATAGATAACTGAAAATAATGATAATGAGAGAAGCACTAGGATTGATACGTAACAATGAAAAAACAGTTTACAGGAGAAGTGTTGACAAGTTTGTGGAATGGTGTGAACAAACATCACTGATTTTAAACACCAGGAAAACTAAAGAGATGATTTTTGATTTTGGTAAAATTGGTCAAGACAATCATGACAGGATTTCCATTGGGGGCGATATCATAGAGCAGGTGTCAGAGTACAAATACCTTGGAACAATTATAGATGATAAACTTAGGTGGGATGCAAATACTAAGAAAATTCAGTCAAAAGGAAACCAGCGATTGTATTTCCTTAGAAAACTCAGGTCATTTAATGTGAAGAGTCAAACACTTGTTCTGTTCTATCAAAGTGTAATACTGTCTGTTATGTGCTTCTCATCAGTAGCATGGTTTAGTAGTCTAACAGAGAAAAATAAGTCCAAATTGACAAGGGTTAATTATAGGAATGCCTGTGCAACGTCTAGAGGATATTGTACAATCTGCTCTTGTGTCTAGACTTGATATTGTAATGAAAGATGAATCACATCCGCTTCATGATGAGGTGACTGTAAACAGAGCAGGTAGAATTAGACTTCCAAAAGTAAAGACGGAGAGGTTCAGACGGTCATTTCTGATCGCAGCATGTAAAGCTTTCAATAGCAGATTTAATAGATGAGGTTATGTTTTTTGTTATTTATAGTACATGTCATATGTTTAAAATATGTGAACTGTTTTAATGATTCATGATTCATGAGTCGTATTTTAAGACAAGTGCCAGATGACTCGGCCCAAGCAGGGCTCTGACCTATCTACTATCTACATGTACTGCATGTGTTGAGCTTAACTACCACTTGTGCAATGTATTCGTGGTGTGAAAGTCTAGTATGTGTGCACTTGATGACAATTGTATTGTTCGTTAGTTATGTTGAATTGTTACATATTTTTGACTCATTGCAAAGTAAGTGTACACAAATTTGTAAACAGCAGCAGTGTAATTGTGGAGGAGCCAACAGCAGACCTGGGAAGTTTTGAGCTGCATGTCTTGCCAACTCTATGACCTATGACTGAATTGAATGTTTTAGATTTTATGATGAAATATTTTTAATTTATTATATATTGTATTAGTTACTGGAACATACGCAGAAAAGGAAAGAAGAAAAAAAATTAAGAGAACCTTTAAACAAAATACAAATATGATAACATTATTGAGCATTTGTAATACGTCACACTGCCTGTTATATGAATGTCTCTGTCTTTTTATAGCCTTTGTCACGCAGCAAATTCTCTTTGAGATAATTTACAGTCTCCTATCCTTGCCCAGGCTTTTTGTGTGCTGGAGCGCTCTTTCACGTTGATTAGGTGATAGTTTTGGTGTATGTGTGTGTGTGTGTGTATGTATAAGTTTATATGGGTGTAACTCGCGGGTGTGGGGTATGTGTGTGTGCGTGTGTGTGTGTGTGTGTGTGTGCGTGTGTGTGTGGGTGTGTATGTGGAAGTGTACTCTGTGAGAGTCGGGGGGGGGGGTAGTGGTGGTGTGTATATTAGAACATGTGTTAAAGTCTCAACTGGAGGAGTGCTCTAGCATATGGAAGTGCCTGGATGGGGCGAATGGGGCGAAGGAAAAAAAAATGCATACTTTATATACGCTTATTTTCTCCGGCAATATTGCATTTTTTTTTTAATTAAATGTATGTATTTTATGTATGTATGGTTTAAAACTCATGTTAAGTTATTTCATGATTTATATTCTTCATTTATGCCCCTCTATCTTTATGTATGTCCGAAAACAAATTTTATGTATATTTTATACATGACAATAAATTATCTTGAATCTTGAATCTTGAATCTTGAATCTTGAATCTTGAATCTTGAATCTTGAATCTTGAATCTTGAATCTTGAATCTTGAATCTTGAATCACTAAAAGATTTCCATGGAGGTATCAGGATTGGCGGTCAACGGATTACAAATCTGAGATATGCAGCTGACACTACCCTTGTATACAGCAATACAAAAGAGCTAATGGACCTCCTGGGAGCAGTGAAATCAGCTAATGAGAGAAGGGGACTGCTGCTGAATACCAAGAAGACAAAAATAATTATTATCAATGATGATAGGCCGAATTATGGAGAAGGCTTCAAGTTGGATGAAACTGTCATTCAAGAGACCACTAGCTTTGAGTTCCTTGGTTCTATTATCAACGCTAAAGGTGACTGCACCCAAGAATATAGAGGAGAACTGCCATCGCCCGAAACGTGGTTCAAAGCATGTCAAAAATCTGGAGGAGCAAGGTACCAACAGCACTAAAGATTCGACTTCTTATAAGTCAACAGCTTTTGCTGTTGCAACATATGGCTGCCAGTCATGGACACTGAAGAAAAGCGACAAAAAGACAGTTGATTCCTATGAGCTTTGGTGTTACTGGAGAGTGCTGAGACTTTCCTGGACAGAGCGTAAAACCAACACATAGGTCCTGGAAAAGATTAGGTCTGAGAAGACACTGTTTTCTGACATCATAACAAGGAAACTAGCCCTTTTTTTTGGCCATGCCACAAGACACGAATGCCTTGATAAAAGAACCATTCAAGGGATCGTCGAAAGGAAGACAAGAAGGGGTAGGCCAGCAGCAAGTTTGTTCGACGACATCAAGAAGTGCATGGGAACAAACATCGTTGGCGCGCTACTAGAATGGCAGCCGACCGCACTCAGTAGAGATCTCTTTTGCGGACCACACCAGCATCCATGCAATGTGACGAAGAAGGAGGAGGAGGAGAAGAAGAAGAAGAAGAAACTAGCGCGAAAATAAAAGCACGCGAATATTTTTGCTTGTCATATTATCACTTTGTTATGTCTTGATAACGCGGAATTAAAAACACACGAAATTGATCTTACTCTGCAGAGCGCGAAAAAAAATTTTCGCGCGAAAATATCCACATTTACACAACCAGGCGAATCTATGGACCCAACCCTATAAAAAAGGGTGAGCAAAACCTTCCCCAGCATTCCGATTTCTTCTGACTGCAATCGAAGAATAATTTCGAGGTGGATTTCCAAAATATGGACATTTCTCCTAGATTAACTGCTTCAGCACCACCTCTTTTGCAGCCGTGTCCTTCAGTTCATCTAAGTAGGAGTTGTAGATCATGGGGTATTCTTCAAAAAGGCAGCCAACAATTCTTTGTCTGCTGATGTCCCAACATAGGATTTCTTCTGTTTTTTCTAACCCTTACCAGAGGGGGATGAGGAATAGGACTCATCGTTTCCAATAGCATCAAGAGATTCAGCAGCAGTAGCACCTTCCTGGACTGGAGCAAGTTCTTCCTCGGCCGGGGCCTCGGCATTTACCACCCCCGACCCCGGAGGGGTTTTCGCCCTCCTTTTAGTACCTTGATTCTTCGGCATGGTAAATCTCCTATACATGGCAATTTCTCTCAGTGGGTCAGTTTTATTCAGTAACCATATGGTCACGTGTCAGTAGCAGTGGCGACGAAGATAGAACTTCGTTGACATCGTCTTACAACTGTTCGCAAAGACATACAACTGTTTTGTAAACTCTTGCAACTGTTTGCGAAAAAACAAATTCGCCAATAAATGTTGAACATGTTCAAAATTCATTTGCGACAAAACAACCCTCCCCCCCCCCCAAAAAAAAAAAAACAAAACAAAAACAAAAACAAAAACAAAACAAGGAAAACTGGTCGCGAATTTTCTTGCAACCTTCAACGAAGCTTATGCAACCTTTGATGAACCCTGGCGAAATCACATATTCGCGATGTTCTTAAGGATTCGCCGCTCAGTGAGATATCCCCTTTACTCTGCTGGAGAGAATTGCTCGCACCATTTTCTTTGAAGACTGTAATTGCGCAATTTAAACTAGTGCAGGCTACTCATGGAGATGATTGGGCAGGTCCGCCTTACTCAAGAGGGCCGTTTTACTTTACTTCCCCCTGATATTGTTGAAAATGAAATCCGTCTAATTGCAAATAGGATTGTTGGTACATCCAGAGATTTGTCTGATAGCGTGTCGTTTTTATTTAAAGTAATTCTAAGTAATTTATGTCTGGTATCAACGTCAAAATATGATTCTCTTTGAGATTGACCATGCTTCGCTGAGATTTGAAAAAAAAAAGAGAATATGTTACTTTTTCTAAACAAGTTATCCAAGTTGGGTCGATAATCAACTTTACCTATCATTTGCGTAAACTTTTGTTATTGTAAAAATTGGGGAAATATACAAGATTAAGAGATAGATTCATTAATTTCCCCAACTTTTAAGCAAAATTTCCCGAAATGTTATTCATGAAATGAGACAAAATATCAACATGATCAAGTTGATGGAGTTCCTCCTGTTATTTTCTAGGGAGTTAAACAGGTTTTTTTTTTTTTATTATTATCATTTCAAGGAAGAAATTGTATCAATGTGTTACTCCACGTACCAATATTTGATATGTTTATGATATAAACATATCATATATTCATATTAGTTGTTTGTATACACAAACACACACACACACATTATATATATAATATATAGGTCCTACATATATCATATGTATATTCATATATAGTATACATACACACACGCACACACACACACACACACACACACACACATATATATATATATATATTGTGTGTGTGTGTGTGTATGTGTGTGTGTGTTATTACAAGTGTTGTATTGTGTGAATTACGGAATCAATTGGACAAAGTGAAAACAGGTGCAGCTTAGTTCAAAGCATGCTGGGGAGTGAAAGTGAATGCAATGTAGTGTTTACGTTTTGTATATAAAGTCTTTACAATATCAACTTGGTATCACACACTAATGTAATTCATTCAAATAGGCCTACTACCTACATCTTAACACTTCGCTTTCCTCATCCTTTTTACATACATACATTTGATTTGAAAATATTTCATATGGTCATCTATTAGATGACATCCTTGCTACCGTCGATGAATAGCGATGTTGAATACCGATGTGGTGCTGGCTAATATCACAATCTTATTATCACTTACGGCGTCGGGTGCATTCGTGACAGAGCTCGTGTATGGATGAAGGCATGCTGTGTAATGGAATTGGCTCTCTTCATGCTGAAAGTGATTCCCTGTCAGAGGTAGTGCTACTTCCATTAGTCCGTCCTTGCCCCACTAACAAACTATGGGAAATAGTGAACAGTGACCCCTACTGAAATAAGTGCGATTTCATACGTCAGTCGAAGCATTCACGCTGATAACAAAATCACTCGAAATCGCAAAAGAGAGAAAGTAAATTATTCACAATAATAACCCATAAGTAGAGAGAGCATAAAATAACACAAAGCCTACCCTTCACTATCATGATTATGTGTTATTTATATGCCGCTATACAGAAAGTATCAAAAAAAGTTAGACTTTTGAAAAAATTTTCATGACTTCATCTCAAAATGTTTCGGAGATTTTTTCATATTTATGGATGCCAAATAGTCTCATCTATCAAGTGCAATCAACAAAACAAATTTTTATTCACGCTTGGCTGAACACTGACGCTTTTTGTCCAGAGTGTGAAAAATGACTTGCGCCAAAATGAAAGACGATGGAAAATTCAGTCAGCAGTCCAAATAAGTGTTCCCATTCAAACAAATTGCTCTTTCGCTCACGGTTTTGATTATGTTATTATAGTTCAATTTTCTGGCAATTTTCTGTAATGTTTTAAATGATTCCATTGCGTTATGAAAGATTGATTAACAACATCAAGATTTTTGAGCACAGTTATCACAAATCATGCACAGACATATCGAACCCACATGCCAGTCACTCAGTCAAGAAGAAAAGTTCAAAGTTAATGCATCCTCATATCATTCAATCAATCAAATCAATCCAATCAATTAATCAATCCAATCAATCGATCAATCAATCAATCAATCAATCAATCAATCAATCAAATATTCAACTAATCAATCAAGCAAGCAAGCAATCAATCATTCATTCAATCAATCAATTAATGTGTGAGTGTATTGTGAAAACTGTGCTTTAAAGATCTTGAAGTAATTACACTCTAATTCTCACCAATTAATTTAGAAATGAAATCATTAAAATTATGATAAAGCTGACAAAAAAAATCTCAGACTATCATGACATAATCCATGTCCAATAATCTCACATCCGCATCTGGGATTCTACACCCTACAAGCAATGCTTCTATGTAGATTCCTCATATTTCATTGTCTTATAAGCTGTACTTAACAATTCATCCAGGCTTTTGTATTGTGATGTTTATGTTTTATGTATTTGTTGAAATATGGAATATGGAACAATAAAAACAAACAAAAACAAAAAACAAAAAAACAAAACAATCCAAGCTTCAAGCAAAAGAACAATTTGTTTGATTGGGAGCACTTATTTGGACTACTGCCTGAATTTTCCATCTTCTTTCAATTTTGCGCAAGTCATTTTTCACGCTCTGGACAAAGAGCGTCAGTGTTCAGCCAAGCGTGAATAGAAATTTGTTTTGTTGATTGCACTTGATAGATGAGACTATTTGGCATCCATAAATATGAAAAAATCACCGAAACATTTTGAGATGAAGTCATGAAAATTTTTTCAAAAGTCTAACTTTTTTTGATACTTTCTGTATAGCGGCATATAAATAATCATTTGCGTAATAGTGACCCTGCATCACAAAACGAACAGAAAGTCGCCACACATCAAATTTTAGTTAAGAGCATATTCTGAAAGCGCAGACTTTAAGCTTTAAAATGATGTATAACTCAAATCAATGATTTTCCTAATCTATCTATATATCGGAAAGAAAGCACACACTCAGGAAAAGTGTGAACTGAGAAAAGAGGCTCTGAAGTACAGTGCCATTTCAAGCGCTAAATCTTTACCAAGCCGTGCTGGCTGTGCGATGAATGGGACAAAGAAAAAAACCATCGGAGTAACAACAATGAAGGGATTATCAAATTAAACTGAAATTGAGCATACCTTATTAACACATTCTGCCCATAATTAATGCCAACTTTCAAACCAGTAGCATCATCCTTTCAAAAGTTATTAGACTTGAAGGTGAGGAGTTGTGTACAAGGTTTTAAAGAAATGAAAACGGGACTCTAAAGACACACCTAATCACACTATTGTTTAAAAAAAATGATCGAGATAAACTGCTAAAGAACACACTTTCCTGTCCGTTTTATGATCCTAAATTTTAGCATTGAAGAATACTTGCTCTATAAGAAAATATAAAAAAATCAAGATCGGCTAGGTTGACCCACTTCACCTAGTTTCAGTCCTCACACAAGAATCAAGTGTGTGCGACTTTTTGTTCGTTTTGTGATGCACGGTCACAATTAGCTAATACATGTTTACCAATATTAACCCATATCGCCGTCTCAATACATATGAAGAGAAAACTGTGAAAAAATATATATCAATTGAAAGAGAAAGTCATAAATTATGTGAATATGATTCTATTATTTTCATATGATTTAGATCTACATATTTATGAATAATCACATCACTTAGGCCTATTCAAAAGAAACCACTAATGCAAATATCCATGGTCTTTATATAGAAAAACAACTATCAATTTTAAAATCTTCATAATGTAAACTTTCCGATGGTATATAACTTATAGGGTAAAATGCTTACAAATATGAAGAAATATCGAATGATAGTTCAAAGATCTGCGCTCTGCAGACTAGTGTGGTCTACAAACTCATAGACTCTATGGGTGGGACTACAGTAAAGTAGGCCTATATACGTACGCGTACAGCAGCGTTCGATCTCGCCTAACGTTAGATGTACAGATATAGACCTATTCTGTCAGTATTCTGTTTTTACAATATCAATTTCGGTATCATACACTAATGTAATTTATTCAAATAGACAACCTACATCTTAACAATTCCTCTTCCTCATCCTTTTTAAAAGCATACATTTAGTTGTAACATTTCCATATGTTTCATATGTAGTCCATGGGCCAAGACCCGAAAAAGGGTTGTTGGTACCATCTGAGGTGGCACAACCTTTTTGGTGTCAGTTTGTCAGTCTGAATCCGAATCTGGATGATGCAACTCTTCCATCCATGAAGTTTTTGAGATATTCAAGATGGCCGCCAAAATGGCCGCCAATTATAATTTCCCATGTATTTCCTTCCAAACGGTTAGATATGGAAAACAATTGATGCTTTTACCCTAATTTCGAGGGTGCTGAATTCAAATCTGGACGATGCAACTCTGCATCCATTAAGTTTTTGAGATATTCAAGATGGCCGCCAAAATGGCCGCCATTTAAAAACAGAAATTCCCATGTATTTCCTTCTAAATGGTGAGAAATTGAAAACAATTGATAGTTTTAACCTATTTCGAGGGTGCTGAATCCGAATCTGGATGATGCAACTCTTGCATCCATTAAGTTTTTGAGATATTCAAGATGGCCGCCAAAATGGCCTCCAATTAAAACTTGAAATTCCCACGTATTTCCTTCTTAATGGTGAGATATGGAAAACGATTGATGGTTTTACCCTATTTCGAGGGTGCTGAATGCCAATCTGGATGATGCAACTCTTGCTTCCTTGAGGATTTTAAGATATTCAAGATAGCCGCCAAAATGGCCGCCAAAACCGAAAATTCCCTCGTATTTCCTTCTAAACGATGAGAAATTGAAAACGATTGATGGTTTTGCCCTATTTCGAGGGTGTTGAATCAGAATCTGGATGATGCAACTCCTGCATTGTTGAAGATTTAGAGATATTCGATATGGCCGCCAGAATGGCCACCAAAAACGGAAGTTCCCATGTATTTCCTTCTAAATGGTGACAATTTGAAAGCACTTGGTGGTCTTTATCTTATTTTGAGCGTACTGAGTCCGAAGCTCAGGATACCACTTTTGCATCCTTAAGGGTTTTGAGATGATAAAGATGGTCGCCAAAAATGGCCGCCACAAACGGAAATTTATATGTAGACCCCCTATTTCCTTCTAAATGGTGCAATGTAAAATAAAAAACTGTTGGTGGTTTTACACTATTTTGAGTTTGCTGAATTTGAAGTTTCAGGATACAGCTCTTGCTTTCTTGAGGGTTTTGAGATAATAAAGATGGCCGCCAGAATGACCCCTAAATGGCCGTCAAAAACGAAATTTTCCATGTAAGCTCTACGTTACCTTCTAAATGGTGTAAAATTGAAAACAATTGGCGGTTTTACTCTATTTCGACGGTGCTGAATCCGAACCGGTATGGTTGATGCAACTTTCGTGTTCTTTTTTTAAGGGTTTTTGAGATATCCAAGATGACCGTCAAAATAACTGTCAAAAATTGGAAAATTTTAGACCCCAACTGCCCAATAAGCACCCTCGAAACTTGGTTGTTGAAATTCGTCCATTCTTTAGGGTTTTTAGACGTCCAAGATGACAGCCAAAATAAGGGGCAGAATTCCATTGTTAATATATTTTTTCTTAATGGTAAAAATTTTCAAATAAATTGATGGTCTTACCCTATTTCGAGGGTGCTGAAGGTCCTTGAAGGTTTTGGGACATCTATAAATGTCCTATATGAACGGAAACTCCTTAACATTTTCTTATACTTAAATGGTAAAGTATTGTGCTCTAACGCGAAGCGGGGGATTAAACCCATGCAGGATGAAAAGCAATAATTCGTATTCTTAAATTCAACTCAGTTGAGCGAATTTGTCAAATCAGCCAAAAGTTATTGACATCCAAAATGACTGTCACAATGGTATTGTTCAATGCTAAGATATTCCGATATGTCTCAAACGGAACTTTAACACGTACTGGAAAAAAAAATAGAGTGATAATGACATCATACTGAAACGTACAAACACAAAGTCTTGAAGGTTCATTGCTGGCACATTTGTATCGTACCAACTCAAAGATCTATCCGGTAGAGCTGGTTTCACTGTATATACAGCAAGTTCAAACTGTGCCATTGACGAAAACCTGAAATCTTTCAGTCAAAAAATAGGGTATAACGATCAATTGTTAGCAATTTCTCACCATTTATAAGAAGGAAATACATAAGAGTTTCGAGGTGCATCATCCAGATTCGGATTCAGCACCCTCGAAATAGGGTAAAACCATCAATTGTTTTCTATTTCTCACCATTTAAAAGCTAATACATAGACATTTCCGGTTTTAATTGACGGCCATTTTTGCGGCCATTTTGGTGGCCATCTTGAATATCTCAATACCCTCAAGGATGCAAGGTTTGCATCATCCAGACTCGGATTCAACACCCTAGAAATAGGGTAGAACCATCAATTGTTTTCAATTTCTCACCATTTAGAAGGAAATACATGGGAATTTCCGGTTTTAATTGGCGGCCATCTTGAATATCTTAAAAATTTCACGGACGCATGACTTGCATCATCCAGATTCGGATTCAGCACCTTCCAAAAAGGGTAGGATCATCAATTATTTTCAATTTCACACCATTTCGAAGGAAATACGTGGGAATTTTCGGTTTTGGCGGCCATTTTGGCGGCCATCTTGAATATCTCAAAATCCTCAAGGATGCAAGAGTTGCATCATCCAGATAGGAATTTGGCATCCTCGAAATAGGTTAAAACCATCAATTGATTTCCATTTATCCCCATTTAGAAGGAAATACGTGGGAATTTCCAGTTCGGGCGGCCATTTTGGCGGCCATCTTGAATATCTCAAAACCCTGAAGGATGCAAGAGTTGCATCATCCAGATTCGGATTCAGCACCCCCGAAATAGGGTAAAACCATCAAAAAATATTGGGTGGACAGTAAATCAAGGTTAGGCCCAAAAAGTGGCTTTGGCACCCAGACTATGGGGCAGCCTAATATCACAATCTTTCCATAACTAGTATTAGTCAAGTCGCTAAGTGAAATTACCGTTACACGGCGTATAAAAAGCACCAAATTCATTGATATATATAGTAGGAGACCTCTGGAATTTCTTTATCTATATGGTGTAAATGCCGAAATTCATTTTCCCGAATTTATTGCGTGCATGAAAATTTCGCATATTTCGCAAAGAGCCAGGATTCGCGAAAGCAAAATGCGCCTAATTCTACACAATGTATTGCATGTCAGTGGCAATACGGGGAAGTTCCAAGCCGCAAAAAATAGCCGTCGGCTCGCATTCGCGAAAACTTCATTCCGAGAAATTAGAACTGTATTTATGTATCTGAGAGAGAATAATAACAAAAAGAGATGTTCAGATTCGGTGTAACTTTTCTCATCTTTCATGGAAATGAAAACATGAAGCCAATATTGAATTCCATGATCGAAAAAGTGTTTGAAATATGGCGTTGACTGAATTAATTACCGGTTTATAAATAGAATATCCTGTTGAGTTGTTATCGCAATACGCCGTGAAAGTATCTCCTAGCATTCTAAGCTCAGAGTTATGTATGGGCAAGATGATGGGGCTGCGGAACATTTTCTAATGTGTTTGTGTGTGGGGGGGGGGGGGGGGACTGCTGGCAGTTGACTAGGGGACGATGTTTGGCTCAGTGAGCTCCCCCTTTCCTCCCCCCCCCCCCATTAGAAAACGTCCCTTTGATATTGAATACGTAACTCTGAACTAAGAATAGTAGGCCTACGTCACACTGCAAAGTGGTAATTAACGTTAAACATGACCTGACTTTCCAGCATTACCAACTCTCTTTGTTTTTATAGTGTGTTATTGATATTGTTGCTTCATTTGGCTTTTCTGTGTTCTGCTTAGCAGCATTTACTTGACTTTTTTAAATAAGTTCCTAACAATCATGGTCTAGATATGTATTTCATAATTCCCCCTATCTGATTTATCCCGGGACATGCGGCTGAACAAGCTTGCTTTTACGAAGGCCCCATCATAATTCTCGTACTAAGACCATAGCGCAAATCTAAACAGACCTTCGTGTTTATACCGAGACAGACTGTTGTACATTTCGGTGAAGATTCATCCAATTCATGCTTTATATAATTTTGGTATTGTATAATTGTATTTTTTCTGTGCTATTTTCGTGAGAATATGAAATAAATTGTAATTGAAATTGAAATTGACTAATCATATTGTTTTGGTCTATAAAAGGATCATAATATAGTGTAAATCCAGAGACAAAAATTGCAATATTAAAAGATCCTCATCTGCCCAGAATCAAACCCATTCCACGTGAACTCGAAGAATAGTAAAATGCTGCATCTATTATACATTGCATCTCAAAGGAAACGATCCAGTAGGTGTATGTAGAAATAAAAGAACACATGCCATATCACGTGTGAAAGTAAAATATTCCATGTCTATTCTGATCACAGTAAAATTCTGTTTCATTCTTACGTCAATCCGCAGAAGACATAGTCTAAATGGATAAATTATGGTCGGAGGCCGCAAAGGCCTTTAATTTTCTCGCACAAATGTTACTCATAAACATGATAAACCTTCAGTATATGCATTCCCATCACATCAAAAGACATCTTTTAATAGTCTAAATAGTATGTGTTGTTATAGATTAATATCATGGGCAAAGCCGTGATGCACTGTTTATCTGGGAAAACTGGGTATGTCTTTAAGATTGGGCTATATCATAACCTGGGAAACAGAAAATATTTGATTCTTTTTTTTTTTTGTTGCTGTAATTGATTCTTTATAGTCTATATGTCTAACAATAATAAGGCAAAGAGTATTTTCAAAAGGTATCATCATTAAATCTTTAGAGTTAGTTTCTGACATAATTGCGGAAAGGAGAGAGGCCTATACTATATAGGGCTACATATCATAGTTTTGTGTGAAAGTGCAATGTAAACGTATTCTAAGTTGTACTGATGATGGCTCATCTTAAGCTTTGCCACTTTATTTTTTTCCACTTCTGACGGGAACGTTTGTTTTTCAATTGGTTGTTTGATTGTTATTTTGCTGTTTGTTTGTTTTGAAACCACCAAATTTCCCTTTCCCTTTCATTCAGTTCAAGCCAGCGCAATCATTTTGAAATTACTGTACCAAAATTTTACATCATTACAACTGGTCGCCACAGTGTAAGGGATCTAATCAACGGTCATAGGAACTCTTTCTGACCTTCTCTGGTATGAAAAAAAAAAAATCTTTCGTTATGGGCAAGGTAAGAGAGGACGTCCGCTGGAAATGTTTTATGCCGTCAACTGTAATGGCAGGAAGGTTGGGTACAGGTCACGAGTCCGACACTTACGAGTCTAGAGCCCACGTGTCATACAGTCCATGAGACAAACAACTCCACAAGTCATAAAGCCCACGAGTGAGACACTAAGTAAATAAGGCACACGAGCTTGGCGTCAAGTAAAATAGGCTCACGACACTATAGGCAAGTAAGGCTCACGTGCTCAACACTGGGCAAACAAGGCCCACAAATCCGACACTAGGCACAAAATGGCCACGAGACCGATATTACATCACGGGGCTTAATAAACGCAGAGTCGGGCTCATTGACCTTTTTTGCCAATAGTGTCGAACTCGTGGCCCTTATTCGAATTTTGATCAGTGTTGGTTTGGTAGGTCAGTTTGCCTACTGTCGAGCTCATTGGCTGTATGATTCATAAACCTTGATGTGGAGCTCTTGAGTGGCATAACTTGTGGATGTCGGGCTCGTGGGATGGCCCCGGGAGGTCTACCCTTCCACGATGATTTCGAACTCCAGATTTTCTACTGTTTCACCTTCGGACGTCTCCGCACGTAAGGCCCAGGAAAGATGGAGAGACCTTGAAAACCTTGAAGCACGAATGCTTGCAAAGTCATAAACAAACACAAACACACTAATAACTCGCAATACGGTTAAGATACCAACAATTACATCAATATAGACGGAATGCACCGATATTCTGACGAATATCAGAAGAGCTTAAACTGAAAATACTTAAACTTTCAGTACTGGAAGTTTTCTCATTCTGTCTTTCATTTTCTCTCTCTTTTTCTCTGTATATTCATTATCTCCATTGTTAAACAAAATTGTTACAAGTCATTTTTTCAGTGCATCCTTTAATTGTCATTTAAGTGTTCGATGTTGACATGAACGACTTGATTGTTATGATGACTACTAATTGCGATGCACTTCTTTCTAGATGTAAGTCTTGACGATACTGTACAATGCATAATATATATATATATATATATATATATATATATATTGTATATACATACACACATATATATATATATATATATATATATATATGTATATATATATATATATATATATATATTTATTTATTTATATACATATTACACAGTCGAAATCTTGGGAAATAAATGTCATAGTGAACATCACTGCAACGTCTATACCTCAAGTCATTCCCCGTCACGCATATATACATTATATATATATATATATATATATATATATATATATATATATATATCATATAATGCTATTTGGGGGCATAGGGGAATTCCATAATTTTTTAACATTTTTTAAGATAATTTGGTAATTAGGGGGAATTTTATAAAAAAATACAAAAACAAACATTTTAATGAAACAACTGATCCCATAATTGATAAATGAAAGCCAGTAGCCTATCTTAACTTTACTGTATAACCAAAGGATATTATTTCCTTTGTTGTACATGATTAATATTGCTTCATAGATTTTTTTGTTTACTTTTTTATCACCAATTGCCCATAGTATATACATTAAAATGCGCTAAGGTGAATTATATAACAAATCCATGTTTTCTAAATCGCTGGTGTTAATTCGACAAGTCAGCTATCTATTGCACCACGCCTCGTCATTTAGCATTGAATTTCTTCTTAAACTAAGCATGGACTCTTGTATTACATATGGTTTTTCTGGCTGTTCACTATGAATCTCAGTGATTTTAAGGGTTTATTCAATATCTGCCTGGTTTTCTTGTCGTACACTTAATGTCTCACATATTAATAACCTCGTTTAAACTGATGTAGATTATCATTCATCCAGTCGAAGTGTATCTCCAAAATTATTATAAATCACAAAACTGGAATGGGAACTTACGTCGTGCGACACTTGGCCCATTAACAATCAGCTTCTTCATCTTCTTACTGATTGTTAATCGGCGAAACGTCGCACGACGTAAGTTCCCATTCGAGTTTTGTAATTTATAATAATTGTGGAATTATATTCCTCGTTGTTTCTTACTTTCTTTGTTCCCTTTTATCTTACAACTTTTCACTATGGCGGGGAAGACAAAGGTACGAAATGAAGTCAAAATTCCAAAAACTCTGAATCGCTTTAGGTCATTAGTTTTGCCTAATGCAGAATAGCATTTACACGATAAGGCAGTAGTTGTACGTTCACTGTTTCGTCAAACTTTTATTTTCATCAAAAGCAGGTGCAAGCACTCACAATAATTCGGTGTCGTACACAAGTAGCGCATACAGCACAATAATATTCTTTGAAACAAACTGATCTTATCTCATTAACAACATGGACTATACTTACGACAGAGCAAAAACGCTATACATCCATCATCTTAGTAGTCATTTATCTTCATAATTTCTTTTTATCTAAATTAAACTTAATGTTTTGATAGTTTGCGGAAATCAGTCTAACACTGGTACAAATTTGACCAATGAAATGCAAACTTTGAAAACTGAGAGGAGGAGAAGGACGAATTTAGATTTAAGACACATAAATCTTACTTGTGAAATTTGTAGCGATGACTTTGTGCATTAAGATCCCACAGGAAAGTCTTGAAATACACTCTCATTCATAAAATATGCATGAATATGTACATACTACATACATACATTTATCTACATGGTATATACATAGAAAATTAATGTTCAAATAGATTCACATCAATGTTTTGACTTTAAATTGAAAAACACTTCTAATAGGTTTGCAAGAAAGAAAAAAAACGTAGTCTACGATCACATAATACGATAACTCGATTTCTCTAATTACAGAATCTCAAAAGCTAGCTGTTGTAACTTTAAAAACCCTGCATCCTGTTTAAATTATGATTATCACTGAATTTGTTTTCCTCCCTGTATTACAAATATTAACATTCTGCTTGTGGCTGTAGATATTTTGTTTTTCTCCTAAGATGTGAGAAAGGTCAAAATCCGTCTGTCCTTGCATAGAGGATTTCGATGACATCTAATTCTAATGACTCTGATTACTCATATATGTGGGATGACACACTTGCGATGTCTCAATCATTATCATCTCACCTGTCCATGTCAGTTAAGTCATGTAATGTTGTAGACCTCAGGTATTGATGGGTTGAGGAAAATTTAGCATATTATCGTAAATCACACATCCGGACCATCCGTCTTCAGTGAACATTTTTTTTTTTTTCAAACTGAAGAGGCATGTGTCTGTGTATCTGTGCTGTGTGTGTGTGTGTGTTTGTATTTTGGTGAGCCTTGATTAACCTGACTTGATTGAATTGATCTATAAGTAAAGCTAAGGCGGCAATAAATTGTCTTAAGCAAGCAACCACTGGATCAACAGAGGATTTCTTAAGCGAATAAATGAAAAAAAAAAACTTATCAAAACTTTCCAATTTCCTCCTTCTCCAGCACTTTACGTTTTCTTCTCTTTTTTTACTTTCACCTCTTAACCAACATCGTCGCTCTTCGAATCTTTTTCCCCTCATATTCTTATTGTTTATCTTGTTCTTTTCTTGCGTATCTTTCTCATGATTTCAGAGCAACGTTTCTTGAAGCGTTTACTCATAAATGTATATATGAAGACGTCGATGATGTGGTTGATGCTCCCCAGGGAAAATCCAAGCATTACCAGCATGTTGTTGATGGGTATGGAGCGAAAAGCTAGCATCTTCTCGCTTGGAACGTGTGTTGCTATGATAGCGGGGAGCCAGGAGAGGAAAAAGATGACACTAATAATGAAAAGCATGCGGGTTGTCTGCCTCTCTCGTTTGTCCGAGTAGTTTGCGCGATTCCTGGGCAGGGATCGATGGGTTCTTTGGTAAAACTTCATCACCCTGTCTGTTTGTTCTACTGTCGAGCGTTTCATCAAGGCAGACTTGGAATTGGATGAAGTTGCTGCTTCTCGAGATCCGTCGCTCTCCGGGTACCAGTGAAGTTGAGAAACGTGAATAATTTCTCTCTGTGCCACCCTTTGCCCTTTGAATGCAATTCCAACTCCATGAGACGGGCCAGAAGAACA
The DNA here is from genome assembly GCF_040938485.1 of Diadema antillarum. NCBI lineage: Eukaryota > Metazoa > Echinodermata > Echinoidea > Diadematoida > Diadematidae > Diadema > Diadema antillarum. The sequence goes on from NW_027271462.1 coordinate 739,644, forward strand.
CGAGGGGGTCTCAGTTTCCATTTTGGGTGTCTTACCTGTTCCTGAACTTGGAGGAACCTCGGAGCACTTACTGCTTGAGGGCTGCTGTCCGAAGCTTACGGTACCGGATATCGAGGGCAATGCTAAGCTGTGATTGTTTTCACTGGTCCGGAGAAACAGCGATTTTTTAGGGTTGTTAACCACTCGAGAAGGTGGGCCCGGTGGCCTGGTAATAGAGGGTCGCACGCGATTTTGCTTCACAATGGTCAGATAAATTTTCAGATAAAGGGCAATACTCAGGATGAGAAGCAGAAAAAAGCAAAGACTACAAAATATCGGATAGAGATCATCAAGGTACGGCAGCTTACTAGGAGACCGTATGCACTTACCAACCATAGATTGGTGGTGAGCTACAATCTGAAGTGAAACGGGGATGCTAATTACAATTCCGAGCAGGTTACAGGCAGAAATAATACACACCAAGCTAGTCAAATTCCATTTCCATTTCTTCTTTAACGGATGGCAGACGACGCGATACCGATCCAAAGCGACTGCGGCGGTGAAAAAGAGCGACGTGTAGCGAACGTAGTTACGGAAGAATGCACTGACTTGGCAGTAAGACGTGCTGATAAGATTGGGTGCAAGAACGTTGACGATCACAAAAGTGGAGGAAAGAGCCGCCAAGAGATCGACCACGGCTTGGAATCCGATGAGGATATCTGTGCTGGAGCGACTGGCGTGAAAACAGCAAACTAGAATGATTAGGGTATTTCCTGGGATACCTAAAACCAGAAGGACAACATCTCCGCTCAGGAACAATAAATTCTTCAAATCCATGTCAGCCGGGTGGGAGCCGGATTCTATTGAGGGTTGATATATAACTAGCCGCGGCGGTCAACTAGTTCATAGACAATCTTCCAAGAGGTCTGTTTACTCACTGACAACATGCTGTACATCAGCATCGCTTTAAATAGTTTGCCCTGATCCGATCCTTTGCCTGACGACCTAACTGTTACCGCGGAGATCTGTGACTACGTTAAGGACTATATGAATAATCTCATGAATTATTCAGTGGTATATCGCCTCCTTACCATTCTTGACTTCCTGTAAAGCGTATATAGAATTGAAAAGCAGTACGTAGGCAAAGATTGCCGGTTTGATTGATGTTCAGTGTACTTGCACTTGAGCCAGTCTCTTTCTGAAATTAGCATTATGAACAAAATATATAATAGACCTTTACCGAGGGTTTTTTTTTTCAATGGGAGTGAAAGTTGTTTTGTTTTAGTTTTTTCCCTTACCGCGTTAATCCCGGAATTCGACATTGTTTGCTGTTGTTGTTCTTTTTCTTCAACCTGTATTCAGATTAACTATTACTGCGTAGTGAAACTGCAGTTTCATTTGATCCCACATCATGTTCAAGCTGGAATTTGTATCTGTCATTTTTAATCAAAGAGTCAGTCACAATAACACTGCATATCACAGATTGGGATAACAACGCTTCTAATCCTCCGATTGGCTTATATATATATATAATATATATATATATATATATATATATATATATATATATATATATATATTTATATGCAGTGGACTCCCGATATAAAGAAGTCCTCGGGACCCGCAGCTTTCCTTCGATATATCGAAATTTCGTTATAACCCAACAAATCAACAATAAAAAACAAAGAGCCAATAATTTTGCGACCGGGATTCCGTTATAACCGTGCTCGTTATAACAAGAGTGCACTGCAAATACTCTAATAGAAACTACAAAAGCCGATCTCAGTTGTCAAGTCAGGATTGGCGATTCATCCGTTCTCCCAAACCATTTGACAAGTCAGTGTGAATCTCTTTGCACACTTGAGAATTGTGAAGCGATACAAGGATCATCACTGTAGGCTATTTGCAAACATAATGATGTAAATTAAGCAAAATAATGATATCCTATAGCCTTGATGCAAGCCTTCTTTGTATAGATCTGCCAACAAATCAACAATTGATTTGCTTCTTCGACTTAAAATTTATAAATAAAGAAAAAAAGCATATTTGTTACCTTTCGTGAATGTGGTCGTGTTGCAATAACCTTTCTGTAATAACTGTGAGGGATATGTTGGAGTAATGTCATCAAATCATTATACTCCCCGAAAGAACGTGATATTGATGACTATGTCTGCGAACAAAGCAGTGGGAAAGTGGTGGGGGCTGATTTCGTTATTAAATGAAATGAGACAAATTCCAATCTATACGAGAAAAAAAAACAGACGTCCGCTTTGAGGAACTTCAAGCATTCTGTTCTTTATATTTGACTTCATTTATCTATTCATTTTTTTGTTTACAAAGGTGGATAGCGTTTCAGTACCTGGCTGATTTTCAAAGGTCCATGTACAAATTACAACAGTGTTCAAGGTATAAAAGCAAAAAGTAACAAAGCAGAAATTATTTACAAAGTCCCAGTTTGAGCGAGTTTATCACAAACGGACTCTGTAAATTTCACACCCCCCCCCCAAAAAAAAGGAATAATAATAATGGCAGATCTAAACAATGGTGTTAATGAGAGCATTTTGGTATGTGTAATAGATATCTTAAGCGCACTATTGACATCATATATCACCAAAAGGGGTAGAAACTTTCTCTGTCTCTTCCCTCTCACACCCTCCCCCCCCCCCTCTCTCTCTCTCTCTCTTCTCTTTTATCTTTAGTTCCTCTTTCTGCTTTCTGTTCTGCATGGGAAAAAAAAACAGTTCAGTCCAAGCGCATGTTTTAATAAATCAAGTCCAGTAATTGTAAGTAGTTCTTTTGCTTTCACCTCGCTTCACTTCGATGTGTCTGCTTTCAATACACTGTTAAATGGAAAAGTTAAACTCGAAAACAAGTTCGTTGAATAGAAGGAGAAAATAAGAGGAACAGGACAGCAAAAAATAAGTCTGTTATAAGCAACTAAATTTCAGATCTATTTCATGCTGCTCTTTTCCTTACAATAAACGGTGCAGTGCTTACAAATATTAGATAAAGTCAGAATTGAAAAGTTGCAAAATGGCCCAATTTTTGACGTCCGTAATGCAGTTTCCTCGTGATGAGTTCCCCATTTTTTCTTTGGTGTTCATTCACTCTAACATCAGCATTTTTATGGAGTGAAACATGTATGCGTTCAACCAAACAGATACACACACACACACACACACACACACACACACACACACAAACGATCATGACTCAAACCATTTCATCTCACAGAACCTCGCCACATTAACCGCGACAAAGATATAAAGAGGTGAAATGGCATGGTCTTGATTTTATTGGAATTTCATCTTTTTTTGTCTTCATTTTGTCGTTATTTTGTGTTTACTTTATGTTTACTTTGCCTTTATATTGTCAATGAACATGATCGGATCTCAGCATCTGGTGGACGAGCCAAGTGCTTGCACCACCGCCTGGCATCGTATCCTCATGCTGTTGATTGGCGTCACCCATTATCTGACGGAGTCCTGCATATATGTCGTTGCATCTTGTGACCCTCTTCCCCACACCTCGACCAAGTTGATCCCAAAAATGTTCTATGGGGTTGAGGTCGGGGCTGCATGCAGGCCAGTCCATTTCTAATGATGCCCTCTCTCTCTCGCTCTCTCTCTCGAGAAAGTTGCCCACATGTCTCGCTCTATGTGGTTTTGTGTTGTCATCTTTTTGAAGCATCTCAGCTTAAATTTGCCCTATGGCGCGGGGTTTTTGAACATTGCTTACAAGTGGTATGATGTACAACCATAAAACTTTATGAGCTATCAAAACTGCCTGGATGCCACCACTGAAAACTTGAATGTGAAGTTAAAGATGTCTATTGAAATTTGCCTTCATGGCTGACCAGTTGAGAACAAAAGACATAACACAAAAGAACATGTTCTTTATGTACTCTTCACGACCATTCTCATTCATAAGGACAGTTCTTGTTCGTTTTGCAACTTTTCAATGCAGACCTTTTCAGACACTTTTGAGTACAGTTCTTTACTTGATAGCATAATCATAATGAGTAGGATATCATTTTAAAGAGAATTGAATACTCTTTCCATTGATATTAAGCATATTTTGTATAATGCTTACAAACTGGAGGAATTTACAACTGAAGTCAGATATCCACACTTTTTTTGAAGGGTTTATTTAAGTACATATACAAAATAGGTTTTCATATGTTATACTTACTTTGATCTCCTTGTCTTCGCAAATGACATCAAGAGGAACAATTTATCACAAAATCGTAGGTTCTTCGTTCACGCAATCTGTGATTAAAAAAATATACAGATAGACACAAATCATGCATTTTTTTCCAATACATTTTTTGAGAGCAAACTGATCATTTCTAGATTATTTTAAAGTGGCATCCAGACGATTTTCTTAATTTCACATCATGTAGTATATAAATCGGCAGCTCCAGGAATAGATTTGTGGAATTTATTGCTGTCCTTGAGTAGAAAAAACAATACTCTGAAAAACTTAAACAAATTACAAAGCAACTCGACTTGCCGAGTTTCGTCAGCTCATCATCTCGTCTTCTCGTCCAATACAAATCGACTTAACAACTCGGCTTCTTGTCTTCTTCACCTAAACAAGTCGACTTGCCGAGTTCCAATAACTCGGCTTCTTGTTATTTAACCTGTCTTCTCGTCTTCTTATCTCGTCATCTGGTTGGCACTTTTAATCTTCCGTAGTAAACACAGGGGGTCGTAGGGATATGATTTCGCTCCACTTTGCCGTGCATGTCCGGTCGGCACTGGCAGCAGCTAGCTCAGTGGCACTGTACTGCAGTCCAACCCCGGCTGCAGCCCCACGGTAAATGAAACATAGCTAGCCACTTTCCTTACCTCTGTACACTTGTTTCCCCTCGGTTCTCTTAGAAGTCGATGTTCGAGGTGTTTCTGTTTTATAACTCGTGTGAACAAATGGTCGGGATTGCATCTGGCTTCAGGAGTTTTCTTGGTTTATAACCGAGGGTCACAGCCTGCCGGTCCACGTAAAAACATCGCTTCTCAAATGGTCCACGGACAGGTAGGTCACAACACGATATCGAGATTTTGTAGGCCCTAAGATTCTTATGTTCGGCATCGTTGTACCGACATTTCCCAGCCATACAGCTCACCTTTGACGATACTTTTGTGGGTCTGGGATGGAAAAAAGGATTTTCCTGGGAAATTTTCAGCACAATTCGAGCAAAACTACTGATGTAAGATAGCCTGACCAGACGACGCTGAATGCGGTCGCCCCTATAGTGTACTAGCAGGCCAGTGTAGAACCGTTTCTACCTACAATCTGTGCGTACTAGAACATGCATGAGCGGTGACAGGGCTGCAGCTGCGCTTGTGATATACTGGAAAAGTGGGAAGGGCAAACCGCGTACGGGGTATCTACAGTAGATCTAGTTGTACCGTCCACACGTGTACTGTGCGAATATAATACACAATACATACACACACACACACACACACACACACACACACACACACACACAACGTAGAAACAATGTCAAATACTAGTAGCCACCGACTTCTTCATGCATCCGGGTAACTAGGGAGCGTACGGATAACGAACAGAACACGGCTGGGAAGAGTTGTGCCTCGGTGACGTCTGACTCTCCGCCAGGACTTGCTCATTAGCATATTCACCATGCAGATTCACACTTTTTCAACCAAAATTTACGAGCTTATTTGGTGATTTGAAAGTTTGTTTTTTGGTGAAAGTAGTTCATTGGAGGTACCAACAACAACATTTTTTTTTTCATTCGTGAGGACTGCCTCACTTTAAAGGACGAGTCCACCTTCATATACATGTGGATTGAGTGAATGCAACAATATTATAGGTTTTCCCGGCCAATTTCGCACTTTTGTCAGTCCATTTGATAAAAGGTTCATTCAATTTAGCGAAAATCCTCGTCACTGCACATTCTGTCATTCAAAATTGCAAGTTGGTCGTTCAATTTAGCATTTCGATTGAAATTTGCACATGTGCCTTTCGAATTCATAAAACGAGCATTCAAATTGGCACGTGCTCTTCAGTCATTCAAATTCGCCAACACTGGCCGAAAGGGGTATTTCAGTCATTCAATTTCGCGTATGGGCAGTCAAACTCCTAACATGTTCCTTCAAATTAACGTCATGTTATTTCTTTTTTGATAGGGTGATAACATTTAAACGCGTATTTCTATATTACTTTTTGTTTCATCCACGCACTGTTAAGCAGTAAAAGTATCATATTTTTTACCATATATAACTCGAGTTTGTTGTTCTGTAACCCCCCCCCCCTTTTCTTTCATACATGTCATTTTAGGCCTACCTGTACCAATGCTACATATTAACTTCATCTTCTTAGTCATGACAGCACAAGTTAGATACAGACGTTCATAGGCGTACCCAGGATTTTTTAGAGGGGGGTGTTCAGTGGCGTACCGTGGGTCAAGACATGGGGGGGGGCGCACCTCATGGAAACAACATCAGAATTGCATAACTGTACAATTAAATGCGAGCGAGTGGAGCGAGCGAGCTTGAAAATTTTGACATTTTACAGTCCCTAAACTGCCGTTTGTAGCTATATAATAATATATGTATATATATATATATATATATTTGCTTTGGAAATTAAGGGGGTTGCACCGGGTGCAACTGCTGGCAGTTGCTGGCAGTAACATCAGGAGAATGGCATAACGATTAAATGCGAGCGAGCGAAGCGAGCGAGCTTGAAAATTTTGACATTTTAAGTCCCCAAAATGCCGTTGGCAGCTATATTTTTTCGCTTTAGAAATTAAGGGGAGGGGGCGCACCGGGCGCAACTGCTGGTTATTACTGACAGCAACATCAGGAGAATGGCATAGCGATTAAATGCGAGCGAGCAAAGCGAGCGAGCTTGAAAATTTTGACATTTTACAGTCACCAAACTGCCGTTTGTAGCTATATTTTTTTCGCCTTAGAAATTAAAGGGAGGGGGCGCACCGGGCGCAACTGCTGGCAATTACTGACAGCAACATCAGGAGAAGTGCATAACGATAAAATGCGAGCGAGCGAAGCGAACGAGCTTGAAAATTTTGACATTTTACAGTCCCCAAACTGCCGTTTGTAGCTATATTTTTTCGCTTTAGAAATTAAGGGGAGGGGGCGCACCGGGCGCAACTGCTGGCATTTACTGACAGCAACATCAGGATAATTGCATAACGATTAAATGCGAGCGAGCGAAGCGAGCGAGCTTGAAAATTTTGACATTTTACAGTCCTCAAACTGCCGTTTGTAGCTATATTTTTTCGCTTTAGAAATTATGGGGAGGGGGCGCACCGGGCGCAACTGCCGGCAATTACTGACAGCAACATCAGGAGAAGTGCATAACGATTGAATGCGAGCGAGCGAAGCGAGCGAGCTTGAAAATTTTGACATTTTACAGTCACCAAACTGCCGTTTGAAGCTATATTTTTTTCGCTTTAGAAATTCGGGGGGGGGGGGCGCACCGGGCGCAACTGCTGGCAATTACTGGCAGTAACATCAGGAGAATGGCATATAACGGTTAAATGCGAGCGAGCGAAGCGAGCGAGCTTGAAAATTTTGACATTTTACCGTCCAAAAACTGTCGTTTGTAGCTATATTTTTTCGCTTTAGAAATTAAGGGGAGGGGGCGCACCGGGCGCAACTGCTGGCATTTACTGACAGCAACATCAGGATAATTGCATAACGATTAAATGCGAGCGAGCGAAGCGAGCGAGCTTGAAATTTTTGACATTTTACAGTCCTCAAACTGCCGTTTGTAGCTATATTTTTTCGCTTTAGAAATTATGGGGAGGGGGCGCACCGGGCGCAACTGCTGGCAATTACTGACAGCAACATCAGGAGAAGTGCATAACGATTGAATGCGAGCGAGCGAAGCGAGCGAGCTTGAAAATTTTGACATTTTACAGTCCCCAAACTGCCGTTTGAAGCTATATTTTTTTCGCTTTAGAAATTCGGGGGGGGGGGGGCGCACCGGGCGCAACTGCTGGCAATTACTGGCAGTAACATCAGGAGAATGGCATATAACGGTTAAATGCGAGCGAGCGAAGCGAGCGAGCTTGAAAATTTTGACATTTTACCGTCCAAAAACTGTCGTTTGTAGCTACATGTATATTTTTTCGCATTGGAGGGAGGGGGCGCCCGGTGCGCCCCCTGGATCCGCCACTGGTAGTCAAGGGTGTCGGTTTATGTTTATGATTGGGGGAGGTATGACCAGCGACGGGGCGTCGAAGTGACCAAGCGGGAGAAGGATGTCCAAAATCTGCACTTTATATAGAGCATCCCCTAATTTGTTTGTGTTTGTGAGTGTGTGTGTTTCATACAGATGGAAAAGTTAGGAAATAGCCAAGGTCAAGTCTTATTATTGGCAATGCAAGGCATTTTAATATAGACTAGTATGTAAAGCAACACTGCAAAATCAATGATCAAGCTTTTTGCCATTCCGATATTCTGAGTACGCTGCGCACATCCTGCTTGTATTCAAAATGCCAACCAGGAATCACGCTGAATCACAATCTTTTGTCGTCTCCGGGCTTTTTAAACAATGTTATACCTCTTTAATTATATGGTTAAAAGAAATCTTAGAAAAATATCTTTTTTTCTTGATCATCCTTTCATGTCGATTTCAAAAGCAGTTTACTAACCCTTGAATTACCATTTCCTTTTTTTTTCTTTCTTTTTTCTTTTTTTTTTCTTTTTTTTTTAACGAGCGGATGGGGGGGGGGGGGCACGTGCCCCCCCATGCCCCAGTAGTTACGCCACTGTTCCTAGACCTAGATATCTAATGAATTTTAGGCGCAATAAAGTCTTCCAACCACAATTTGTAGACTCACACTCAGTTATCTTTCCGTTTTAACTATCAGTCATTGAAAAAATTCATATCTACTATTACTAAAGACTACCAAGTCCATGACCTATTACTAATTACATTGAGTAGCAAGTAACTTGCTACTCCCAGAGCTTCCAGAGCTTGCTGCTTCCAGTAGGCTACTATACTGACTGTACTTGGTAGTCAGTGGCGTATCTAGGGAAAACGGCGCCCGTGGCAAGCGCGAAAATTGCGCCCCTAATTTCTGAAAAAGTGTTCAACCCCAACCCCATCCCGGTAGGGACTTAAAAAAAGTCCTCATGATATGCTTTTTGAAGCACTTAAGAGGGGTCTTTTGAGGGTGATTTAAATGTAATAGGCAACCCTAAATTTTGATATATTTTGACGAGTGAGCGCAGCAAGCGAGCCGAAAATTTTTATATTTCAGCTTTATACATAACATGGAATTCTTGTTATTTTTGGTTATTAAATCTTCGAATTACAATTCTAATCATAGTGACGGCCTTATAGATAACGATTTGTACCAACAGTGTCCAACCCCATCCCGGTAGGGACTTAAAAAGTCCACATGATGTGCTTTTTCAAGCACTTATAGAAGGGGTCTTTTGAGGGTGTTTTAAATGTAATAGATATTGAAGAATTTTGGCGAGCGAGTGCAGCGAGCGAGTCGAAAATTTTTGTATTTCAGCTTACAAAACATGGAATTCTTGTCATTTTTGGTTATTAAATCTTCGAATGACAATTCTAATCAAGATATAGTGACGGTCTTATAGATAACGATTTATACCAACAGTGTTCAACCCCAATCCCATCCCGGTAGGGACTTTAAAAAAGTCCACTTGATATGCTTTTTCGAGCACTTAAAAGGGTTTTTTTTTAGGGTGATATAAAATCTGATAAATTTTGATAAATTTTGGCGAGCGAGCCGACAATTTTTGTATTTCACCTTACAAAACATGGAATTCTTGTCACTTTTTGGTTATTAAATCTTACAATTCTAATCAAGATATAGTGACTGCTTCATAGATAACGATTTATGCCAACAAACTAAGGACTTGGAAAAATACTCTAACTTTCTACGAGTGAGTGAGCCGAAATTGTTATATTTCCACGTCATCATTACGTTTTGTTCTTCTTATTTTTTTTTTTTGATAAATTTTGGCGAGCGGGCGCAGCGAGCGAGCCGAAAATTTTTCTATTTCAGCGTTACAAAACATGGAATTCATGGAATTCATGTTTTGTTTTTATCTTGTTTGATTTGGTTTTCTGCCCCCCCCCCCCCATTCTCCTTCCCCCGTCAAGGCGAGGTTTTTTTTTTTTTTTCTTCTTCTTCTTCTTTTTTCTCTTTTTTTTTCACGTGCCCCCTTGCCCCCCCCCCCCCCCCAGATACGCCACTGTTGGTAGTGATACTACTGACTTAGCATGCAATGTGCCTATAATAGGCTGCAGCGCAGCATGCATTGTACACACATCATACACAATTTACGGTACCGCGTACGGTATAATACCGGTAAACGGTGAACATTATGCGCAATGTATCTTCGCGATTCGGTCAGAAAGCAAAGCAGGGATCGGGCATGTCTACTGTTTGCGCGTCAACTTCGCGCGCGGTGCAGTAACGTAGTATGAACACGTACTGTACACGAGTTCTTTAGTGCGTATGATATTATGTAACTCCATAATGTATCATCATCCACACAAACATTCAAGGAAGAGAAAGAGAGAGAGAGAATGAACGCAAAAGAAAGGAAAGGCGGAATTAAAAACGGAAATAAAAGCGGTAAAGACAGCTTTTGTTTCATTTGTCAACATCTAAGCATTGCTGAAGAGGGGTGTTGAATAGCTCAAACACCTCCCTTTTGCCCAAGGGGGGTGTTTGAACACCTTAAACACCCCCCTTTTGGCAAAGGGGGGTGTTTGAACACCCAAAACACCCCCCCTCGGTACGCCCTTGCAGACGTATTTCTCAAGAAGACAGGAAAAGAATTATAGGAACATTCGTTTTTGATGATCATAACCTTGACTTCCTAGAATTGCCCGACACACTCGGAATAAAGTGCTCAACGGCCAGATAAGTTGTGGCCACATGATGCACTATATCTTCCGACTGGAAGAATCACTAAGCACATTGAAAAAAAAAAAACTGTTGCCAAAATCTCTAAAATAAGTACGAAAATATGAAATGTAATGACACTTGCAAAACAATAACTATGTTGACAAAAAAAAGAAAGATTTAAAGCATAAACATGCGTGCTAAATTGACTGCAAAAGATGTTAAATTGGATGCCCAAAAATGAATTTGAATGAACGAGTGCGGCATGTCCGTGATCACGTGACTATATCATTCTAAACTGAATGAACGAACGACGAAATGGTGCTTGTTTTACGAATTTCAATTGAAAAAGTGTTAATTAGAATGAGGCTAAAGGTAATTTGAATGCTCCAAAATGAATTTGAATGAAGAGATCATAAAATTGAACTACCGAACATGTCATCTACGCTAAATTTTGCTAAATTGAATGCAGCAATTAGGAATTGGACTGACAAAGGTGCGAAATTGGCCGGGAAAACCTATAGTAGAACACATGAGTGAAAGTTTGGGGAAAATCCGACAATTCATTCCAAAGTTATGAATTTTTAAAGTATCTGCGCAGTCACTGCTGGATGAGAAGACTACTAGTGTACGATATCACATGCGTACAACAATATAAGGAAAATAAATAGAAAATTTCACAAAACTTTACTTTTTGAAAAAGTTCACATTTCTCAAATTTGTTGCTGATGTATGTTAAGGGCAATGCTATTCCCCCTGCCTTCTGAAAGAGAGAAGTTGAGTGAAAATATGTTGAATTTTCATTATACTTTCTTTATATCGTTGTACACATGTGGCATCACAAGCTATTGTAGTCTCGTTATCCAGCCCTGACTAAGCAGAAACTTCAAAAATGCATAACTTTTGAACGGATTGTCCGAGTTTCCTCAAACTCTCTCTGGTGTGTTCTATTAATATTGCTGCATTCACTCAACCCACATGTCAAAGAAGGTGAACTTGTCCTTTAACTTCGTCTTCGTACAGTCATGACAGCACAAGTTAGATACAGATGTATATCTCAAAAAGTCAGAGAAAGAATTAGAGGAACATTAATTGATAATCATGACCTTGACTTCCTAGTACTGGCCGACACGCTATGTTAAAAAAAAAAAGCGCTCAACGGGCAGATAAGTTGTGGCCACAAGTAAACTCGGACTGGGAGACTCAATTAGGACATTAAAAAAAAAACTGTTGCAAAAATCTCTCAAATAAGTACATGATATATGAAATTGTGCTTACCAAACAATAACTATGCTGAAAAAAATAAAGAAAGAGCCTAAGCATAAACATGTGTGCCAAATTGACTGCAAAAGATGTTAAATCGGATGCCCAAAAATGAATTCGAACGAACGAGCGCAGCACATACGTGATCACGTGACTGCATCATCACACGATCATTCTAAATTGAATGAACGAAAACGATCGAAATGGGGCTTGTTTTACGAATTTCAATTGAAAAAAGTATTAGAATGAGGTTAAAGGTAATTTGAATGCTCAAAAATGAATTTGAATGAAGAGATCGTAGGTATATATACTTGTATCTTCAGTCTATTTGCTTTGATGTAAAGCGCCTTGAGCATTTAATAAAAGTGGAGAATGGCGCTATAGAAATTGTATGTATGTATGTATTATTATTATTATCATTATTATTATTATTATTATTATTATTATTATTATTATTATTATCATTATTATTATTATTATTTGGAACACCGAACATGTCATCTACGCTAAATTTTGCTAAATTGAATTCAGTAATAAGGAATTGGACTGACAAAAGTGCGAAATTGGCCGGAAAACCTATATTTCAAATGAGTTAGAAATATTTGTGTGCACAGAATACGGACAAGAGCAGTGACCCCCTGCTGTGATAAATGCGATTTCATACGTCAGTCGACGCATTCACGCTGATAACAGAATCACTCGAATTCGCAAAAGCGAGAAAGGTATTATTCACAAAAATAACCCATAAGAATAATGAACAGAGACCATGAAATAACAAAAAGCCTACCCTAATTATGTGTTCTGAACGCTTTTGGATTCGCCAACTTTTCTGACTAATGTTGGCGAAAATCAGATTTTGCCTCTGCCATTAGCGACATCAACTTTTAGCGAAGTTTAGCAATAACTATAATAGCAACATTTTTGACCGAATGCAGTCTGGGTGGCAGAAGCTGAATATTGTCTGTCCAATGTTTTTTGATGTTTTTACCCTATTTCCAGGGTGCTAAATCCGAATCTTAATGATGCAACTATTTATTTCTTGAGGAATAAAAAAGCTCAAGATGGCCACCAAAATGGAAATTCCCGTATATTTCCCTTGAAACAGTGAAAATGTGAACAAATTGATATTCTTACCCTATTTCAAGGATGATGAATCCGAATCTGGATAAAAGAGCTCTTGCATCCAAGACGTTGTTTTTTTTTAGATAGCCAAAATGGCCGCCAAAATTCCAAATTCTGATATTGGTATTTCCTTATGAAATGTAAACAAATTGGAATAGATTGAGCGAATGCATTTCATATATACAATAACCTGTTTTGTGTTGTATATTTATATTTCATGTTGAATAGTTTTTAAAGCGTATTTTTATGTTATATGAAAACCCAATCAGTCCATGCTTTACAAGGTTGTTGTATGGCTTGTAATCATTTTTATCTAACACTGCTCAATGTTTTCACCACTTGTACTGTGTTTTCGTCATATTGACAGATAATTTCATTTCATTTCATTTCATTTTTATTTCATTTCCGGCCAAAACATATAATATGGCAATTTCATATAAACAAATTAAGTACAATGTAACTACAGTCAAACCTGCCTTAGCGGCCACCTCTCTATAGCGGCCACCTGTCTATAGCGGTCACTGAAAAATCCCCCCGAGAGAAAAGCCGTGTTAAAGACCCTGTGTATAGCGGCCACCTGTCTAACGCGGCCAGCGGCCACAATTTTTGTTTCCCGCGGTAGATTTTAACCTGTCTATAGCGGCCACAGACCCGATGGAGCCTGAGCCGAGCCGATAATTCAGCGTGTTTTTCTGCTTAGTAGCCGTGCTAGTCATTCATGGGCAACGTTCAGTGATCGTCACCACTGCATCCATCACTCATTCAGTCATAATAATGCTCTAGTGTTACGCTTTCTTTACGACTGTATCCACACATACTATACTGTTAGAGACTTTACAGTTTCATAAACACCGGCATTGTTCAATGCATGAAACACACGCGTGTGCATACGTATACATGTACATGTAGGCAATGCACACAATTGGGATAACCTGTCTATAGCGGCCACCTGTCTATAACGGCCACTTTTTTCGTTTCCCTTGGGTGGCCGCTCTAGACAGGTTTGACTGTATTACATTTCCAAATGAAATTTAGATACACGTCATTTGTTTACATGACTCAAAAAACATACTAGTTGAAAAAATACATGGGCAAAATGTGACTGAATCATAAGAAAGAAAAGGTCGGAAATGGAGGGGACTGCTAAAAAGCCAAGCTTGTAGAATGCAGTCCCCTCGTGAGTCGTGAAAATTATAGTAATAATGCAACAAGACAATTTGACATAGTCCTCGGGAAACAGAAAATAAAACAAGTACACACACAAAACGCACACACAGACAAAAAACAAAGCTGCTTTCTTACATACGCGTGGAAAGAATAAATAGGAGGTCAAAGGCCAGAGGGGGACAGGAAGACAGAGGAAGAGAGAGAAAAGGGCAAAGGAGGAAGAGTTCAAGGGTCAATGCTAGGGCACATGAGACTTTGGTCTTACCAAGAAGTGGACTATCTATAAGTAATATATATAACAGTTATGAAATAGATTAAACAAAGTAAAGACATTAACAGCAAAGAAATCAGTTAGCAACTTTCGAAATGCAAATCCCCAGTGATATAAGAATTGATAAACATTTTCTTTAATTTCAAAGTAAAAGTGTTAAAACTTAGAGATTCTTTTATGCTGCTGTCAAGGGAGTTCCAAAATTTAGGTCCAGCGAAGGAGAATATAGACTTTGCAAAAATTGTCCTAGAGAGTGGTAAATGGAATTCATTGATTTGTCTCGTGGGGTATGAATGTACAGTTTTATTTTGAATAAACACGGAATCAAACGCAAAAGGAAGGGAATTATTTATCAATTTGTACATAAACTGACCTAAATTCAAACAATACAAATCCTTAATTTTTAAAATATTATTTTGATAAAACAAATCGTTTGTATGACATCTCCACGACTCTCTACAAATAATACGAAGAGCTTTTTTCTGCAATAATAATATTCTTTCTAGATATGAAGAGTAAGTGTTTTCCTCTGAACATTGTTGTGTGTACAGAGGTGTGCGAATACGCACTGCCTAAATTCACCTCCAAATTCTCTGAAATTTGCGGAATTGAATTGTCAAAGTGAACTCTGAGTTGCACCAACATATAGAAAGAGCACTTCTACTACCACTTGACTGACATCAGACTCATATTTTCATCAGAACTGGTAAGTATTTCAGCAGATATTTGAGCAAGGATGGTACGCACCAGGAACAAACCAGGTACATCGGAAGAAACCCAAACTCTTCATGGGACGGAGCAGGGGACCATCGACTCTGATGTACCGTCAGAAGAAAGTGCTGGTCAACCGAGTGAATCATCAGTCCCAGGCAAAGGAGGTTCAATGTCCCCAGATCTGCTTCAAAAGTCTATTGTAGAAGCTCTCTGCGCTGAAGCCACACAAAAAAGGCTGGTTGACGCTATTGTTGAAGTCATCGTGGAAAGTGTTACGCAATCGGTGTACGAAGCAGTACGGCTTGATCTTGACCAACAAAAGGATGAAATTACGTCACTCACAAAGAAGGTAAACGATCTCAACAAAGAAATCGAGAGGATGAAGAGTACATGTGAAACGCAGGAACAATACAGCCGGAGAAATTGTCTCCGATTCCATGGAATCCCAGAGAAGGCGAATGAAAACACAGATGACGTCGTTCGAAAGGTCGTCCAGGAGAAGCTTGACATCAACCTTGCGGAGACCGACATCGATCGCAGTCATCGAGTTACCGCAAGATCAGGATCGAGAGCAGATGGAAAGCCACGAGCCATCATCATGAAATTTGCTCGCTACAGTGTTCGACAGCTGATATACAGCAACAGAGCTAAATTGAAAGGGACTCGGATCTACATCCATGAAGATCTCACAAGCCACAGACAAACCCTCGTGAATCTAGCCAACAAGTCTCCAAATGTATCAAAGGTCTACACAACTGACGGTCGGGTCAAAGTGCTGAAGAAGTCTACAGATAGGTGGGTAACTATCACATCGACGAAGCAAATCGAGGAACTTGACTCATAAAAATATGGATTTCCAATGTCTAGTGCTTCTTTTACACCTATGAATGTTGTTTACCCATGCATTTACTGCCACAAATCTGTAAGAAAAAATCAAAAATCAATTCTTTGTACACAATGTTCGAAATGGTCACACGTTAAATGCGGAAATGTCACAGACGATACATTTTATTCATCCGAAGACTGGATATGTAATGTTTGCTACATGAATGAACTTCCAGGATATATAGAAAATTCGGCAGGGGAAGAAATGCATTCATCTATTAAAGATGACGAGTTTTCTGAATGTCACCTCATTATCCTCAGGGAAAAGGTATTAAAATCGCACATTTAAATGTTCGTAGTTTACGGAATAAGAAAGATGATATTCAATTGTTCTTAGAGTCAAACCCATATGATATTTTTGCTATGACTGAGACGTGGCTTGATAACAACTTTCCCACCGGTTGTCTACATATAAATGGATATGTTTTTGAGAGAAAGGATAGAGCTAATGGAGGAGGTGGTGGTGTCGGATGTTATATCAAAACTAATATCATATATAAGAGAAGAGAAGATTTAAAAGAAAAATCCTTAGAAATAATGTGGATTGAAATTCAAATGAAAAATCATAAACCATATCTTCTTGGTATTGTGTATCGTCCACCGAAGGCCACAACAGATGTGTTTGAAACCATGGAATGTAATTTTGAAAGTGCTTGTACTGTGACAGATAAAATGTTGGTTACAGGAGATATGAATTGTAACATGTTAACAGATAATGTATTGTCACAGAAAGTAATACGCATGTGTGAGGCTTTACAGTTTAACCAACTGATTTCAAAACCAACTCGCATTACTCCATTCAGTAAAACATTGATTGATTTGTTTTTTGTATCACAGTCTTTCGGCTCATTGACAGCTGGTGTTCAATCAGTGGGTATAAGTGACCACTCCTTGATATATGCAATCCTTTCTGAAAAACATGTTAAATTTCATCCTAAAATTTCGAACATGAGATCTTTTCGCAATTTTGACTCTGAAAAGTTCATATGTGATTTATCTTCTGTAAACTGGGAGTGTGTTTTATCAGGCAAAGATGATAATATCGATGCTATGTGGCTGGAGTTCAAAGCAAAGTTTGTTGAACTGTGCGATAAACACGCCCCCTACGTCAGCATAAGAAAGAAGCGTAGTCCCGCACCATGGATAACGAATGAATATCTGATACTTTCAAGAGATAGAGATTATTACAAATCAAAATTTGATTATTGTAAGTCTATTTCTGATACACGATCTATGCAGCATTTTTGGATAGAATATAAACGCATCCGCAATAAGATAAATAATATGAATAAGAAGTTGAAACGAGAATATTATTGTAATAAATTTCAGAGTGTTATGAATAAGGATTTAAAACAGAAATGGAAGGTCATTAATGATCTTTTGTCGAAAACTAAATGTGAAACAGAATATAAGTTAGAATATGAAGGAAAAGTTGTAGAAAGCAAATATGAAATCGGTAATGTTTTTAATCAGATATTCAATACTGTATCGGATAGAATAAATAGGTCAACCACACGAAACCGAAATCAATATGATGAGGACAGCTGTCTCCAAGATGTACCTGTAACTGACAGCATATTATCTTTTACGGATATCACAGAAGAATTTGTAATAAAAGAATTGAAGAGTATTGACGTATGTAAAACATATGGTCTTGATGGAGTGCACCCATTATTACTCAAAGTAGCTGCGGAAAGTGTTGTAAAACCATTGACTTATATATTTAATTGTTCCCTTAAAACGGGAAGTATACCAAAAGATTTTAAATCTGCCAAAATAATTCCAATATATAAAAGCGGTGATAAAACATACCCTTTGAATTATAGACCTATATCTGTATTGTCAATAGTAAGTAAGATTTTAGAAAAAGGAATTTATAAACAGTTGTATGGATATTTGAACGAACATTCTTTACTTGCCAATAATCAATCCGGGTTTCGACCATTACATTCGACAAATTCTTGTATTCTTGATATAACTGAACATATTTTACAAAATATGAATTCTGGATTTATAACAGGTGGTGTATTTTTAGATCTTCAGAAAGCTTTTGATGTCATACCTCATGATAAACTGTTAAAGAAAATGTGGTTATATGGTATAAAGGGTACAGAGTATAGATGGTTCGAGTCATATATTACAGACAGATCTCAATGTGTTTCAGTCGAAGGTATTTTGAGTGACTCTCTTTTGGTGAAAACAGGAATCGCCCAAGGTTCCACCCTTGGGCCATTGATTTTCAGTATGTATGTTAATGATATCTGTGAAATGAAGTATATGCCATTGACTAAACTCTCATTATATGCTGATGATACTGTAATTTTTTGCAGAGCAAGAACCAAGGAAGAATTACAGATTATATTACAATCTCAGTTTGATATGATAGTTGATTGGATGGATAGAAATGAAATGTATATTAATGTTGACAAAACAAAGGTTATGATATTTGGTTCTATTAAAAAAGTAAGAAATTGTAACATTGATATCATATGTAATAATTTCAGACTGGAAGTTGTAGATAAAATGAAATACCTCGGGGTTATTTTTGATTCTCATATGAAATGGACAAAACATGTTGATAACCTTGTGAGTAAACTTTCATGGGTAACAGTAAATATACGTAGAATTAAAACATATTTGAATCAGAAGAATTTGATTGATTTATATCATACTATGTTTGTCCCTCATTTGGATTACTGTAGCATTATCTGGGGGAATACGACAAAATATAATATAATAAGATTACAACGCGCTCAAAACAGATATGCTAGAATGATATTAAATGCTGATAGATATACATCAACTGATAATTTATTAAGGTTGCTTAATTGGCAATCAGTGCAACAACGGATTAAATTCAATCATTGTATAATGATGTTTAAAATTATCAATAACCATACACCCATGTATTTAAAGAAACTAATTTCCAACAGACCGATATATTATTATACAAGATATGCTGCAAACAATCCTCTTTTTGTTCCGAAACCACGTACAGAATATATGAGGTCAACATTTTCGTATCAAGGCACATTGTATTTTAATATGTTACCTATTCAAGTCCAAACTTCTGTGTCGTTTGAAAATTTTAGGAAACAGTGTAAACGTTTAAGTTTTGATTTTTGATTTTTAATTTCTATATATCTTACCCATCTGAGGTTTTACCCAAACCAAACAGTGATTATTTATTTATGTACGAATCTATGTGTAGTTTTCATATTTAAAGAAATTATGTAAATACGAGAGCTTGATTTTTGTTATCATTTTAGCTGAACAAATTCTTGCCGACCGTATTCACCTTTTTTTTTTTCTTTCTTTCTTTTTTTTTCTCCCCAAAAACATCTTGCCGCAGCTACTACACTGTATTATCCGGAAAGGGGGTGGGGTGCGGGGTGGGGATAGGGGATAGGGGATAATGGATAGATTGTATTTGTTTGTTTGTTTTTTAAATCATGGGTGATGTTTTACTGGTTATAATAAATGTATATTGTTATCCTGAATGTAAGATGTAAGACGTATTTTAATCTTACATTGTTATACATTTTATTCAACTTATATCATACTCAGTTTTATACTTTGATTGCCGTTTTAACTTGTCGTATTTTGTATTGTACTTCATGTAATATATTGTTATAGATTGTAACATTATACTGTATCAAATTTGTTTCGAATTGTAAATTGTATTTCAATGTTTTTATGTAATACAGGGCTCTCTTGTAAAGCAGTTTTATGTACTGAAGAGACTACCCTGTATAAAGAAGACAGAATAAATAAATAAATAAAGTGTTGCCCCAGGCGAGAATACCATAGTTCAGATAGGGTAAAATTAAAGATGAATATAACATTATGATGAATATAACATTAATTTCAACAAATGTCGTTTTAAAATGTCGTACGTGTTTTGTAAGATGAACAATTTCAGCTTTTGAGCTGCATGTTCTTGTTTTATTGTGAATAAATCTATACTGAATTGAATTGAATTGAATTGAATTGAATTGAATTGAATTGAATTGATGGTTTTACCCAATTTCGAGGGTGTTGAATCCGAATCTGGTTGATGCAAGTCTTGCATCATTGAAATTTTGAAATATTCAAGATTCCGGCCAAAATAAATATAAAAAATCTTTGACATTTCAAAATTTTCAAGAATATATTGGAATTTCCATTTTTGGCGGCAATGATGATATTTTAAAATCCTCAAAAATGCAATAGGTGCATTATCCAGATTCGGATGTAGCACCCTGTAAATGCGGTAAAACTCCATTTGTTTGTCCATTTTTTCACCGTTTATATGGATATATATTGGAATTTCAGATTCAGGTGGTCATTTTGGCGGCCGTGATTTTAAATATCTCAAAACCCTCAAGGACGCAAGTGTTGCATCATCTAGATTCGGATTCAACACCCTCGAAATATAAGGGTAAAACCATTTTTTTTAAAACCCATCGGGCTGACGGTAAAACAAGGTTAGGCCCAAAATCTGACTTTGGCACCCAGACTAAAGAGTTTGCGAAAGGCAGTCGGCAACTATTAGCAAATAATAGCGACAGTCTTTGTGGGGATTGCTAATCCTTTACCACTACTAAATGTTTCTGAACTTTTGCCAACTCTGGGGTAAGCACTGTAAAAGTGGAAATTTTCGCGGTGTGGAAATTTTCACACAAACTCGTAAACAGAAAATAGCACAAAAATAAACACGCGAATATTTTTGCTTGTCATAATATACATCACTGTGTTATGTCTTGATACCGCGGAATAAAAAAACACGCGAAATTGATCTTACTCTGCAGAGCGCGAAAGATTGCTCGGGCAAAAATATGTACATTTACAGAACCAGGCGAATCTATGGACCCTACTAAACCCTATAAAAGGATGAACAAACCTTCTCCAGTCTTCTGATTTCTTCTAACCGCAATCGAAGAATAATTTCGAGATGGATTTCCAAAATATGGACATTTCTCCTACATTAACTGCTTCAGCCCAACCTCTCTTTTGGCAGCCGTGTCCTTCAGTTCATCTACGTAGGAGTTGTAGATCGTGGGGTATTCTTCAAAAAGGCAGCCAACAATTTTTGGTCTGCTGATGTCCCAACACAGGACTTCTTTTCTGGGCTTTTTTCTCACCCTCACCAGAGGGGGACAAGAAATAGGACTCATCGTCTCCATCAGCATCAAGAGGTTCAGCAGCAGCAGCGGGTTTGGTCTGGACTGCAGCGAGTTCTTCCTCGGCCGGGGCCTCGGCATGGACCTCCCCCGACCCCGGAGGTGTTTCCGCCCTCCTTTTAGTACCTTGATTCTTCGGCATGGTAGATCTCCTATACATGGCAAATTTCTCTCAGTGGGTCAGTTTTATTCCGTAACCATACCTTATGGTCACGTGTCGGTAGCAATGGCAAAGTAGAAAAGAACTTCAGCGACAGCGTCTTACAACAGTTACTGTTTGTAAAGACTTACGACTGTTTTGCAAACTCTTGCAACTGTTTGCAGAGAAATAGATTCGCAAAGACATGTTGAACATGTTCAAAATTTATTTGCGACCAAAAAAAAAAAACCCCTGAAAACTGGTCGCGAATTTTCTTGCAACCTCCTCAACGAAGCTTATGCAACCTGTAATGAACCCTGGCGAAATCCCAAATTCGCGACGTTCTTAGGGATTCGCCGCTCAGTGTGATATCCCCTTTCCTCTGCTGGAGAGAATATTGCTCGCACCAGTTTCTTTGAAGATTATAATTGCGCAATTCTTTGTTATATAGAAACTAGTGCAGGCTACTCAAGGAGATAATTGGGTGGGTCCGCCATACTCAAGAGGCCCGTTTTATTTTACTTTCCCCTGATATTGTTGAAAATGAAATACGATTGTTGGGAGATCCAGAGTTTTGTCTCGTAGTGTGCTATTTTTATTTAAAGCAATTTTATGTGTGCTATTATCCATAAGGTATGATTCTCTTTGAGTAAAGAAAAAAAAAGCAGAAGATAGAATAAGATACTTTACTCAACAAGTTATCTAAGCTGGCTCGATAGTCAGCTTTACCTATTATTTGCGTAAACTTCTGTTGTTGTAATTGGGTAAACATACAAGATGAAGAAATTAATTTCCCCAACTTTTAAGTTAAATTCCCCGAAATTTTATTCATGAAATGAGGCAATCTATCAAGATGGTGGGGTTCCTCCTGTTATCTCCTAGAGGGTTAACAGGTTGCTTTTTTTATTTCAAGGAAGAAATTGTATATCAATGTGTTACTCAACGTACCAATTATTATGTTTATAATATAAACATATCATATATTCATAAGATATGTTTATATTGTATGCACACATAGACACACACACACACACGCATTATATATCTGCGACCGTGTGCGTGTTATTAGAATTGTTTTGTGTAAATTACGAAATCAATAGGACAAAGTGAAAACAGGTGCAGCTTTGTTGTTCAAAGCGTGTTGGGGAGCGAAAGTGAATGCTAAGTTGTGTTTGCGTTTTGTAAGTCTTTCAACTTGGCAATTTTGGGTGGTATCATCGTGTAAGTATTATGATTCTCTTTGAGATTGAATTGGATTTGGATTTATTTATTCACTACTCCATAAAAAATATACAAACAAACAGAGAAAATACACAACAAATAAGTACAAATACATTACATTCAAATTCATGTCGTTAAGTGTGTATAAAATAACTAACATGACTGCAACGGAGACAAAATATAAACATCAACATAAGAAATTATGAAGCATTAGGAACTTGACAGAAAGGCGGTGCCTTATATGAAGCCAACTCCTTTAACATGTACCAAACGAATATCATAATAAATTACAAAGTTACAAACAGCAACTCAACACAAAAAAACATAGACACACAAACACATGAAACAAAAAGTATATATATATAGTCTTATAAAGAATACCACGCTTCACTGAAATAAAAAAAGGTATTTTACTGAATCTATTATTTACGTAAACTTTGTGTTGTGCTCATCTATCAGATGCCGTCCTTGCCACCGTCGATTCTTTTATCTCATTTTATTAGTGCAAGTTTAATACCGATGTTGTGCTGGCTAATATCACAACCTTTCCATCACTTCCGGCGGTCGTAGCAATTCGGACAGGCATACGTGACAAGCCTTTGTGGATGAATGCATGTTGTGTTATAGAATTGGCACGTTTCATGCTAAAAGTTACATTATACAGTGAGTCCTTGTCAGAAGTATTGCTCCTTATAATTTGGGTCATTAGTCCGTCCTTGCCACACTAACGACCTCTGGGAAAGTGAACAGTGACTCATAATGAAATAAATGCGATTTCATACGTCAGTCGACGCATTCACGATGATAACAAAATCACTCGAATTTGCAAATGAGAGAAAATTAATTATTCACAGTAATAAGCCATAAGTAGAGAGAGCGTAAAATATCACAAAGCCTACCCTTCATTATGTGCTGTTAACCTATATGCCGCTATAAAAACGGCATATTTTACTCCGCTGGAGAGAAGCGTTTTGCTCACACCATTTCCATCGAGACTATAATTGCGCAAGAGTATTGTAGAAACTAGCGCAGGGCACTCATGGAGATAATTGGGTGGGTCCGCCTCACTCAGCAACTAGGGGGTTGTTTTACTTCAATTTCGCCTGATATCGTTGAAAATAAAATTCTTCTAATTGCTAAAGGATTGTTGTAGTTCCAGAGGTTTTTTTTTTTCTTGACGCATGCTGTCAAAGAAAAGTAATGCTATTTGTGGTACAATATTCATATTGAAAGCATGGTTCTCATTAAGATTGACCATGCTTTGCTGGGATATAGATATTATGTTTATGATTATGTATATATATGAGTATATGAATATAAGAACGACCCAAGTCCATGGAAGATCATTTCGAGTAAACTAAAAAAAACTTCATATCTTTTTTATTTGTCCAATAATATTCTATTTAACTGTGATGGGAAGGCAACATTGTATATACAAATTAGAACATATATCATTATGACAATTAACATTTACATTAATTGTGGAGAGGCCATTTTGTGTGGTGGACTTGGGTCGTTCTTTGATTCATATGGACTTGGGTCGTTCTTTGATTCATATACATGATATTCTGCTATAGAGATGGGAGAAGGATGAGAGAGGGTGCTATTATATGAATGTAAGAATGACCCAAGTCCTTCATTCTTACATTAATATAAGATTTAACTCATTAATTTCAGGCACTTCCGGGGGTAATTAGGATTTATCATTTTCACACAAGATGAGTCCATGCATAAGCTACAATTTCCCATGTCAAACTAAATTTGGCCAAAAATTGGACTTCGGTCGTTCTTATATTCATATACTCATATATATATATATATATATGTGCACATATATATATATATTTTATTTACTAACATGTATATATATATATATATATATATATATATATAATGTCAAAAGTCTGGAGAGAAAAAAAAATATAGCGGCCAAAGAACTATATCAAATGGGATAGTCTTTCCTTTGACATGCCAGGTGGTTTAATTTTTTTTTTCTTTTTTTCTTTTTTTTTTGGGGGGGGGGGGTAAGACAGCTAAGGCTTGGACAGGACATCAACTGGACTGATTATCTGACCATTAATCAAAAAAAGTAATTTTTACCAAAATTTGAGATACAAGGTCTTGCCACCTCAGCAGCGATATACATTTATGATTATTTTGTTCTTCACATCTGTATATTGTGCACATATAAAATCATTGCATTCATACATTTCATAAAGCTATTTTTTTTTTTGTGGTCCTTTCTTAGTTATCAAAAGTAAAAAGGCAGAGGATCCAAGGTAGAGTCAACGAGAGCAAAAGTTCTGGAAATACTGAATTCACTCTTTGACCAACTTGACTGAAGGCTCTTCTGGATTTGCTTTCACAAAAATTTGTAGCCTTTACTCAATTTTCCAGTTTTCTAAATCGCTGGTGTTAATTTGGCATGTCAGCTATCGATTGCATCACGCCTCGTCATTTAGCATTACATTTCTTCTTAAACTAAGCATGGACTCTTGTGTTACATATGGTTTTTCTGGCTGTTCACCATAAATCTCAGTGATTTTAAGAGTTTATTCGATATCTGCCTAGTTTTTTTTTTTGATATCTTTAATGTCTCACATATTGATAACCTCGTTAAACTGATGTAGATTATCATTCATCCAGTCGTAGTGTATCTCCAAACTTATTATAAATCACAAAAGCTTCGCCCATGAACAATCGGCTTCTTCTTCATCTTCTTGCTGATTGTTAATCGGCGAAACGTCGCACGACGTAAGTTCCCATTCGAGTTTTGTAATTTATGATAATTGTGGAGTTATATTCCTCGTTGTTTCTAACCTGCTTTGTTCCCTTTCATCTTACATCTTTTCACTATGCCGGGGAAGACAAAGGTACGAAATGAAGTCAAAATATTAAAAAAAAAAGTTATAAATCGCTTTTGATCATTAGTTTTGCCTAAAACAGAATAGCGTTTACACAATAAGGCAGTAGTTGTGTTTTTATTCAATATGTGCGTTCACTGTTTCGTCACACTTTTACTTTCATCAAAAGCAGGTGCAAGCACGCACAATAATCGGTGTAGTACACAAGTATATAGCACACACAGCACGAAAATAATCTTTGACACAAACTGATCTTTTCTCATTAGCAACATGGACAAAACTCACGACAGAGAAAAAAAACGCTATATATCCATCATCTTATAAGTCATTTATCTGCATAATTTCTTTTTATCTAAATTACACTTTATGTTTTGATAGTTTGCGGAAATCATTCTAACACTGTTAAGAATTTGACCAATGAAATGCAAACTTTGAAAATTGAGAGGAGGAGAAGGACGAATTTAGATTTAAAACACATAAATCTTACTTGTGAAATTTGTGAAATTTGACTTTGTGCATTAAGATCCCACAAGAAAGTCTCGAAATACACTCTCATTCATAGAATATGCATGAATATGTACATACTACATACATATACATACTTTTATCTACATGGTATATACATAGAAAATTAATGTTCAAATTGATTCAGGTTAACAAATTGATTCGGACTTAAAACACATAAATCTTACTTGCGAAATTTGTAGCGATGACTTTGTGCATTCAGATCCCACAAGAAAGTCTCGAAATAACACTCTCATTCATAGAATATGCATGAATATGTACATACTACATACATGACATATATATATATATACATACATTTATCTACATGGTATATATATAGAAAATTAATGTTCAAATTGATTCAGGTTAATAAACCGATTCAAACTTAAAACACATAAATCTTCCTTTTGAAATTTGTAGAGATGACTTTGTGCATTAAGATCCCACAAGAAAGTCTGGAAATAACACTCTCATTCATGAAATATGCATGAATGCTATGTACATACTACATATATATATATACATACATTTATCTTTATGGTATATACATAGAAAATTAATGTTTAAAATGATTCACATCAATGGTTTGATTTTAAATTGAAAAACACATCTAATAGGTTTGCAAGAAAGAGAAAAACACGCAGTCTATGATCACGTATTACGGTAACTCGTCTTTCTCTACTTACAGGATCTCAAAAGAGCTCACATAGCTGTTGTAACTTTGAAAACCCGGCATCCTCTTTAAATTACGATTATCATCGAATTTGTTTCCTCCCTACATTACTAAATAAATATATAAATATAAATATTTTGCTTGCGACTCCAGATATTTTACTTTTCTCCTAAGGTTTGAGAAGGGTCGAATTCATTCTGCCTTTGTATTGAGGATTGAGATGACATACAATTCTAATAACTCTGATTACTCATATATGTGGGATGATACACTTAGCACTTCATTAGCAATCATTATCATCTCACTATGGCAGTTCAGGCATGTAATGTTGTAAAATGTTGTTGGAAAATTTAGCATAAATCGTAAATCACACATCTGGACCAACCATCTTCAATGAACTTTTTTTTTAATCACAAACTGAAGTGGCATGTGTCCGTGTATCTGTGTCCGTGTGTGTGTGTGTGTGTGTGTGTGCTTGGATGAGACTTGGTGGACTTGATTTAATTGAATTGATCTATAAATGAAGCTAAGGCGGCATTTGATAGTCTTAAGCAAGCAATCACTTGATCGACAGAGGATTTGTTAAGCATTTGAATAAAATGAAAAACTTCCCATTTCCTCCTTCTCCAGCACTTTAGGTTTTCTGCTTTTTTTTTTACTTTCGCGTCTTAATCAACATCGTCGCTCTTCGAATCTTTTCCCCTCATATTCTTATTGTTTATCTTGTTCTTTTCTTGCGTATCTTTTCTATGATTTCAGAGCAACGTTTCTTGAAGCGTTTACTCATCATTATATATATGAAGACGTCGATGATGTGATTGATGTTCTTCAGGGATTGGCCAAGCAACACCAGCACATTGTTGATGGGAATGGCGCGAAAAGCTTGCATCCTCTCGCTTGGAACGTGTGTTGCTATGATACCGGGGAGCCAGGAGAGGAAAAAGATGACAGTAATAATGAACAGCATGCGGGTTGTCTGCCTCTCTCGTTTGTCCGAGTAGTTTGCGCGATTCCTGGGCAGGGATAGATGGGTTCTTTGGTAAAACTTCACCACCCTGTCTGCTTGTTCTACTGTTGAGCGTTTCATCAAGGCAGACTTGGAATTGGATGAAGTTGCTGCTTCTCGAGATTCGTCGTTCTCCGGGTGCCAGTGAAGTTGAGACGCGTGAATAATTTCTCTCTGTGTCTCACTTTGCCCTTTGAATGCAATTCCAACTCCATTAGACGGGTCGGAAGAACACGAGGGGGTCTCTGTTTTTATTTTTGGTGTCTTACCTGTTCCTGAACTTGGAGGAACTTCGAAGCACTTACTGCTGGAGGGCAGCTGTCCGAAGCTTACGGTATTGGATATCGAGGGCAACGCTAACCTTTGATCGTTTACACTGGTCCGAGAAAGTGGACCCGTCGGCCTGGTAATAGAGGGTCGCACACGATTTTGATTTACAATAGTGAGATAAATTTTTAGATAAAGGGAACTACTCAGGATGAGAACCAGGAAAAAGAGGAGACTGGAAAATATTGGGTAGAGGTCATCAAGGTACGGCAGCTTACTCGGAGACCGTATACACTTACCAACTAATGATGATCGGTGTGCTACTATCTGAAATGAAAGGGGTACGCTGATTGCAATTCCGAGCAGGTTACAGCCAGAAATAATACACATCAAACTAATCGACTTCCACTGCCATTTCTTCTTCAGCGGATGGCAGACGACGCGATACCGATCCAAAGCGATTGCGGCGGTGAAAAAGAGCGACGTGTAGCGAACGTAGCGACGGAAGAATGCATTGAATTTACAGAAAGGAGTGTCGATAAGATCGGGTGCAAGAATGTTGACGATCACAAAAGTGGAGGCAAGAGCCGCCAAGAGATCGACCACAGCTTGGAACCCGATGAGGATGTCAGTGCTGGAGCGACGGATGTGGAATAAGCAGACCAGAATGATGAGGGTATTTCCTGGGATACCTAAAACCAGAAGGACTACATCCCCGCATAGGAGAAATGAATTCTTCAAATCCATGTCAGCCGGGTAGGAGCTGGCTTCTATTGAGGGTTGATATCTAACTAGCCGCGGCGGTCAACTAGTTCATCGACACTCTTCCAAGAAGTCAGTTTACACACTGATTACATGCTGTACATCAGCATCGCTTTAAATAGGTTGTCCTGATCCGATCCTTTACTAGTACCTGACGACCTCACACACACTGTTACCGCGGAGATCTGTGACTAAGGGCTTTATGAATAATCTCATGAATTATTCAGTGATATATCGCCTCCTTACCATTCTTGACTTCCTGTAAAGTGTATCTCCAAACTTGTTATAAATCACAAAACTGGAATGGGAACTACGGTCGTGCGACGCTTCGCCCATTAACAATCAGCTTCTTCTTCATTTTCTTTCTGAATGTTAATCGGCGAAACTTCACACGGCGTAAATTCCCATTTTGTAATTTGAATGTGGAGTTATATTCTTCGTTGTTCCTTTCCTTCTTCCCTTTTATTTCACAACTTTCCATTTTGGCGGGGAATACAAAGGTACGAAATGAAGTCAAAATTAAAAAAAAAATGTTCTGAATCGCTTTAGGTCATTAGTTTTGCCTTTAAAAAAAGCCTTTACACGATAAGGCAGTAGCTGTGTCTTTATTCAATATTTCGTTCACTGTTTTGTCACACTTTTATTTCCATCAAAAGCAGGTGCAAGCACGCACAATAATTCGGTGTCGTACACAAGTAGCTCACACAGCGCAATAATATTCCTTGAAACAAACTGATCTTGTCTCATTAGCAACATGGACTATACTTACGACAAAGCAAAAACGCTATACATCCATCAACTTATTAGTCATTTATCTTCATAATTTCTCTTTATATAAATTACACTTTATGTTTTGATAGTTTGCGGAATTCATTCTAATACTGTTAAGAATTTGACCAACTCTTTAAAAAAAAATCGAGTGAAAATATTCACTCTTAAAAGAGTGAATACAAAAAAGAGTGAATTTAGAGTGAAATTGGAGTGAATTTTGAGTGAAAATGTTTATTTTCACTCATTTTGGAGTGACCTCAGGGATCACTCGAAGATTTTGGAGTGATCCCTGACGTCACTCTAAAACGAGTGAAAATGAAAATTTTCACTTGAGATTCACTCCAATTTCACTCTAAATTCACTCTTTTTTGTATTCACTCTTTTAAGAGTGAATATTTTCACTCGATTTTTTTTTTAGAGAGAATGAAATGCAAACTTTGAAAATTGAGAGGGGAGAAGAACGACTTTAGACTTAAAATACATAAATCTTACTTGTGAAATTTGTAGCGATGACTTTGTGCGTTAACATCTCACAAGAAAGTCTCGAAATAACACTCTCATTCATAAAATATGCATGAATATGTACATACATCATACATATATATACATTTATCTACATTGTATATACATAGAAAATTTTGTTTAAATTGTTTCACATCAATGTTTTGACTTTAAATTGAAACACATCTTTCCTATAGGTTTCAAAAAAACACGCAGTCTACGATCACATATGACGACAACTCATCTTTCTCTGATTACAGAATCTCAAAAAAAAAAAACTAGCTGTTGTAACTTTGAAAACACGGCATCATGTTTGAATGATGATTTTCATCGAGTTTGTTTTCATCTCTGTATTACAAATATGAACATTCAGCTTGTGGCTATGTACAGATATTGTTTTTCTCCCAAGATGTGAGAAAGGTCGAAATCCGTCTGTCCTTGCACAGAGGATTGCGATGACATCTAATTCTAATGACTCTGATTACTCATATCGGATGACACACTAGCGATGCCTCAAGCTTATCATTTCATCTTGGCAGTAAAGTCATGTACTGGTGTAGACCTTAGGTATTGGGGTGAGGAAATTTTAGGATATTATCATAAATCACACCTTCGGACCATCCGTCTTCAATGAACTTCTTTTTTCAAGCTAAAGAGGCATATGTGTGTGTCTGTTTTGGTGAGACCTGGTTGACCGGACTTAACTAAATTGGTTTGATCTATATGTAAAGCTCATCATGCTCATACGGCAAAATGGTCTTAAAGGACAAGTTCACATTCATAGACATGTGGGTTGAGTGAATGCAACAATATTAGTGGGACACATGAATGAGAGTTTGAGGAAAATCGGACAATCCGTTCAAAAGTTATGAATTTTTGAAGTATCTGCTCAGTCACGGATGGGTAAGAAGACTACTATAGCTTGTGATGTCATATGAGTACAACAGCATAAAGAAGGTATAAAGAAAATTCAAGATATTCTCACTTTTCTCACATGATAAAAGAACACTCGACTTCTCGCTTTCAGAAGTCAGGGGGAATAATATTACCCCTAACATAAGTCAGTAACAAGTCGAGGAAATGTGCACTTTATTCAAAAGGTCAAGTTTTGTGAAATTCTCTTTTTATTTTCCTTATATCGTTGTACGCATGTGACATCATACACTGTAGTAGTCTTCTCCTCCAGCAGTGATTGCACAGATATTTTGAAAATTTATAACTTTTGAACGGATTGTCGGATTTTCCCCCAACTTTCACTGATGTGTTCTACTAACATTGTTGCCTTCACTCAATCGACATGTATATGAAGGTAAACTTGTCCTTTAAGCAAGGAACCACTGGAACAACAGATGATTTCTTAAGCAAATAAATAAAAAACCGTCCAATTGCCTTCTTCTCCAGCACTTTTTTTTTTTTTACTTTCATGTGTTAATCAACATCGTCGCTCTTCGAATCTTTTCCCCCCATATTCTTATTGTTTATCTTGTTCTTTTCTTGCGTATTTTTCTCATGATTTCAGAGCAACGTTTCTTGAAGCGTTTACTCATAAACGTATATATGAAGACGTCGATGATCTGGTTGATGTTCCTGAGGGAGTATCCAAAAATTACCAGTATGTTGTTGATGGGAATGGCGCGAAAAGCTCGCATCCTCTCGATTGGAACGTGTGTTGCTATGATACCGGGGAGCCAGGTGAGGAAAAAGATGACAGTAATAATGAAAAGCATGCGGGTTGTCTGCCTCTCTCGTTTGTCCGAGTAGTTTGGACGATTCCTGGGCAGGGATCGATGGGTTCTTTGGTAAAACTTCATCACCCTGTCTGCTTGTTCTACTGTCGAGCGTTTCATCAAGGCAGACTTGGAATTGGATGAAGTTGCTGCTTCCCGAGATTCGTCGCTCTCCAGGTTCCAGTGAAGTTGAGACGCGTGAATAATTTCTCTCTGTGCCACCCTTTGCCCTTTGAATGCAATTCCATCTCCATTAGACGGGCCAGAAGAACACGAGGGGGTCTCAGTTTTTATTTTTGGTGTCTTACCTGTTCCTGAACTTGGAGGAACCTCGAAGCACTTACTGCTGGAGGGCAGCTGTCCGAAGCTAACGGTACCTGATATCGAGGGCAATGCTAAGCTTTGATTGTTTACACTGGTCCGAAACAACGTTTTTTTAGGGATGCCAACCACTCGAGAAGGTGTGCCCGGTTGCCTGGTAATAGAGGGTCGCACTCGATTTTGCTTCACAATTGTCAAATAAATTTTCAGATAAAGGGCAAAACTCAGGACGAGAACCAGGAAAAAGCAAATACTGCAAAATATATGGTAGAGATCATCAAGGTACGGCACCTTACTAGGAGACCGTATGCACCTACCAACCATAACTTGGTGGTAAGCTACCATCTGAAGTGCATCGGGGATGCCGATTAGAATTCCGAGCAGGTTACAGGTAGAAATAATACACACCAAGCTAGTCGACTTCCACTGCCATTTCTTCTTTAGTGGATGGCAGACGACGCGATACCGATCCAAAGCGACTGCCGCGGTGAAAAAGAGCGACGTGTAGCGAACGTAGTTACGAAAGAATACACGGAATTTGCAGTTAGAAGTGTTGATAAGATCGGGTGCAAGAAAGTTGACGATGATAGTAGTGGAGGGAAGAACCGAAAGGAGATCGACCACGGCTTGGAACCCGATGAGGATGTCAGTGCTGGAGCGATTGATGTGGAATAAGCAGACCAGAATGATGAGGGAATTTCCTGGGATACCCAAAACCAGAAGGACTACATCCCCGCACAGGAGAAATCCATTCTTCAAATCCATGTCAGCCTGGTATATAGGAGCTGGATTCTATGGAGGGTTGATATCTAACTAGCCGCGGCGGTCAACTAGTTCATCGACACTCTTCCAAGAGGGTCTTCCAAGCGGGTCGGCTTACACACTGATTACATGCTGTACACCAGCATCGCTTTAAATAGTTTGCCCTGATCCGATCCTTTGCCTGACGACCTCACTCACACTGTTACCGCGGAGATCTGTGACTAAGGGCTTTATGAATAATCTCATGAATTATTCAGTGGTATATCGCCTCCTTACCATTCTTGACTTCCTGTAAAGTGTATCTCCAAACTTGTTATAAATCACAAAACTGGAAAGGGAACTAACGTCGTGCGACGCTTCGCCCATTAACAATCAGCTGCTTCTTTCCTGTAAAGCTTGAGGAGAATTGAAAAGCAGGACGTAGGCAAAGATTGCGGTTTGATTGATATTCAGTGTGCTCGCACCTGAGCCAACCCCTTTCTGAAGTTGGCATTATGAACAAACATATCATAGACTTTTACCGATTTTACCGGCCGGGGGGGGGGGGGGGCGGGGGGGGGTGTAAGCTGTTATATTTTATTTTTCCCCTAACCACGTTAATCCCGGAATTCGATATTGCTTGTTGTTGTTTTTCGTCAACCTGTATTCACATTGAGTTTAGTGAAACTACAGTTTCATTTGATCCCACGACATCTCCATAAGCTAGAATTTGTATCTGCAATTTTTAATCAAAGAGTCAGTCACGATAGCATTGTACTGCTCAGACTTAGTTATGATTTTGATTTTATTTCTGAATTTCTCTTTCATGCATAAATGAAATACAAAGTCAGATTAAAGAACTGGGGCAATGATGCTTCTAAAACTCCGATCGTCTCATCTGTAATATATGTATATATATATATATATATATATATATATATATATATATATATATATATATATATTGTACTGATTAAAAAAAGCCGACCTCAGTTGTCAGGTCAGGGTTGGCGATTCATCCGAACTCCCAAACAATTTGGTGTGATTGACAAGTCAGTGTAAATCTCTTTGCACACTTGAGAATTGTGAAGCGATACAAGGATCATCACTCTAGGGTATTTGCAAATAATAATGATGATGCAAATTAAGCAAAATAATGATATCCTATAGCCTTGGTGCAAGCCTTGATGCGAGCTTTCTTTTTATGGATCTGCCGTCAAATCTTCAATTGATTTTCTCTTTCGACATGTTTGACTTAAAGTTTACAAATAAAACAAAAAGAATATTTGTATCCTTTCGAGAATATGGTCGCGTTGCAATAACCTTGCCATGCTTGCAGTACTGTGAGGGATATGATGGAGTAATATAATCAAATCATTATACTCCCCTAGAGAACGTGATATTCATGATTATATCTGCGAAGAAACCAGTGAGAAAGTGGAGGGAGGTGATTTCGTTATTAACTGAAATAAGACAAAGTCCAATCTATACGGGAAAAAAAAACTCCCAGACGACCGCTCTGCGGAACTTCCGGCATTCTGTTCTTTAAATTTGACTTCATTTATCTATTTATTTCTGTTCACAAAGGTGGATAGCCTTCCAGTGCCCTGCTGATTTTCAAAAGGGTCCATGTATAATTTTATAATGGTGTACAATGTATAAAAACAAATACAAATTAGAGGAATATCACTAAACAACAAAACAATGCAAAGCACAAAATACTAAACATTACATATAGATATACACGTTGACTGTATACCACAGGCATTGAGGGTCTCCTAGAAAATTTTGAAATGAATGCTTGACGTAAATGAAAAGAATCGCTACCAAAGCAACCAAAAATACCTCTTATAAAAACAACCTAAAACTCGTGTCTGCCAATATTCTGTTTAAACGTTAAAGGTACGTTTTATCAATCGATTGAATGCCGTTTGGTAGATTATTGAATGAGCTATAGAATATTAAAAAATCGTCAAAAATCTATGTTTGGTTTTGCAAAGATATTTTACACTGAATAGTTTGAAGAGTGCTTTGCATGCATGCTAGTATTCGATTTGTGAGATATTCAGGAGAAATGCACTGTATAAACATCGGTGTTAGATTTAACACCATGGGTGTTAAATCTAACACCGATCAAACTTCAATAGAGGACCACACCCACAGGTGTAGAAAATGTATTGTGACGGTGTTAAAAAGTGTTCACCTGGCACATCGTGGTGTTAATTTGACACTGTGGCTGGTGATATTTTTGACACTGCGCTAGAGTTAATGCAATAATGACACCGCATGGTGTTGATTTGATATTGGTGGTGTTAATTTCAATGGTGTAACACCCGTCCAACTTCAATAGGGGACCACATCAACTGGTGTTAGGATAATTCTCGATGTGCTTTTCTGCAAAATAAAATAGCGTGTTCAGAAAAGTTCTGCTAGCGCTGTTCCACAGTGCCTATAGACATTTTACAGTTTGTTTAATTCGGTTTGGACATAGTGTGGAACTATAAGTTGTACCAAAGAAGTGAGACTCACCTCCCTGGTTATACTGATGACTGTTCATTTTGAGCTTTGCCACTATTTTCTTCCACGTCTGGAGTGAGTGTTTGTTTTCCGTTGTGTTTGTTTGTTTTGAAACCACTAATTCTACACTCGTCTTTTCCTACAATTCAATCCATGCCAGTGCAGTCATTTTAGCGAATAGAATTTAATTTTTGTGCAAGTCCTCTACATCATATGGTCACCTCAATGTACTCGATAAAATCAGCGATCATACAATTCCTCATGTCTTCTCTGGTAAAAATGGTTCCATCTATAGAATTGGATTTTTTATTCACTCTCCTTTCCCGCTTTCTGTTCGAGTTTCCTATATCTTTTTTTTCCTTGTGGGCGTTCATTAAAATGACGTTCACACTATCCTAACAACGTGATTTTGCTTTACATTTATTCCACGTACCAGAGCACTTTACATTTATGGTCAAACATCGTTCAGAAGGGCTAAAATTTCGCCTGCCATCATTTGCTTGAAGTATCAAAGATTGTCTCTACCAAGAAACTATACTGACGCGAAATGCCAGGATGGTTAGTTCTTTGGGAATATCCTGAAATTGAAAGTGCTAAAAATGATTTCGATCTTAGTATATAACTTTTATCATCTTTATTCCTGATCTGAAGAACGCTCCCCGTTCACTCGTGGGTTTATAGGCAGAACGTTACGCGATGTTATAATCGATCATCCCCTTGTAATCGTATTTCCACATAGACTGCATGCTATTCACTCTCTCTCTCTCTCTCTCTCTCTCTCTCTCTCTCTCTCTCTCTCTCTCGGAAGATCGAAAGGTAGGATGACTGCCAAGGCTCGATTTGTCAATTATCGATATTGAATGATGAAACATTATGTAGCAACCACGATCGTATAATTGCAATGTCCCAGACATACCTTTCTGGCTGGTAACTCGCATTTTCATCGTTTCCCAGCTGAAATCGTACGCTATCACAGCATTTTTTGTTCACACATTACTTATGCATTTTGTCCGTTTTAAACCAAAAGAAAAGACAGTTTCTGCAGGCATATTTACGAGAATTATGTTTACGTTTAAGGTCAGGTACATGTTTTGGCAAGTTGAGTCTGTACTTATCAAGATCATTTTGAATTTGTCGTAGAATCGCATCTTTATGTAGAACTCATCTTTTACTTGTTGCAGAGAATGCTGCACATCATGAATCTAAAAGATGAGAGAAAATTCAAACTGTATCACTACAGTGTTTGTTTCTTTGAAAAATAGATGGAAAATATGCAAATACATATCATTTGGGGGATATAGTAAGAATCACGGGGTCATCCCACAGAGACCGACACCCACGAGTCATATACAACCAACGAGATCGACATTGAAAAGAGGTCCATGACTCATACAGCTCACGAGTCATACAGCCCATGAGTTCGACAGTAGGCAAATAAAGCCAATGAGTTCGACACGAGGTAAAAACAGCCCACGAGTTCGACAGATACAACATGGGGCTTAATGTGTCGGTCTCGTGGGCCATGTTAGCTTAGTGTCGAACTCATGGGCTGTATGATTCGTGAGCTGTATAACTCATGGGCTGTATGATTCGTGAGCTCTATGACTCGTGGGCTGTATAACTCGTGGGTGTCGGTCTCGTGACGTGCACCCAGGATCACTCACACAAGATAGATTAGGAACACTCTAACACGCCAGAGGCAAAAGGTGAGGTTTTTCTCCTTTTTTTTGACTGCTTGCTTTGATGATATGAGTGTGGGTAATGTTAATGACCGAAGAAAGTCAGTGGTGTGTATTATTCGCTATATAAAATGATGAAGTAGAAAGTATGGTAATAAAAAAAAAACAACGAATCAAAACAGTGAAAACTTGCCCTTTCACCTTTGCCAATGACTGGTAATTACATTTTACCAATGACTTGTCATAAGCAAAATTACGTGATAGGCAAAATAAATACCTGGTCACGTGCTAGCTCTCGACCAATCATTTGATTAGGATCTGCTTCATCATTTCATGATGATTACTTCCTTATTTCATCGTTGTGGCGTAAAATAGGTTATGATCCATTTTGTATAGGCCCTACTTTCCCTTTCCTGCCCACATCCGAGCTTTGTAAAGTAAACTGTCAGTCTTGCGAGGTCAATGTTGAAGTGAATCCAGGATAAGCCTATTTTTTTATTATGAAAAGGGTTATATGGATCCTAATCAAATGACTGGATGAGACCAATTACGCGACAAGTCGAACTTTTGCCTAACATGCCCATGCAGCGGTAAATAGTTTTTACATTTGACCACGTACTAACGACCGCTCAGAGACTGCACATGCTGGATTACCGTAATGACATCACAATTGCATACCTTTAGCGATCAAGCGCGCGCTCAGTCGCCCTATTTACCGAAAGAAGTTTCAGTACCAGTGTGTTTGGAGCATTTCTCCGGACACTTTGGGTTTTTCAAAAGCAAGCTCTATGAAAATCTGACTGGTTCAAGTTCAAGTTCAAGTTCGAATTTATTCGTTTTTCCACAATAAAATCATACAGACATAAATCTCACTTTCTTGAGTGACAGAAACAATGCATGTAAATTCGTACAAAGAAACCAACAATAATGGGAAAAACTAATAGTATCAATACATTGCAATTGTTGCAGAAGTAACGAAAATGAAAGAATTGTCAATATGCACTGTGTGAAAAAACGGAGGGACCCACTAAAAAGACAATGCTTGTAGAGTGTAGGCCCCTCTTGTATTAAAAACTCGATGCAAAATTTGACTAAATATAGCAACAAAGCAGCACGAAAAGTTTGACATAAAAAGTTTGGCAGCCCACTAAGAGACAGACGGACAAACAGTTACACACAAAACAATAAAAAACAAAATAATGAGCATGAGACAAGACTGGGACAGCAACAAGACTACTTATAGGGACTGGTTTTTACTTATAAAATAAGGGAAGTGATAAGTAGTTCATAGAACCATTCTATAGTACAAATAATGCACAAGTTTAAGTTCTGGACGTTAGCAGAAATGCAGCTCACTCTCGGGTATTCTCAATGTCCTGCAACATGCACTGGGCT
The DNA here is from genome assembly GCF_040938485.1 of Diadema antillarum. Taxonomy (NCBI): domain Eukaryota; kingdom Metazoa; phylum Echinodermata; class Echinoidea; order Diadematoida; family Diadematidae; genus Diadema; species Diadema antillarum. The sequence goes on from NW_027271462.1 coordinate 778,189, forward strand.
GCGCCTTGTGCATGTTACACTACATTGTAATTTATAGGGAGTTTTCGCTACAGGACGGGAAGACCGATAGTACGCAGAAGCAATCAGCTGTGACAGTCCCCGTACTCGGACTCCCGTCCCTATATCTAAGCAGTTTCGCTTTCCTGTTAGCACCACTTAAGAGTTCAGTGTTTAGCACGGAGCTAGGCGTGGGGACAAAATCGCTGATTGGCTGGCAGCCTGGCTGACTGGCTCACTCCTACTTGGACCCCGTTTACAGTGCGAGGCTCGGCCGCGGCTCGGCCGCGGCCGAGCCCGCCTTCATTTCAGTGTAAACGAGCAAAAGGCCAAATGCGGGGCCAAAATTGGCCGCGCATTCGGCCACGCTCTGGAGGTGGTCTCGGCCGCGGCCGAGCCCGGCCTTTTCTCAGTGTAAACGCAAACTAAGCCAAATTCGCGGCCAATTTGAGTCTGGCTTCCAAACCCTCTGCCCGTTCTATTTCGTTATTCCGGCAGGATATTAACCCCCTCAACGTCGAAAACTAGTATAATTTAAGGTGGTTTTGTCCTGCAAACGATTTTTCCTTCGGCAAATTCCTTTACCCGAACGGCGACTTCGTCGCCACGGAATCCAGTTGGCAAAGGGTCTGAAAACCAGACTACACCAAATTGCGTTTGTTTACAAGCGGAGCGCCACTACGACAAAATATTGAAAGGTTTGAATTAAAAGCGCAGCTGAGCCCGGCAGAGTAAACGGACAAAATTGCGGGGCTCGGCCCCGCAATTGAGGCTGGGCTCGGCCGCGGCTCGGCCCAGCCCCGCACTGTAAACGGGGTCCTAGAATCGGAACCGAACGCTATTATGGCCGAATACCGTACTCGTTTTCCCCAGGACGGGACGTTTCTTAGATTTGATCATGGGCAAAAGCAGATTTTGCACACGGCACGCTCAACTATCCTCAGACTGCGTGGTGTAGCGCAAAACTCCCTTATAATACCCTGGAGTGCACTGCATTTCCACTAACGCTCTCTCACCTGTGTATTATCAATGTGTACACACAATTTTAAGTAAAACATGTTTCATTCACGAGCTACTAAGTGATGGTGTCGCCTTGAACCTCCTATCCGAAACTGGCCTTGACTATGAAATGAGATTCCTCATTATATTAAGTGGTAAAACACCTATCATCCGTTGCTTGTCTTGTATACTAATTTATTGTCGTGGACGCTACTTGTCTTGTTAGAGATCGCACATGACGATTCTTGTATTTATAGGCAGCGGAAAAAAAAAACTAAATGAGCGAAATCGGATATGAATCCTTATTCTATGAGCACTTGATGATGTTGATTGATACTGTGAATAGCCTTTAACATAAGACTTGCCCCAAATCAAACCTTGTCACACTGATATTTAGTAGTACTCAGTAATCATGTACTTAGTATTGGCAATGTTTACATGACACTCAAGTACCAGACAGCACATATCAAATATGTGGTTGTCATTTTGTTTCAATTCAATTCAATTCAATTCAAATTTTATTTCTTTTTTTGAAAAGAACAATAGACTTTACTTTCAAACTGAGAAGAATATAATTGTGGAACCTTGTAGTAATAATACGTTGTCATGAGAACTGAAGTGATAAAGACGAAATAACAATACGCAAGCTTCGAAAAATAGAGGGACCCACTAAAAAGACAAAGCTTGTAGAATGTAGGCCGCTCAGGTACAGAATGTCAAATAGAGAAATAAGCTGATGCACAAAGGAAAAAAACTGGGAAAAAATCTGAAAAAAAAAATCTGTTTGAAACGTATCACTAACGTACGCGACACCATCTAGAAATAATTTGTTCTATAACCTGATGAAATGTCAAACCAGATGCAATGCACACACTCAGTTCGAATGCTCTGATAATGAAGGCAAGATTTGCGATTCTTGTGATTCACTTGCGATGTCACCTTCATACTTTCAATAAAGAAAATCCAAAAAGAAATTTAAATCAACTGTAATTGTGCTTCGTGTCCATTTTGCACGCGATGCATGTCCATTACTGTGTCACTTTCCTTTCTTAAAGCGCAATTTCTTGATAATTTCGGAGCACTGTTGCTTGAAACGCCTGCTCATACATGTGTAGATAAAGACATTGGTAATTTGATTGACATTTCTCAGGGAGTAGCCGAATATCACAACTAGATTATTGATGGGTGTGGCCCGAAAAGCTCGCATCCTCTGACTTGGAATATGCGTTGCTATGATACCAGGGATCCAGGAGATGAAGAAGATGATGGTGACAATGGCGAGCATCTCTGTGACCTGCCCCTCTCTGCGATACTTAGGTTGCTGATGTGCATTCCTTGATCTGTGGCAACAATTTTCAAAAGATGGGACACGTTTTCCGCGGGTATCGTTCGTCCTACTGTTCGGTTCGTGAGAAGGCTGAGATTTCGGCAGAAAATCATGCCCGTCCTTCGCCCGTCTGGGAGAGACTGAATCGGTTGGCTTGCAGGGGTCAGCTTGATCACAGCGTCCCAATTCTCGGAGAGACTTGCACGACGATGGAGATTTACAATTTCGATGGGTTTCAGTCCCATTTGAGCTGTTTCCTTTAGGATCTGTACGGAGCTCCTTGATGCATTGGGTGCTAGGATTGTTCCTGGTCTGTTCCTGGGCGTTCGGGGAGGAAAGAGGAACAGGAGAACCACTGGCTTCTTCCTGGGCAGGGTTTGTCTTCTCTCCCAATCCACGTAAAGATGCAGGCCGTGAGATCGCAGAGACTTTTACAAGATTGACTGCTGGAGTGAGACCAGACTGGTATTCTGCAACATAAGTTGAATCATAGGCTACACGATTTTGACCATTCATGGCGGAGCGAATGCGGTTTTGTCTTCGAATAACAAGGGCAACTTTGAAGTAGAAAAAGCTAGACGCAGTGATTGCGAGGACAAACAGAGTCGTGGTGCAGACAGGATACAAATGATCAAAATAGGGCCATTGATCTAGAGTTCGGATACATCGAACCGATGAATTTAATCGATATGGCTCCATCACCACAGCCATCGGAATACTTATCGCAAAACCGAGAAGGTTACAAACGACGGCGAGACAAACAACCTTTGGCGTTGTCCATGTCCATTTTCTGTTCAGCGGGAAACAGATGACGCGAAATCGGTCGAAGGCGATGGCGGTCATCAAGAAGAGAGACGTGTAGCGGACGTAGCGAAGAGAGAATGATTTAAATCCACAAAATTTCGAATCTACTCTGTCAGGTGAAGTAATCATGTGGATGGTGCACGAAGCCGGTATCGAAGCCAGGAGATCAGCGAGTGCCTGGAAACCGACTAGGATGTCGGTGCTCGACCGACGAGGGTAGCAGCAACAGACGGCGATTATGAGGAGGTTAGCCGGAACGCCAGTTACCACGATGACGACTTCTATGAAGAGATTGATGATGTCGGCGGAATCCATGCTGCGGATATTGTTTGCAGAGCATAACGCATGTAACACCAAACGTGCAGCTTCGCTTTACAATAATTTGAATTATTCGCACGTTTCCCCGTGTAAGCCGAGACACGAGTTAAATGCTCGGAACCGCCTATGTTGCTGCAGATCCCTTTTAACGAGTCCGGCCCTATTGTGATACATTTGACAGGTTTTGCATTACGCTTCTAATTACTTTCCTCCGTTGCTATAGACACAGTGATGTCAGTGGCAATGGCAATGGTTGGAAACTCGCCAAAAGAGAGTTGCGGAAGGAAGAAATATTACTATAAGAGAGTAATTTCTCTAATGCCACGGTGTTGTTCCGCCATTGACAGCTTTGTTGGCTGGCGCGAACTCGTCGTCTCCTTTATCGTCTTACTCTGATTTGATCGACACACATACAATACACCGGGATTTTCCCCATTCTTTGATTTCACGTTCCATCAACTCTTCTGGTTAAACAATCATAAATGATGATTCGCGGCAGCTTCGTTTTGTTCGTAATCATTTTCTGGTCTTGTGAAATTCTTAAGAAAGTGCCAGTTTGAGCGAGTTTAACAACAACGGACTCTGTATATTTCACCCCTCCCCCCCCCCCAAAAAAAAGAAAAAAAGAAAAAGAAGAAGAAATGAATTAATAAAAAGAAGGCATGCCTTGTGTCATGATATGACTTATTTTGTATTTGTCACGTAATAATTTGTCTCATTTTATTGATGTTCATCATGTAGATCATGTAAGAAATCGATGTTATTGCAATGGTTTCAAAAGCAGTGCAACTTTAAAGACAAATGCGTACATCAACATGACCATATAAGGAGATTGTGCGATGCACAATGAAAGTAAGAGACAGTGTTTTGGAATTAAATGTTTTTGGGATGAGTAAACCCTTCGTGACGTCAAAATAGAGGAAAGGGTATCCCTGGAAGTATGCCTCATACTATCTGGTATGTGGACGTCATTCACGACGTCAAACACAAGTTTCTAGCTAGGTCAAAACAGGACCATTTCAAAGAAGTTTGGTTTCCGTGGACAGGAAGTGATGACGTCAAGCGGAGGCTTGACCAATGCAAAATGAGATACTCAAGAAAGGGTTGAGAGGCAGGAAACTCCAGCCAATAAGAAAAGGGGGCAGGACTTCTGTAAAAACTTTCTAGGAAGTCACTTCATTTAATTTATTTTACATGGAGGCCTATGGTCCAACAAATGAATAAATAGGCAATGTTTAGGCGCAAAATTCAGATGCCATATAATTTGCGGAACACTCAGGACCAGGCTACGGTACTTTGAGATTGCGAAGTTAGAGAGTAGCAGAGTGTTATTTGGAATCAGTGTGATTCAGGAGTTGTTGCATTTCGGCTTGGACAGCCTGACCGTCCAGAAGAGAATCTAGGATGATTCGAGTTTAAAAACCAACAACTGTTGTAAGTACACGATCATTTAATTCAAGTTGTTTGTGCCTTGTAAGTTTCTATGTAATTCCCGATATGGCATGTATGTGTGATGTTTGTATGTCAAACCGAATTTTCATTGCATTGTGAAAGAAATAGAGACCTAGAGCAACGCTTAGAGTTTAATGGGCTGATTAATCACCCCTACGCAACATTGAAAGATAATGATGCATTGTGAAACATTATTATGGAAATCATGTGTGGCTAATCAGTGGTAATAGGATGGTATTAGTGTTTTGTTTAAGTTATATGAATAAAATCAGGAATAACCAAAGACCACAAATTATAAGGGAGGTATCATGTTATTAAATTAACAGGGTGTTGAGGGTTCCAGCGAGGAGCAAGTTTAGGGTTCCAGAGAGGACCGCAGTTCAGGGTTCCGACAAGGACCGAAGTTGGGGAAGCCAACCAAACGACCAGATAGGGGAGACGACCCGCTTCTTCAGGCAGGGCATCGTCGACAACCTAGAGCAACCAAACACGGGAGCTTCTATAGAATAAACCAACGAGCAGAGCAACCAAGCTCAAGATCAAGTGGAATTGGATATCTGTACTCAAGTTTGTACTATGTTATTTTTGTAAACGACCCCAATTTGAGACCAGTATAATAAATCTCATTGATTGCTATATTGTAAGAACACTGTGTGATTGGCTACTTATTTCGAGGCACATTAGTTGCGCAAGTCGAAAGAGTTGATTGAATGAATGGTCTGCTAACAATCTGCTGCATTTTGAGGAAGTCAACCTTCGACTATAATACATATCATAGAAAAGATCCCTGTCGCAGGGAGGACTTTCGTTCCCCACATTCAGAGGAAAGTCCCCTGTGACACCTGCACAATGGTGTCAATTGAAACATTTTGTTACGTGTAATAAATATCGCAAGCACACTATTAACCTCATATCACCAAAAGGGGTAGAAACTCTTTCTCTGTCTCTTCCCTCTCACACCCTCCCTCCCCCTCTCGCTCTCTTCTCTTTTCTCTTTCGTTCCTCTTTCTGCTTTCTGTTCTGCATAGAAAAAAAAACAGTTCAATCCAAGCGCATGTCATAAATTATGCCCATTAATTGTCAGTGTATAGTACTTTTGCTTTCACCTCGCTTCACTTCGGTGTGTCTGCTTTAAATAAATGTTACATGGAAAAGTTAATCTTGAAAACAAGTTCGTTGGATAGAAGTAGAAAATAATAGGAACAGGACAGCAAAAGCTCAAGCAAATGCTGATGACAAATAAGAAAGTTATGAGTTATTGTGGGAATTTTTTCAAGATAAGATCAATCAAGCACAAATTGGCAACTTACGTATCATGCGAGCACTTCTTCCATTTCCCCTGTGCGTTAAACTTCATGAGAAGTCTCACCTTCTCTTTCGTTGTTAATGATGTTGGGATTTTTTTTTTTGTATTGTATGCAGGGTTTGAACGGATAAACGATGATTTTAAGAACGATGCGCATACTATTTAACTATTGGTAATTCATACATAGTATGGTACATAGTATAGTACAAGGCAAATTTGGGGGAAAGATCGCGTGTGCCATTACAGATTGTCAATTGATATCTTAATGATCACAATCTTTTCTCTGTTTTCATCACTGCTAGATCAAACTTTCGCTCTCCTGTTCGTCTAATTATTCTGTTCACACAAACTAATTTTCAGACCGGAGTTCCTCTTTAATGGAATACTGTGGTGTTGTAATATGTATTCGGTGGATTGAAAGATTCGTTTACTTTATCACTTTGTCGAAAGATGATAGTATACATGATATAGGTCCTACCTGTCTGAAGTTTCTGTAACACCACAAGGAACAATCTCACACCAAAATGGAGGGGGGGGGGGGGGGGGTCACCGAGGAAAATTCAAATATTTCTTTGTGTTCTTCGATCTTGCCCGTGCAGAACGTCGATGAATTTCTACAATGCACATCCTAAATGAACCATAAAATCAATCAAATCACATGATGATCACGTCCCTGTGGTATATGACGCTAGAACGAGATATTAATGACAATCACGTGGTGGTGTGAAGAATATTTCTTACATGTCGGCACCAAAATGAAAGAAAGAAATAAAAAAAAGAAAAAAAGACAGAAAGACAGACAGACAGACAGAAGGAAAGTACTGTAAGTAAGAAAAAATCAAACGCGAACCCGTGGACTTTAAAATTGAATTCACACCCAGCGATAGTATAGACAATATCAAAATATGCACTTAACACCCCATTATGAAGAAAACATATTAGCGTTAGGAGCAAAAGAGGATTAGCATCATTGCAAATCTAGTATGCAAATGGAGGAGCTACCAGCGAAGATCAGAGGTAAGAGGATCGCATAAAAATCTTGTGATACATATTTTTTTTTTCTGGTCTGAAGACAAACATCATTGCTCACATCTGACGAAATAATCCGGATAAAGCTGTCGATTCGTCAGGCATATCAGTCGGTATCCATTGGCGGCGTTATGCTATTAAAGCGCTTGTGAACTTGCAAAAGCATGAGCCGAATCAACGGCTCCATGAAGCTCTCACTTTACATCATCCTGCGATTCACGAATTGTACACTGTAAAAACATCGGTGTTAGATTTAACACCATGGGTGCTAAATCTAACACCAATCAAGCTAACACCAACAGAGGACCACACCCACAGGTGTAGAAAATGTATTGTGACGGTGTTAAAAAGTGTTCACCTGGCACTTCGTGGTGTTAATTTGACACTGTGGCTGGTGATATTTTTGACACTGCGCTAGAGTTAATTCATTAATGACACCGCATGGTGTTGATTTGATATTGGTGGTGTTAATTTCAGTGGTATAACACCCGTCCAGCTTCAATAGGAGACCACACCAACTGGTGTTACTGTGGTGTAAATGTATTTACACATTTTTTCAAAAATCAAGTACTTTATCGGAAAATTCTTCATTTCTTATTGAAGTTCAGAATTAACAAGAAATTCAATAACTAAGAAACTATTAAAAAAACAATTTTATATTTTGAAATGACACCCGGAGGTGTTAATCTAACACCATGAATGAGCACCGGAAATTTAACACCAGCTCGGAGTTTCATATTTAACACCGGACTTTTTGCAGTGTATTAAAGACTATAGTAGACATGTTACATGTCTCCTTTACAACTATAATAGGGTTCCTCACTTCTTTTTAGATTCGATCACGTACACTGCAAAAAGTCCGGTGTTAAATGAAACACCGAGGTGGTGTTAAATTTCCGGTGCTCATTTATGGTGTTAGATTAACACCTCGGGGTGTCATTAAAAAAAAAGATGAAATTGTGTTTTAAATAGTTTCTTTGTTACATTTCTTCTTGTTGATTTTGAACTTCAACAAAACGATCAAGAATTTTCTGATAAAGTACATGATTTTTGGAAAAAAAAGGTGTAAACACATTTACACCACAGTAACACAAGTTGGTGTGGTCTCCTATTGAAGCTGGACGGGTGTTTTACCATTGACATTAACACCAGCAATATCAAATCAACACCATGCGGTGTCATTGTTGAATTAACACCATCAAACCGTACCTCATTTATGTCTTTTCTCTGCGATAGATGACGAACATTGCGCTGACGGTGAAACTTGATATTGCTGACTGAAATTCAGGACAGGAGACAATACCAATCATGCCGATATAGCCTTACACAATTTAACTCCATGAGTTAATATTGTATCATCAGGAAAAAACAACAACAACAACAACATTCAAATATGCACAAGATACAATACTATACACTGATGTATGTGACAATCATAACTATTTGACTATGGGTATATTGAACATAAATCAATTGCCCGTGTTGCAGTGGTATTTTGGCATTAGAACATACATGTATATCGCATTTTCTCGTTTTCATTCAAGACGTCATGCAAATGGGAAACGCCCGTTTCATACTGTTTCCTTATTGAGCTATCACAGTTGTTGGCATTGACTCTCAAAAGGTGAAAATTCGCAAGATCTAAGACCCCGTTTACAGTGCGGGGCCGGGCTCGGCCGCGGCTCGGCCGCGGCCGAGCCTGGCCTCAATTGCGCGGCCGAGCCTCGCAATTTTGTCCGTTTACACTGCTGGGCTCGGCCGCGCTTTTAATTCAAACCGTTCAATATTTTGTCGTAGTGGCGCTCTGCTTGTAAACAAACGCAATTTGGTATTGTCTGGTTTTCAGACCCGTTACCAACTGAATTCTGTGGCGACGAAGTCACCGTTCGGGCAAAGGCCTTTGCCGAAGGAAAAAAATCCTTTGCGGGACAAAACCAACTTAAACTATCCTAGTTTTCGACGTTTAGGGGGTTGATATCCTGAATAGCGGAATGGTACAGGCAGAGGGTTTGGAAGCCAGACTGAAATTGGCCGCGCATTTGGCCCAGTTTGCGTTTACACCGAGAAAAGGCCGGGCTCGGCCGCGGCTCGGCCGCGGCCGAGACCACCTCCAGAGCGTGGCCAGATGCGAGGCCAATTTTGGCATCGCATTTGGCCTTTTGCGCGTTTACACTGAAATGAAGGTGGGCTCGGCCGCGGCTCGGCCGCGGCCGAGCCTCGCACTGTAAACGGGGTCATATACCTGTTTATCCACCTCGAGACGGCGTCTTTGAATTCCCATTGTAAGTACGGCGTGTATATGGCGAATATCACCGGGAGAGAAAGAATAAACTTACCAGCAAGGACAAAGATACACAGCATGACTATTTGCGAAGTATCTACATTTGTTCATGTTTCGCATTGGTAATACTTGTTTACTAGTATTTCATTTCTGCACTTCTCAAACGCGAACAAAACTATGCATAACATGATAGTGAACTAAAATGACACACATTGGATACATAACTGAATACAAGGTGCAATGCGTAAACTATGATTCAGCAAAATATGACACCAACGTAATTCTAGATGTCATACAAGTAATATTAACATTCATGTAATCATGTCATTCTTTTGGAAGTAGAAAAAAGCAGGAATCCGCCGCTTTTATAAGTATTTACTTGATTTTGATGGCGGCCTTGAGTGAAAATGTATGGAAATACGTAAGTGAAGAATGAAGGAAACGAGAAGAGAGAAAATGATATAACACGGTCGGAGTGCATTTTAGTGCTTTGTGTAAATTCGCGGGGAAAAAAGAGAAGAATTTCGTGCCTGTCAGTTGTTGGTGATTGTGCAGGCCTATGTCAGAGTAAGCTTGTATGAATTATTTATTTTCTAAATGTGTGAGCATGTGTGATAACGTTTGTGTATGATGTATTGATGTATGTGTGAGCGTTGGTGTATGTGTGTGTGTATGTGTGTGTGCGCGCGCGCGTATTATGCAACGTAACCTTACTTATTTGATTTGATTTTTATCTTTTCCTGCATTATTTTTGTACAATGTACACACGCGATTGGTATGACTCTAAAATCATACTACATTGATATTTCACAGCATTTGCGAGTTTGATTTCATAATTTTTCCAGTATGTTTGTTAGGTCTTTCCTGCACACACTTCATTTCACACTGAATCAGGTGAGATAGGTAAGCCTAAGTTTGATTGCGGATTTTTTGAGAATCTTGCTTCTATCCAAGAGCATTAATTCCACATTATGTGAGCGATTCGTTGTGGAGCGTGTCCAGTCATTGGAGATATTGTTAGCGTTGTACCAGGTGTTACAGAAAAACATTTCCCACTTTTGATCCTTAATAGTTCAAAAACTATATATCAGATAACATTGACATGAGCAACAGCTCAATAGTGTACAATTTTGTTGGAGGTAATTTTAAAATGATAGCATAAATCAGTTTCATTAAGTTCAAGATTTATTTTTAAGTTAGGTTTCAGATTTTGCTCTGTTTTCAACCCTCCGTACAAAATTTTAATTTTGCACAGGGGTCAGTGGTGTGTATGGGAGTGTGTGGTTAACACCTTGACAATGGTCATGAACAATGGCCAGGATTGGAATGCTCTATATACATATTCATGAGAAATTCCACTATCACAGCTAGTCTTTATTCATCCTGGAATGTAGTGTGTGCAAGCACATGAAAAAATGTGCTTATTTTTTTTTTTTTTTTACTGTGCATGCATTTTACTCTTTACCATGAATTCAGACTAGACAGTGCCCAGGGCAATCCATCATGAATTATCAGTAAAGCATTAATGTGCCTTGGAGCAAGAGTCCAGAAGCCTAGTCAGCAGAGTTCTGAAAAGATGGTATTCGTGGTATTCAGGTCTATTGTCCAGGGTCATTGCAAGCACACACTCACATGCATACACATCATTAGTTCTTGTGTAAAGCTTAATTGTGTACAGAGGGTTCAAATTTGACCAAAATCTGGAACTTAACTTTAAAATTAATCATATTAACGAAACTGATTCATGCCGTCATATTTAAATCCAACTAACACACACCTCCAACTAAATTGTACACTATTCAGCTATTACTCATATCAGTGACAGTGTTATCTGATGTATAGTTTTCGGACTATTAAGGATTAAAAGTGGGATTTTTTAACACCTAGTACTATAGGGTATAATGGACGGAAGAGATCATGCAAAATAATAAGTAAATTGCTATACTACACACCACGGTAAGGAGGTTTGATCATCCCGTGTGTAGTTTGTTGAGCCATAGATAAGAAAATATGAGGTCATTCCACAAGCCCGACACCCACGAGTCATACGACCCATGAGCTCAACACTAGGCAAATAAGACCCCATGAATCCGACACTAGGCAATTAGGGCACATGAGTCAGACACAAATCAAACGAGGCCCACCAGACCGACACTGCGCACATTAAAGGGCTCGTATTGTTTTGGTTGAGACCTAACTTCAGGTTTTTAACATTTTTGGGTGAGATAATTAGAAAACCCTTATGAAATATGAAAGAGCATGTGTTTCCAAGAGGAATTCAACGTTTATTTGATGAAAATTGGTTATGAAGTGGCTGAGGTACCGTACCCAAAACAGAGCAATACTAATAAAATGTGGGACCCACATTTTATTACAATCGTTTTGTTTTACTTTGTTTTTGGATGTCTCAGCCATTCCAAAACCGATTTTCATCAAATAAACTTTGAATTCCTCTTAGAATGGCATGCTCTGTACCATTTCATAAGTGGTTTCTTGGTATCTCACAAAAAGTTAAAAGCCAAATCCTCAGCTCCACCAATACTGTACCATCCCTTTAAGCCCCGTGATGTAATCCGGGTGTCGGACTAGTGAGCCTTGTTTGCCTAGTGTCGGACTCATGGGCCTTATTTGCCTACATGGTGTCGAGCTCGTGTTCTGTATGACTCGTGGGTTGTTCGACTCGTGGATGTCGGACTCGTGACGTGCACCCGAAGATATAATACGATGTTTCAGATGCGAAACTGTTATTCCGTGAAGTACAATGTGTAAATGGATTATGTTTCTATCATCAACAAAGGTAGATATCACTTAATCTTCATACATGCAGGATCTTTCTTATTCCACAAGTAAATAAATCATGCTTGAGAGCTTCGTCCTCAATGCAAAACAAGGGTATCAACACATCTTCCTGCAGCAAAATGAGAAAAATTATAATAATTATATATATTTTTTCATTCTTTCTAGAAAATCATCAAGTAGACAAATCATATGGTACAGCGAATAGGAAACAAACAATTTCTTCTACTAAAATCGCATGTCATGATAAGAGAATACAAAATCAGTGTGTAGTTTGTGCTTGCGTTGCTCATCAGAACCTAAATACAATGTATTTACATTAATGATTCACATTTTAAAAGGCGGTGGCGATGGATACGTCTCGATCACGCGCTCGATTTTTGACGTGTGTCAATTTTATGTCTATTATAGTGACCAAAATAATGATTCAGTATAATGTAGGCCTACCTTTTGTCTACAATCATAGTGGTACAGAAGTGAAGAATGTATACACGGTCTGTTTAGTTCTGGAGCTTATTCTTCTTCTTCTTCTTCGTCATGTTGCATACATATGCTGGTGTGGTCCGCAAAAGAGTTCTCCACCGAGTGCGCGGTCGGCTGCCATTCTAGTAGCGCCAACAATGTTTGTTGCCGTGCACTTCTTAATGTCGTCAAACCAACTTGCTAAGGGCTAAAGGCAACAAAATTATCTACATTCAGTATCTCAATATATTCTATTCATTTCAATATACCTGACAAAATCACGATCATCATCTTATGCTTGTGAGATAACGGAGTGTCAGATGGTTGTCATGGCCAGGGTAGTAGCAGACATTCGGCAGAGGTAGTGGTCTATCTTCTCCTCCGGCAAATTTTCCCGATGACTTCCGCACCCTGTCTTTTAAATCTTTTGCTCATCAAAGTGTAAATGAACACATTGACGATGTGGTTGACGTTACGGATGGCGTAACCGACGATGACGACCAGATTGTTGAAGGGTGTGGTGCGAAAGGCTCGAAGTCGCTGACTGCTGATGTGCGTGGTAATGATGCCGGGAAACCAAGAGATGAAGAATATGATCGTGACAAGAAGAAGCATCTTGGTGGTTTGTCGCTCACTTTTTACCTTGTTGGTCGGTTTCTTCCGGTCTTTCTGAGATTGATCCCCGGCAGCCTGGATTTGTCGACGACTGTTTTCTGAAAAGCTTGGTACCTGTAGGGAATCATGATTCTGCTCCTTCGGCTTTAGCTCCGAACTCTTCGCGGACTCTGCAGTGAGGCTCTGGGACTGTCGTTCGGGTATTGGAGAAGTTAATGGGGGTAAAACTAGTGGGAAAACGTTCCGTACGGATTGTTGTAGACGCTCCTCCTCTTCTTCTTCCCCAGTTGATGGAGCTGCTTTGATGCCATCCAATTTAGGAAGCTCGTTGCTTGCTTCAGGAACGGGAGAATCAAGATTTTTCATCTTTCCCATTTGAGTCTCTGTGCGACCGTTTAGAGTTGGGTTCCCAGCAGAGATGGTGCTAATCGTGGACATGTTGAAGTCACCGTTTCGACTATCGCGTGACGACGATACATCAGCTGTGATGGCCGTCTCGGACGCTGGAGCCGGTCGTCCTGTCATGGCCTCGCGGATCCTGTTCTGGTTCCGGATGACCAAATATATTTTGAAGTAGAAGACGCTTGTCACGAGCAGTGAAAGGAAAAACAGCAACGTGGTTGCTGCAGAATATACCTCGTCGAAATAGGGGAGTTGTTTCACAGAGCGAATGCACCGAACCCCTCCGATAAGTCGATGTGGAATGGTGACCATTGCATTGGGGAAACTGATGACAAAGCCCAGAACATTGCAGGCGAGGACAAGGCACAACAATTTCCCGGGTTTCCAGGCCCATCTGTGATCGAGCGCATGACAGACGACACGATATCGATCGAGCGCGATTGCCGCCATCAGAAAGAGGGACGTGTAGCGGACGTAGCGGACGGAGAAGGCCTTGCACTTGCAGAAGGAGCTATCGACGTACTCGGGCGTGAGCAGCATGAGGATGGCGAAGAGAGCTGGAATTGCTGCCAACAAATCGATCACGGCTTGGAAGCCGATCAAGAGATCGGTGCTCGATCGGCGATTGTAGCAGTAGCACACCAGGATGATAAGGAGGTTTCCTGGAATTGAAAACACTACGAGCACAGCCTCCATGAAGACATTTATGACTGTAACGATATCCATTCTCTTCTAGAACTTTTCTAATTATCAATTCCTTGTTCTTATAGTTATCTCGTTTTTTATATCAAGGTGTCCCTTGCAGTTCTCCTGTCTGAGCAACGTTTCTTAGGTTCAAAATTCCTCAACGGTATTTAGCAATGATCGAAGACGTCGACACAGTGAAGCTCAGCTCAGTTTACATCAGATGTGATTCGCTTGCAGTTCAGTGTTCCTACTCAGTAGAAAGAAATTGTCTTCATGGAGAAAATGATTCCATCTATAAAACTGTGAGAAGGAGAGAACAGACCGACCAGAAACGTACGATCCGTTCATAAATTGATAGTCCGCTGCCGTGAAGTTCACCTCCAAATGGAAAATATGATCGTCATGTGCGCGTGTGCGTGCTCGTGGTTGCAGCATGCGAGTAATGTGTCCAGAACGCGTAGGGATAACCAAGATGGCGCCTTTATATACATACAGAGATTGAAACATCGACAGAGGATCAATTCGCTTGATAGAGTGTGCACGCTAGATAACTGCAACAAGGCAGAAGTTATTTTGAAATTCTCCTCTTGCCTCTACCCAATTAATTATACTCGAAGTGATACTGACTAATAGAGCGTCCACAAACCCCGAGGCTCTTCCTAACACCTCTGCTTCGAAATCAGTGACCTTATACGTGATTACCTCCCGCTATATTTTCTTCAAAAGTTTGTAGACAAGTTTTCTTTCTTTATCTATTAGATTGCGACTCTTCCGAACGAATGACTATATTATCTTCCGTGGAGGGTTCATTGCAGTTCACTTCTTTATTGAATCAGTTCTCATCAATTTCTAGAGTCTTGAGAGGCAACGCTTGGCATCACACATAATGCTTGTTAATGTCCAGATTTCGTTGAGTTTAAAGACGTTAGATCACCGATCACGATGATTTGTAATAATGAAATAACTGCATAGAAGACCTTTCGTGTAGATGTATTTTACTAACACAGCAGCAACACTAATGCACTCTGAACGGATTTCGTCGCAACAATCAGATCATATTGGAATAATTCGATTAAAAAAACTTGAAACCCGCGTCGACGCGATAAATTCGTTTCCACAATTCAATCTGCTGTCTCGCTGCTCTTTTCGCACATGGATAACATTGAACTGTTCGTTATTCGAATTTGTTTGTGCAAAATATCCGTATGAAGGTGAGTTGACTGTAAGAGATTGGATGAGCAGATAGGTGTATATGAGTAGGTTGAGTGTTATCTAGGGCCATCAAACAAATTGGTCGCTGAGGCAGGATGACTTTTTCTTGTTGTGGTCTCTGTCTTCTTTATAGGTTTTTTGTTTTGTTTTTACCTAGTCATCGCTCTCACCCTCCCTCTTCCCCTCAGACTCTCCCCAGAGTACTGTCGTGATGTACGGAGCTTCAGGCTGGAATGATTGTTCGTGACTTTTAATGGATGAACATCTCCCGATGCCGTGACCTTTGCCAAGGACTTCGTATTGGAGTAACTTTAAGCCACTTTGTAATTACCCGTGCGCATGTTGGTACAAACAGCCTTTCTACATTTCTCAGTTAATTGATCAGGCACTCCACTCGTTTTCAAAGCGACATTATAATGCATTAAGCTTGCCCTGTCTGACTTTCATGGATTCATGTTCAAACAAAGGATGAACTTGACCTTAATGGTCTGTCATTAACAATGTGGGAAGCCGAGAGAAAGTTTTTAGTTTCTCCTGTGGTTGTGTGTTTGTGTTTATGAGTGCATTGTTTTTAACAATGTATATTTCGTGTAATATGCTTATTGCTTGTGTCTACAGGAAGAGTCTGAGGATCCTTTTTTGGTGTATGCTTTTGTACATGACAAATAAAAAAACTCTGAATCTAAGTTCACCAGTGCTTTGCATTGACTGCGTTAACATTTTTTTTAATGGTGCACCACATCCATCTGACATCAACAAGTCGTTCATGAAAGCCTGGTACATGTATTTGGCAATAATGGAATATTACATCGTTGTTAAATACCAGGCTTTCATGAAGAAATTGTACATGCCAGGTGGATGTGCTGGCGAACACCATTTACGAGGATATGGCATGCATGGATAATCTTTACACCACAGACGCATATATCAGTGCATAAAAAACAACAAACAAACAAACGAAAGAAGCCATAATGTGTGTTGGTATACACGATTTTTTTTTCTGCTCGTGCGCAAAATTTAATTGCGAATTGGCTTTTTAGTGGAATAGGGCAATTAAACCCGGCGAAATTCTGGTTAGTGATAACGTTAGAGTAAATATTAGGGTTAGGCTTACTTATAGGCCTTAAAGTTTGGGTTAAGGTTAGGATTGGGTTCAGGATTAGGATTAGGGTTAAGGTCAGGGAAGGGTCCGGGGTAATTGCCCAGGGGTAATTTCCCTAGACCCCGTTGTCAGAATGAAATCACGTGTGAGAGCCAGCCCCTCCTTCACCTTCCGATAAGCTGTAGCTTCGTTCCCGATGGCTGCTGCTGGGGCCTTTGAAGAAGGCTTTCCCAAAGTGGGTACACCCTATGTATTCTTATGTATATTGTGGAAAAAGGTCGGGTTCATTAGAGTTCTGTGGGTCCGAGCCACGAGCCCCTTCGCCCCCCCCCCCCCCCCCCCCTCCTTCTCCTCCTCCACCGGCCCTGTAGTTTGCATAACATGCCGTGCGTGTGACTGTGCGCAGCTTGCGGACGCGCGCATTGATCGATGATTGCAACTGAATGTGTAAATGATCTATTCCGTTCGACCCTATCTCCTCTTAGTGTTTGATATTTTTAATTTCTTTTTTTCACTAACAAAACCAATATGGTCAGTCGCAACATATTTACAAAAATAACCCCATGTGGGTAGTTATACGACATTTTCCCAATATGATGGGTTTTTAAGTGATTTTCGCTAATTTTCTCTCTCCTTTTGATGATTTTGTTCTGCTGGGAAGAGGCAATGCCGAATGCTGACACAATTTCGTGTGGATGTGTGGATTTCTGTGTGGGCGCCTCCGGGCGGACATTATGTGAACGTGATCTTGTCTACCTTGACGAGGAAAAGACAAACAAATACACACACACACACACACACACACACACGTATGCACGTGTGAAAAGTTTTGAATACAGCAGTATGGGCTGTTCGTAAAATTTTCGCGGTTTTTCATAATGGAAAATAAGTTATAAAGGTAGAAGCACCAGGGGTAGGTCTGGTGACTAATATCCTTGATTGCAGGAATCCTTAAGAAGATGTCGACTTATATTTCATTGTACCACTTTTTTCTCTGTCATCAGGGTAGCACTATTGTTTATTCTTACTCGCATACCACAAACACACACACATACACAACCAAAAAACCAAAAATAAAAAAAAATCATATAGACGTTTCCATTTACTCAATCCTAATAATTGCTGTTGTTGTTGTATTATCATTATGTACATAATGCTGTATCTTACTTCAATATATTTCCCCGGATTACAATGCGCTTAGAAACAATTAAGCGCTATATAAGTGCTATTCATTATTGTTATTATCATTATTATCATTTTCATTAAAGAGCAAGAGGAAGAATATTCATTTGTATTATGTGCATAATTATATTGTACATCTCATTATAATACATGTTCATACACACACACAAACATCTATCATTTCAATGTACATCTTGGCACACACACATAATATTATGTGGATTCTGAATTGTAAAACGTAGTGAACATGGTTCCGTTTTCTGTGCATCATACAAAAGAGAACATAAGGTGTCATCACTTTGGGTCGTCCCCCCTCGCCCCCCCCCCCCCCCCCCCCCCCCACACACACACACACACTTCTTTTTTTATTTGGAATTACGTAAGTGGATCTAAAAAGAAAAAAATAGAGATCTTAAAGTGTGAGCGCGGTAAGGTTATGTTTTTCCACTGAAGACCTTTTTTTTATTTATCATTATTATTATTTTTTTTCTTTGCTTCTCAGCAAACCCGGAAGTGGAAGGGGAGAGATGAGCTGAAGATCTTTTTTTTTTCTTTTTTGTTAGCTTATGAAACCACGCCGGCCCTGGTGATAGTGATATACGATAGCCCACGTAATGAAAGAGCATATCAGCTTTCGACATTCAAAATGAAGAGCGCGTTAGCCTTGGTTGTGTCCATGCCCTTAGCGTGCTCTGTCCTCTTCATTTCGACCTCGTCCGCCCCTTTCATTGCTCTATCACCGGGCTGCTTCCACCGGGCTACGACCTCGCATGGAACATTAACTGAATTGCAAACATCAAACATTGACTCACTTTCCCTCGATCGCAAAATCACGTTTAATCAGAAACAAAGTTGAAATTCCAGCTTGAATATCAAAAAGCTCTTTTTTTGTAATGTAGGGCCTACTTGTTAACAAGATACGTGTATATGTGTAAGGGAGTTCACGGTTGTGATCTGCGCATGTGCAGAACAAAGGTCAAATGAGAATGTCTGTGTATTTGCCACTGACTTTAAAACGTAAAGAAGTCTTGAGCAAGTATGAGAATCTGAATTATGTCAGTACAATGTATGTGTTTCAGATTAAATTGGAATGTACAGGTGTAAGTCATTCATCAACACTGTTTAGCATAATCTCTCCATGTACTTTGTCAACATTGATTTGATACAAGATGACATGCTTCAAGAAGGAATTCTTGATCGCAACACATGTCCATGTTATTTCAAAGTCTGTACTAACCATGAACTCCCTTATTTGTATATATATATATACACACACACTTATATATATATAATATATATACAAATAATTGTATACCCTAATAGGAGAAGAGAGAGAGGGAGCGATTCATTCTGCTCCAAGTTTAATGTAAGCGAAATGTCAGCATCAATTACCCATATCAACATATTATAACCAATATAATATCCTCAATGTCCATATCAGTAGGTACCTCTCCAGTTTAGTCTTGGTAGTATAGGCGCGATAGAAAACAAGAAAATTGAACGAATAAATACGATTCAATCCGTTCATACGAGTGTATTAGTATCCATGGCGACGACAATATGGAAGCAGGAAGACAATAAAAAAAATGTATGTAGGCCTACATAATAGATGTTTGTATCATCGTGTTGTCCAGGAGGCAAATACGCGGATGAGGCGCCGATATTTTCTGGACTTATTTCAAAGAACCATGAATGAATCATGAACAACTCAAAAGTTTTCGGCGTACGCTCAAAACAACACAGGACACATATCCGGAGTTTAACAAATTAATCGATGTATTGGGTAACAATAATAAACATTAGTGAGGACATTGGTAAGAATTACCCACACAAGATACCTTTGGGACAGTCTTAAACGCCCGAGGCGATAGCCTTGCCAAATTTGGATTGAGTGTTTAATCGGTATCTGGGGAGTGTGGATAACTATAATTAATGCTTTCACAAATGACGTGCGTTATTTGTTTTATAAAACGATGAAGCAGATCCTTGTCGTTTCGTAAATCACCCTCATCTCAAAGTCCAGCCGAAAGATTTCAAACATAGGCGCATTACATTCTGCAGCGGCCATTTTCATGGGTAAATGAAACGACGAAATCTTTTATGGTCACCATCTTGACATGAAAGTGCTAATGACTGGTCATTATACTTTACTTACGACCGGTTGTAAGCACTCTACAGTATGTCTTTCATAAGCAAAATAAATGCCTGCGAAGTCACATGTCCGCTTTCAATCAATCGTTTGATTAAGATCTGCTTCATCTGCTTAATTATTTCATGATATATATATATATATATATATATATATATATATATATATCATATGTATCTATAACAAATAAACTGGACAACAAAAGAAAGTACCCACTTCTATCAAAGGCTGTACACAAAAATTCACCACCTAGAAATGAACAATTTTTCTACACAGGTATGCTGCAATATCCATTAGTAATCACACACAATAGCAAGTGATTCATCTTTACTACAAAGAAAAAAAAAATGACATGCACAGCATCTTGGTCACTGAATCAAAAGTCACAAAATGCAACAGAATGAGCCTTATAAGCCTTACAAGACGTGGCATAATTTTCCTGATGGAAGCTTGCTTAGACCAGAGTAAAGTAATGTCCAGTCTAAAGAGCTTACTGATTTTATTCTGAGAATTAGCATAATCACGAAGGATAGCATCCTTAAATACAGAATACACTCATTAACATCTTTTTGACAAAACTGGTGTTCACTTTGACATATTGGTTGTTTTAAAAAGTTATCCATTCAGTGACCGTTTTTGCATGGTGGAAAGTGCTGTTGTGTGGGACTTTTGATTCAATGACCAAGATGCTGTGCATGTCAAGTTATTCTTTGTTATGAAGACATTCACTTATTTATGTGCATGTGATAAGTAAGGGGCATTGTAGCACACCTGTGTACAAGAATTGAATATTTCTAGGGGGTGAATTTTTGTGTGTGGCCTTTGACAGAAGTGGGTACTTTCTTTTGCTGTCCAGTGTATGTATAACTTACCTTCTTGTGAATCTGATAATACCCATTGTGAGTACGCCATCTGATGTTTGCACGTTTATGGGATTAACATCGTGATAGACAGCACTTTTAAATAATGTGAAAATGATTTGGCACACAGCACACAGTAGATGTACAATGCACGTAATACAAAACGCGCGTGCGCGCGCACACACACACACACACACACACACACACAGTGTGAAGATCAGTGTGATGTCCGCAGGTCCATTAGAGAGGTACAAATAACTACTAGTCTTGTATTATACATTGTATTATAATTTCACTTTTTCACAATACCATTACAGACGAATTTGTTGCCACACTGCACAGTCCAACGTCAAACTCAACTGAAAGAACAACGGCATCCTCTTAACACACATTGTACAAACTCAATCCACTTTCCTGGCGATTCAAGTGCAAATTTACAAAAGCTGGAATGATTAAAACAATCCATTCGACGGAATGATACAAAATATCTCAAAAAAATTCAGAGCAGATATGCTTTCAACAAATCTTTTGAATATTCAACGATATCCTTCCATAAATATAAATACAATGTTGAAACCATTTTCTTGTAACCTTGAACATGTACATCCTATTTCGGCAATATGCGGCATTTCTGGTGTGAATGCTACTGAAACACAAAGCTTTGAAAATAACCCTGATATTTCTCGCGATCAAATCTCGTAATATTACTTTCAAATTATAGACAAGCATTCTTTTCTCTCCTCCTTCGCCGATATATCCCTATAATGGAATAAACAACGGCTAAATTAATCCACACGCAAAGCTAGTTCGTTCATTATACGTAAAGATAGACCATTATGATATGAAGACAAATCTCCAGCTTAAGTTTACATGGTAGCACCCGATAAAAATGGAAATTAGGGAATGGGATGAATGCTCTCGTAGAATATTGATGTACACAGTAATAGTGTTGGGTACATGGAAGTTTACATCCTTTTTGCGACTACTTTGGATTTACGACACAACTTGGGAGGACACAGTGTATTTGTAGATAACCACACGCTGGAAATAAACCTGACTGTCTGGCTTTTATCAAAGTCCCGTTATACTAAGATCGCAAGTCAAAGGATTCAACTTTCCAAAGGTGATTTGGTATGCCTCAACTTTTGGCTTGGGATACTGTATCTATGCTTATGGATCAATACATAATCACTTGCTAACCTATGTGGTACTGACATTTCCTGGATATCTTCCATGGAAGGATAATTAGAGTTTGATAATATCAAGACAAAAAGGGTTTTGGCTTCTATCTCGAGAAAAGAGGCCTGCATGTCTTTAAATACGATACACAAATACATCCAATATGTTACGCGTTTGTCTGAGCAAAAACCAGGCGTCTTCTATGCCATGAGCATAACGCAATCAACTACACCAATAACATATTTATAAAGCACTTTGAGCATAATGAAGCAAACACTATATTGTCATTGCAATGAATACATGTACATGCATAATGCATTGAGCACATTATGTGATAATTGATGGTGAAAACTTTCAAAAAGTTCCATGACCATGGACGAAGTCATGATTCAAAATGTTTGCGTGCCGTTTTGCCATTTCTGGCGTGGTAGCATTTATTTACTCACATGTGTTAATATTGTTGCTGTTGTTTCCTTTTTCTTCGACGCACTCTGAAGACGCCAGTTTCGTTTCATAGCCTAATTACAAAACAATAATCAGTATCCTAATCCAACTTGAATAGTAGACCCACCATTAAGCAAATGTAATGCACTTAAAACATAAGATAATGGGAAGACTTCACTTGAGTAATCCATTATGGTGATCTGCAAGTTGGATTCAACGGAACGACCTTGATCTATGGATTTGAAAGACCTGTCAAAAACATATCTTTACTGCTTTTATCCACGGCTTTTATCTGATCTCCCTCATTTTCCCCGATGATACATTCTCGTGCGAACATCAATAGTATTATGAGATGTTATCAAAAGTGTGATCTGATTTAAGGTATTTAAAGATACAACCTTGTATATCAGAGCAACCATGCCACTAGTTTTAAGATGATACATGTACAAAAACTTGCAAAAAGAATTGCATTGGCCCTAAAGTTCTTTTGGCCCTTTGTTTTCCTGCTTTATAATATTTACGATTAAGGCTAAATAAAACAGTACATGACTGGACACTTACTGCACAACATCTAAATTGATTGCACACTTTCAAAGAAGGAGCCTGCCAAGAAAATAGATAATAAGGGCACGTTAACACCCAGCATGGCACACTGTAAAAACATCGGTGTTAGATTTAACACCATGGGTGTTAAATCCAACACCGATCAAGTGTTAATAGAGGACCACACCCACAGGTGTAGAAAATGTATTGTGATGGTGTTGAAAAGTGTTCACCTGGCACTTCGTAGTGTTAATTTGACGCTGCTTGTGGTGATATTTTTGACACTGTGCTGGTGTTAATTCAATGATGACACCGCATGGTGTTGATTTGATATTGGTGGTGTTAATGTCAATGGTATAACACCCGTCCAGCTTCAATAAGAGACCACACCAACTGGTGTTACTGTGGTGTTAAAGTGTTTGCACATTTTTTTTCAAAAATCACGTACTTTATCGGAAAATTCTTGATCGTCTTGTTGAAGTTCAAAAATCAACAAGAAGTGCAGTTACTAAGAAACTCTTCAAAAGACAATTTCATATTTTGAAATGACACCCAGAGGTGTTAATCTTACACCATAAATGAGCACCGAAAATTTAACACCAGCTCGGTGTTTCATATTTAACACCGGACTTTTTGCAATGTAACGGCAACAGGCACGTTTTTGCTATGATGCGCCAAAAGGAATCATGTCTTCTGGCGCACCACAGTAACCAAAAAAAAAAAAAAAAAAAAAAAAAAAAAAAAAAAAGGACCGTTGCTGTTACTGTGTTCGGTGTGTAAATGGGCCTTTAAGCTTATACAACGTATACAGTACCACAGTCCCTAAATCATGTCATGTATATAGCAAGCCATGATGCTCCTAATATGAGATGATGTGGGCTCTTCTGACTACAGATTCCAGCATGGAAGCCTTGCTGTTCTCACAGTTTGTCAGAGTTAATTTACAAGAGGGATAATCATGCATTTAGAATTAAAGTTTGGTAAGAAATGAAAGACTACTGCACATGGCAAGACTTTGATGATCAGTTTACTTAAAAGGGAACGAAACCCAAATATACATGTGGCTTGAGTGAATTACAGCAATATTAGTTGACTATTCTAACATTGAAAAATTTTTACTTTTCTAGCATAACGAAGGAGCACTTGACTTACCTAGTCCACAAAGTAGGGGAAATAAAATCACCCTAACTTATGTAAGTAAAAATTTGAGGGAAGGCATACAATGTGTACTTTTCATTTTTTTTTAAATGAAATTTTGTTGAACTTTCTTTGTTTTCGTTACATTGTTCTTTATGTGTGGTGTCACAAACTGCAGTAAAGTGATGGCTGCACCAAATTTTCAAAATTCATAAATTTTGAACCAATTGTCTGATTTTCCTCAGACCTTCATTTCCATGTTCTATTATAATTGACTGCATTCACTCAATCCACACATATTTGGGTGAAATTGTCCTTTAGGCCTAAAGGGTAATGATGACTATTTCACACTGAGCATATTCTGTAGCATTTTGAAACTTGCGACAAACTTCAACTTATTCACCAATAGCACAGAGTACAGACATCATTGTAGATGTCACACTGCACAGGAGAACAGTAAGCATTATGCACACTTGTTCAAAAGTCTGACACACGTTTTTTAAAGGGTTGGTAAACTTTTGTTGAGATGGGGTTTTAGGATTCCAACTTTTTTATGGCCATTTTTTTTTTTTTTTAGCTGATGTGAAACCTCTAATGAAATATGAAAGATAGTATCATTCCAAGGGGAATTCAAAGGTTATTTGATGAAAATTGGTTTTGAAATGGCTGAGATATCCAAAAACAAAGGGATCTTAATAAAAGGTGGGACCCACCTTTTAGTAGGATCGCTTTGTTTTACTTTTTTTTACATCTCAGCTGTTCTACAAATGTACGACCAATTCTCATCACATATATTTTGAATTTCTCTTCGAATTGTATGCTCTTTAACAATTCATAAACTGGTTTCTAAATATCTCATAAAAAGTTAAAAGCTGAATCCTCATCTCAACCAATACTTTGCTGTCCCTTTAAGAGCAAGGCTAACCAGATCTGCATGTCTGGCTGAGAACACCAAACTTCAGATGTCATCAAGGTCATCAACATGTCACTGGTATATTCACAAAAATTACAATTCATAACCAAGTTTGTAAGTCTTACATGAAACCTACTGCTGTACACATCTTGAATTACCAGTGTGTGTTTGTATGCGTGTGCTGGTGTCTATGTTTCTTTGCTGATATCATCCACAAATCATCCTACCCTGCAACTTACATCTCTGCACACACATACATTGTAAACTAGTCTTTACGAATACTAGATTATGTAAAATACACTGGCCTCCATCAGTGTGTAGACAATGATATTAACAAAAAACCTTGGGGTGCCAACAGTCAAAATTTAATTCTAATCACTTGCCAATATCATCCAAAAGACACTGCTTTGTGTTTTAAATTGCCAGTACACAAATATTTCAGTTCCCACCATATACAAACAAAGCTACACTGTAAACTGAAAATACAGTATGAACGGACAATAGGGACGGTGATGTAAATTCCTTATAACATGACTCAATAGAAGGAATCACATGTATATGTAGTGCACTAAAAGTTTGTCCATTAATTTTCTTTGGATAATGATCAATTAAGCACCATGCTCACTTAGAAAAGAATCAAACTGATGATGCTGCTGCCGCACTGACAAAAATTTTTGGTTCCATATTCAAATACAGATCGTAGCAGTACAGTATCATCATATCAATTTAACTCTTGTAAATGCAATAATGTTCTATCTCTCAGTTTAGCGCCCTCTATTGTCTGCTTCAGATCAGTGAGTTCCTTTTTAGGCATGTCATTTGTTACAAGGAGCACATCATCAATGCTCACTGAACATTTCCCTTCCCTGAGAGCAAACTGGACTATGCTCCTCAGCTGTTCTGAATTCCGAAAGAGGTTTTGGACCCTGGCTCCGTTTGGCAGGCGAACTGCCAGAAGTACATTTGCAGATGGATCCTCGGGCTCTGAACTGCTTACTACGCTTGATCTCGATGAGGCCTCCGCATGACTCGCGCTTTTACGTCTGGCAAACTGCTGCATACGAATGGCTCTCCGCGATACGCTCTTGGCCGACTGAGGGGGAGGTACTGGCCGTGGTGCTGTCCTTATCTCCATCTGCGACGATGATCGCTCGAGCACTTTAATCCTTTGCTCCCTGATTTCACTGCTCTCTCTGTCAACACTTGTTGGCAAGCTCGGACTACCTTGAGGTGATCCACGTTCTCCATGATCACTTGGTGGGTGGTTGTCCTTCTCCTGTCCAATTCCTGGAAGAGGCATATATTTGGCTAGGGAACTTCTAGCCAACACTTCCCTTTGGGCTTGCTGGCTAGTGTGGAGGTCTTTTGACATTGCCTTGGAAATGGATGCGACAGCTTCACCACTCTTGCTCTCTCTATTCTTACTGCTATGGCCACTTTTGACTGGTTGAGAGGATTTCAGTTTCAGCTTCACCTTCAAAATATTCCCTTCACTCTCATCCTCTAGGCCATCGCTTCCGCAGCTCCTGAGACCACGTAATCCACCAGGTTTGGGACTAGAAGAGCTGGACAATACTGAAGAGGATGAACTGCACTCAGCATCTGTTTGATAGCCTTCTGGTGTGGATACTGGATTGCTCAGTCGAGAGCAACTTCTCGTTGATGGGGTCTCCACGGCAACTGCAAGCTCGGGATGAGGACGATCATCACTGCCTGATGTCCTCTCTGAAGATATAGTTCCAGCAGAATGATACTCATCATCCGACCCATCCCCTACGATACTCGAAAGGTCAAGTCTCGGAGGAAAAATGCCTCGATGCTCAACTGGAGAGTCTCTCGGTAATGATGGCTCTCCAACAGGTGATTCTCTTGACGGCACCCTGCGACGCAACTCCTTGGGCTTTGGTTTATAACTGTGCTGCTGCAGCACTGAGGATTTCTTGGGTGGGGGAGATGGAGTGTAGCATGAGATACCACTATCCTTTGTCTCCAGCGGTAACTTGGCTGATGCTCGCTGTTCAGACTGCTTAGCTTCCATGTTGGACCGTTGACATTTTGTGTAAAGTGTGGCATGTTAGAGACATCAGGGAATGACTCTGTGAAATATTGCTGTCCCCCATGCAAATGACGCAATTGTGGATGATCAGCAAACAAATTTGTCTCAAGAGCTTCTCTGAAGAATCATTTAAGTTATTGTGATTGCTGAAAATGAAGGAAGCAGATGATCAGCAAACAAATTTGTCTCGAGAGCTTCTCTGAAGAATCACTTTAGTTATTATGGTTGCTGTAAATGAAGGAATCATTACTGCCAAAACACTGCTGCTATCTGATGCCAACCCTAATCCGTTTCCCACGGTGACTTGCAGATGCTGATGTTCAACAATCTTTCTCCATATTTCCTTTGATTTATGCCCTACAAGAAGGAAAGAAAGAAAAAAGGAAGTGTTCAGTTATACATAAACTATCAAGCTCACCCAGGAAAAAAAAACAACAACAAACAAACAGATAGACAGAAGCAAAATTTCACACAGCTGCTAAATACATGGATACGATATAGTACATTTAAACACAGTAATGGACTAGTTTAAATGCAGATACGTTATCTTACTTCCTAGTATGACCTAACAAGTTGTTGTCATTGTCATGCTTGTGCAATGTCAATTGTATGCTACACAGTTGTTCTCCATGAGAAATGTTTCTCTTTCACATTCCAAAAAGTGTCTTGAAAAAAACAAAACAAAAACAAACAAACATCAAAACTTTGTTTACTCTGCCTTATCTAGGATCTCAGTGACTCTTTGGTAACTTATAAGTTATAAAAAGATTTAATTTATGCAGTCCGTAGTTCTCTTCCTCCTTTAGTAACTCTTCACGCTAATATGTGCTTTCACGATGTGTAACAGATGTCTATCTTTCAACTTTCCTGCGTTTCACTAGCACTGTTTGTATGCAGGTACAGTACCCAGGTCGGCAATTGTGCACTCCTACACTAGGTCTACAACAAATGACAACTAACATGATTTGCAATAAGTGGGGCCGTGATTCTTGCTCGTCCGGAGTCATAACGGGATCGGGAGAAGCTGGGACAGGTTATTATTTAAAAAAATGAAAAATAAAGACGTGTTCAGCCTCAAGGCATCTTGATTCTACAATCACTCAAAATAAAATAAGATATCAAGTCAACAAAAAAGTTAATACGTTTCTAGATCTAGTCCATAACTCACCTCACGTAGCTCATTACGAAGTCTTCGCAAAGTCAGTAAATTTCAATCTTGATAGCGTCATGTTGACAAGGGAATATGTAGGTCAAAGGTCAAACTTTCAATACGCGTAACCCACATGGCATTCTGCAGAATGATTTTTTTTTTTTTAAAGGTAACTCCCCCTACTAGTATCTGACACCTCTCCCGACGTGTCATTTCCGAAATTACATCTTTATTCTTTTGCATACTCGTGAAATAGGCCCATCTTCAAAGTTCAAACGTTGATATGTATAGTTCCCTTGGTAAATTTTGATGCTCAATCATCAGTGGCGGATCCAGAGGAGGGCGCAAGAGACGCGTATGCCCCCTTTATTTATCGTTAAAAACAAAATAAATAAAAAGAAAAAATTAAATGAAACCCGGCAGTGGCACCAAAAATAGTAATCACCACAACCCCCCCCCCCTTTACAGAATTCCTGAATCCGCCCCTGATCATGCCTGCGTGATACCTTATTCAAAGTTGGAAATATCCTGTAAACTGTTCCCGTGATTGGTTCTCGCAATATTATTCCTGACGTTTTCTAGGTCCATTTTTATTGGGATTGAGCTTTCCCAGGATTATATTCGGATTTATTTCATTTATTCATTCGTTTGTTTGGTTGTTTATTTTATGTATGTATGTATGTATGTATTTATTTATTTATTTATTTATTTATTTATTTATTTATTTATTTATTTATTTATTTGTTTATTCATTTATTCATCTATTCATTGATTCGTTCAGCCATTTATTCATTTACTTATCTAATCACACTAACATTCACTTCTGCTGATATCCAGCAGACCTGCTTTTTCTATATGATATACAGCATAAATAGTCTTTCGAGTAAAAACGAACAATATGAAACTAACAAAACAAACAAATAAGCATTTATATATATTATTCTTTACAATTATCATTCTTATTTTTCATCACGATTACTGTTATCATCATCATTATCACTATAACTATTACCTTGATTACCATCATTTTTATGCATGCTTAAATAGACGTGATAGACAAGAGCTGTTCTTCAAAAACCAAAACATAAAAAATAAACTCAAGTCAACAATCCCAATAGAATGCGACTTTCTGGACTATCTGTGTTCATATATTCTACAATGATCAAATACTAGTAATGTTTACACTCTAATGCCGATGACGTGGCTATCTATAATAAACTTTAGGGGAATGGAACGAGAACAGTGTTTAGTATCTTATTTTTGTTTTGTTTCTGCTGATAGGCCTACTACGTGTATTACATTATCAACATAACTTGCGTAATTTGTGGTTGCAAGAATAAATGACACTTTTTGGTGACCCCCCCCCCCACTAAAATAATGATAATAATAACAATAATAATAATAATAATAATAATAATAATGATAATAATAATAATAAAAAAAAGAATAATCGCGATGATCGCTATCAAAGGTGTGAATTATGAGTATTATACAATCAAACCTGTCATCTGCTAATTCTATATTGTACATGTATTTCAGAAAAGTGACTCAATTAGTATCTTGTTCAAGCTATTTTCCAACTCATATAAGAATCATTCATTCCTCTCCATTAAGGATATCAAAATTGGTTACCATAACGAAGCATGTGACACCCCTAGCAGATTATCCGCAATGTGAGACATGATGGAAAAAAAAAAAGAACAAACAAAACAATAAAACCTGTGTCCGTGATAAGTCATAAATCTAGAGCTTATTTCTGTTGTGTTTGGCCTTGGGTCGGTATAATAATGTTATTTGAGAGCGACTCCCCCCCCCCCCCCCCTGCCCTGCCCCCTGCCCCCTGCCTCCCCATGCATGCCCCCCCCCCCCCCGTGCACATCGTTAGTTATAAGTAGCACACACATCCTTCTTTTAAAAAAAGGACAACAACAGCTTATTTGAAATGTTCACAGGGCCTGCGCAACGGGGAGGGGGGGGGGCTGGGCAGGAAAGCATTGGCCACCTTCCCTCCTCCCCTATTTTTTTTTTTTTTTTTTTTTGCATAATACATATTCTAAGGTCTTACGGGACTCTTACCACCCCCTCCCCACTTTTTCGCAAAATATTGTTGTATAGGGTTTGACTTTTTTGTTGTATATCCTCGCTATTCAGCAGCCGATATGTTGTTAGAGGAGTTTGATTTTGTTGTTGTTGTTTTTTTTTCTTGTAAGCAGATTTTGGGACACAATAACTGTCATCCAGAATGTCTTCTCTCCATCATCAAAATGAATCGACGTCTCTGTTCCCACAAACTGGACCTCTTCACTTTTAAAAACGTATCACCGGCCCTGGGGGGCGTTTCATCAACGAGTTCGTCGGAGTTTTCACCGACAAATTTGCTATCAGCCAATCAGACGCAAGGATTTCATTAGATTTTAACAGTTGTCAGTGTAAATCCTTGTGTCTGATTGGCTGATAGCAAATTTGTCGGTGAAAACCTCCGACGAACTCGTTGATGAAACGCCCCCCCCCCCCCCCCCCCAGTCTGAGTTTGTATTTTGTTTATGTTTATTTTTGTTTTGTCTTATTGAATTAGCACACTGAAAGAACTACACAATAAATGAGTTGAAAGAAAAAAATTGCAATTTAATGAATAAAGAAAGGATGAATCAAAATGCTGTTTGTAAACAAACCAACCTCCATGTACTGTAGCTACACCACATGGCGAGCGCACCGAATAACTAACTCCCTGTGCGGCAACAATAGGTGTCCGTCACCTTGACGACCAACACAGCGGCCGCATCAACAATGCAACTCGTGCAGCGCTCGGATACCACACGTACACGTAACCACACACACCGTACACGTTGACGTTGTTTATCGGCGATCTCCAACACACAATTGTCTAGTGTACTGTGTACATGTACCTGTTGAATGTACCTGCACAACAATCCGTCACTCCATCCTTGTGAGTTCGGAACACGTACACCTGCTGACTCTCTTCTCTTCTCTGCAATATTTGAAGTTTTTAGAATACAAAAATGGCACACGGAGATCCTAAAAAGTGGTCGCTTCCTGGATGGAGAATAGAGCAAAGATATTCAGGGGGTGTCCTCATTGGCAACTGGTCCGAAGAGAGACATAAGGTAAGTTTCTGTAATGTTTTTCGAGTTTCTTGTACTGTGCACGAGATACCTGCACCTGTTGCATGTTTGGTGTTTGCGTGCAGCCGACGCTGCCCCGCTGGTATTTACCTAGTTACCGCTGTTCGCTTAATTTGTGACGCATTATATACGTTAGAAGTCTACCGCACACACTCAAGTATAACAACTAACGATAGAAGTATAACAACTAGAAAACAGTGAGTATTTGTAACTTGGATTTAGTAATTGTCCATTTTTCAAAATCTTGTATCAAAGAAAAATAAACTGTGCAATAAAATTTTACTGGAATATCTTTCCACCGTTTATAACTCTAACGTAAAACGCGTAGGGTCTACGTAGTTTTCAAAAGGTTTGAAAAACTTTTCCAGTTGAATTGGTTGTATCAAATGTTGGCGTTCTCTCCAAATAGATCGACGATTGTGCGTGAAAAATGTGTATGACTAGAAGTTCTAGATCTTAGATACATAAGAGTAGATGCCTATTTCTAATTTCTTCCAATTGATCTGTAGAATCTAGATGGAAAATGGGCAATTCCCCCTACACTTTTTAGAACGTGTTGTCCAATTTGTGTTCTAGCAACATGTATTTCCTATGGCCTAAGAATGGCAGAATGTAGTCTGTAGAATCTAATCTGTGCTATAAAGTCATGATGTAGACTAAAGATCCCAAAGTAACGTGACACAAACAAATTACCAACTATTGCAACAAGATTTCCAGACAATATGTAATACAACAGAAGGTGGAATGTACTTTACAACAAGAAGAGATCTCTTTAAATTCTATTTGTGGAACAAGATTGAATATTGTGTAAACTAGTCTGACAGTTCAGCTCAGTCAAGCATTCATATCATGTTGTCTTAATTTTTTTATTCATATTTGCAGTTCGAGAAAGGAGCACACCGGAATACATCAACTCAGCGAATGGATTATGTCCACAATAGGAACTTCCAGCCTGATATCATGACAAGAAGAGCAGCTAAAATGAAGAATGAAGTGAGTTTTGAAATTTGTCAGAATCACCTGTAAATAAAGAGCATAATATTTGCACTAGATCTATGTGATTACCCAAAAAAAAAAAAAAGGGTCATGTTGTATACTAGGGTTTTCTTCTTTACTATCTTTACAATGTTACATGGAGGTGTGACTTTTTGTCACCAGACAAAAATTACTTTTAATTAAACTTTTTGAGTTTCAATCAAACACTTTTATATCCATTTCATATCAAATATAGTTTTGATTATCTGTCTGTTGTTTCCAGAATTTGATTGATTTGAATTGACTAATGTAGAGTTTAAAAATAGATGAGAATAGATCATCTTGATTTTGAATACTTACATCTGTATATTTAAATGCATGTTGCACAAATTGAAGATGAATTCTTCTTTGTTACTCCAGTCTCGTAGAACTTTTTCAGAAGAAGCCAGATTTGCTTAGGGACTGAAGTTTCAAAATTACTGACTATTTATAGAGACAACTATGAGAGTTTACATACATTGTAAGTAAGTTCACTATGTACAGTCCCCTCAGAAGCATGTAGTCACACAGCCACAGGCCTGTCTTTAACCCCTTCTTGGCCATAGACTTTGGACAGTGTGTACAACTTCACCCATCTGTTCCAATCGACACTTGAATCCTGCAGGTGATTAACAGTTTGTTACAATCGCTTTTTTTTCAGGGTCTTGATCAGACGCTGGTCTTTGCCCACCACAACAAAGACTTGAAGAATAACCTCATCTCCTGGTATGACGAGCAGTTCAACAAGCGAGAGCGGTCAGCAGAGGACACCCTGCCAGAGCTCAGGCACTGGGATGGGCAGAAACTAGCCTGGGAGCCCGAGAAGTCGGATCATCCTCTCAAAGGTACATACACCCACCAACTCCTTTTTTTTTTTTTTTTGTCTTTCTTTTTGATTTTGAAGTCAATACCAGGGCATTTCTTGGTTGATTCCATTGCTTAGTAGTACCATTGGTACTCAACAAGTTCTGTGGATTTAAGAGCACTATTTTTGGTAACTATGCGTGATATGGAAAACCTCTCACTGTTGTGATTTAACTTTTCATCAGCTAATGGAAGGTCATATCAAGTCAGTTACTGAGAGGATAGAGATCCTTGTTTCAAATGTTTTTTAAGATGATCATAATTAGGTGATGCTTGTATGCACAGATGAGGTGGTATTATGTCAGCTACATTGCTCTACTGATCACAACAATGTTATTGACGCATCTCCAATCTGCCCTGAAACTTTAGATTTCTGGTTTTGTTGGCATTTTTTTTTTTCATTGAAGGCTTCTTGAACATGTCTTACAGAAGCTTACACAATTAAAACTGTGTCCTATTTTCACACAAGCATTGGTCAACCTATCAATGTCTGTATTGTGTATTTACACGTACCAAATTTAGATATGAAATTTCATTTCTCTTGTCAATTATTTTCTTGCCCTTTGTAGGGGAGCCTACTAACTTTGGATTGAAGTCTAAGCTGCAGAAGAAATGGTACGAAGAAGAGGCTGCAAAGAAACTCGGCGAGTATCACACGACCTACGGTCTTGACTACAAGAACAAGCCCGCCTCCGCACTCGTCAGGCAGCATTATGCGCCACAGAGGGCGCTATCATCGCGCATGCACCCAGTGAACAAAATCAACAAGGACTTAAATCTGCGGAGCACGTCGATTCTCCAGACACCCGAGGACGTTCACCTCAAGACGCGTGCAGAGGCTGTGACGCGTCACCACGGACCTCCCCCTGTCTCTGTATGATGACATCGCTGTTGTTTGAAATTGTTTCTTTCTCATGATGAACTTGCCGAACAAAACAAAACACTTCTGACCAGTGACATGCAGTTTTTTGTGGAAAATTTTTTGCTTGACCAACTTTGATGGCGGTCACATGATGGATCATGTAGATGTTATCATCCAAGGAAGCACATTTCATGATGATGAATGCAAGGGATTACCGGTAGAAATTTTGTAACACTGACATTGAACAAACGAGAGAAATATGTCCTCTCCTTCCTCAGTGTTTTCTGTCCATATGTATCACTGACATTGAACACACAGGAGAAATATGTCCTGTCTTTCCTCAGTGTTTTCTGTCCATATGTAACACTGATATTGAACACACAAGAGAAATATGTCCTGTCCTTCCTCAGTGTTTTCTGTCCATATGTAACACTGACATTGAACATACAAGAGAAATATGTCCTGTCCTTCCTCAGTGTGTTCTGTTCATCACTAGAGTACAGGATGACTTCATGAAACATGCAATATTATCCATGTTTATGTAAAGCATGCTGAAATCCGTCCGCAGAAATTGGCATTATAAGTTTACGTGGATGGTTTTATTTTTTTGTGGGTTGTTTTTTGGTTGTGCTTTTGGCCAATCACATCAGTCCATGTAACTCTTACCTGTGTGCTAATGATCTATGCAAAATGAGGTTTCTCTTTGTATTTCTTTTGTATTCTTACCGGGTATTCATCAATAAAGAATCACCTGTGACTTCAGTAGTGTCAGATCTGTAGATTATTCAGTAATGTAATTGTCTGTCCAAGGCTGGTATCATGATAAAGGTTTATGCAAACGATAAAATTGTTTTAGTAGTTAGCTGGTCGTTCTGTGTTAAATCTTTCTTCCAAATGCAACATGTCTGATGGTGGTGACAAATAATGGTTTGTTCCTGAATCTGGATTCATTCCATGAAATCATGTAAAACATTGATGTGACAGATTATTGCATCTGACATCAGATATGTAACTTTGGTGAAATCATGTAGTGAATGATTGATGATGTGAATTGAAGCTATAAAAACAGATTTTCAGTTTCACTTTCTTTGCTGCATTACCTACATTGTAACTATAAGAAGTCACATGATTTTATCTTGAATGCCAAGATCCAGTCAAATTCAGTGGAAAATCAGTTAATAATGAGATCCTTGGGACCAAGACAATTTGTTTTTCATATCAGATATTTTTAGTCAACAACAATACAAACAAAGGAACTTAATTCATGGGGACCAGAGAAATCGATTTGTTATATCAGGTATTTCGTTATATTAGATCTCTTTATACAATGTATCGAGTTACCACCGTATGTTATTTTCATGAAAATTATGTCGGAACTATTTCTGCATGTATACTCTGCTTCATGTAGCATTTTTTTTTTTCAGAGCCATCTTTTGATAAAGTTTATGCAAAATCAAGCATTATTATGCAACAAAGTGATCTGAACAACCCGCCTGACTTCTGATACGAACATGTTTGTCCGCTATGTGGCAGCTTGTGTGTATTCTATGCTATGCAAACTTGTATTTATTGACTGTTGGTGTAAGCATGTAATATTTTTAGCCTGTATACATGCATATGGAACATTTGTATATACATACAATATATATGATTATGGTAGCTACATGTATATCAGGGACCTCCCACCCCCTGGCTGTATATTACAATGAGCTTGACAAGAACACAGCATTTATCAATAAAACAATGGAAAATTGAATACAAACAAGTTGTACATGCATTCTTTTGGGAAGTGTGCCTGAACTTTCTTGCTTTTGCGTCACAAGTAGATATGTAGCAAAGTTTTAATACATTGCAGTACATGTGTACAACATGTCAAGACAGCACAATACAAAGAGAGATGGCAGTCTCTACACTGTATTGCTTTAATGCTGTTCCCAGACATCTTGCATACATGTACAAACATGCAGTTGTGAGACCATTTCTCCACTGAGCAGATTCCATTTCCACTACTGTTTTACTCTGGACTGTGAAGTCTAACACCAAGGGTCTTCATTTGATAGAAACATTTTGTAGAAAGAAGGATACATACCGGTAATATTCATGTATGTGTGGATGGATGGATGGATGGATGGATGTAGGTAGATAGATAGATACATACACATACATACATAAACACACTACATACATACGTATGTACATTCGTACCCATATCGATAGAAGATTGATGGATGAGATTGATTGATGGATAACAGAAGTGCACTGTACAGTGCACTCCTGTTATAACACGATTACAGTGAAATTCCCCTCACAAAGAAGTTTAACTGTTAACAATCTTTGGACACAAGCATCACAATACAAACCAGTCTGACAAAAATACAGTCCACTAGAAGCTTTTTTTTTTTTTTTTTTTTTGGTGTTGACAGCGGCAATTTTTTATCTTTTATTGTTCAATTCTAACCATTTGGCATATTTCATACAAAATCATATCATAATCAAGAACTGCAATTTGTCTGTCAACATGATTTCCACGATGGTAATGATATGTGGAATACATTTCCTTGAACAAACTCCACACTTTCAGTTGTACACAGCCCTCCATAAGATAGAACTTATTTTTTTTGGTAAA
Organism: Diadema antillarum; assembly: GCF_040938485.1. Lineage (NCBI taxonomy): Eukaryota > Metazoa > Echinodermata > Echinoidea > Diadematoida > Diadematidae > Diadema > Diadema antillarum. Next base: position 815,100 of record NW_027271462.1, read on the forward strand.
AATCACGTAGAGCACATGCCAGAGCTTCCTCAATGGAGCAATGGTATAAAAATTTGTATTATTGATTACAACGAACAGAGATAAACAAGAAAACAACACAAAAAATAAACCTACAACTGCATTTATGCCAATTACATGTTCATGTACACTTTGTAGAAATAGTAAGTACAAGAGAAACACAGGTTTCTTTTAATCTTCTTACAATCAAACACACCATCAGATTGATTTGCTGAGGAAAATCCCCCAGCATTCAAGTAACATTGTTTCACCACCCCATCATGGTGAGTCTACACACATAGGGGCGTATCTTGTGAAAGTTATGAATTCATGGGAAATATAATCCTTTGTGTTAGAATGCCCCCTTACAACAACAATAACAACAAAACGAAAAGTCGAGATTAGTTCAGAATGCAATTGACAAGTTATCATAATTCCCCAAACATCAGAAATGCTCCTCAAAAAGACAAGTTTACCACATGAAGTGAGAGATGCAGAGTTTCCCTTTAATATCACAGAAAACAACGTCAAGTGTCATCTTAGACAGGTATTCTCTTACCTCCCTCATAATTGTGGCTGCATTGCAAGAAAGATCACTGAATTACTGTGGCAATCTCCGATTATCAATGCTATTACTGTGCCAAGCGCACTCCTCATTCACAGCCATGCATTGCACTGCCTGCCAACGTGTTTATAAAACATTTGACCCACCACACAAATAAGGAGACATGCTATCGCACATACGGTCTGCCATCACACTTGAACACTGGCGCAAATTTGCCGGTCGGCCGAGACACCTCCCCTACAGTGTCCACAAGCATAACCGAGGGGTAATATATTCAAGAAAGAGGAAAGAAAGAAAAAAAAAAATGTAGAACACATGAACAGAGGAGAGCCAAGGCATATATAGAAATATCATTAAGTATACTGACCTGAAAACACCATTCCAGTTTCTGTCCAAATTTGCTGGAATCTATTACCATCTAGATCAAGGTATACTATCAAGAATCAATTTGAAACTGTCAAAGTCTTGTAGACATTAAGGTGGTTGTACATGCTGTACAGGTCCTAGGCACTTGCTTAACTATGCCTAACATACACCAAAATTTTCCCCTCAATATAAAAAATAAATGAACGCTGCTGGCACCCTCCAGAGCAGAGGGATTAAAACCCACTGTGTGTTGTGAGAGCAGAAAACCTAACAGTATTGTACACACTGTCTAATGTCAATGGAACAGACAGGGTTACCCAAGCATTCACTGAACTGCAGAAACTGGGTTTTGCACTCATAGGGATCTACTTTTATCATACTACCAACCCTGTAGTCAAACAACAGCATTACGATACTTTTGTGTGCCCGTTTCCTTTCTTATACTACACATGGATGCAGCATGAAAGGTACGTTAACACTTCACATTGGCTGATTTGGTCGACTCACAAAAGAATATAATGTAAACCAACAAATTTTGTTACAAGAGCTGCTAACTTCTTATTACATGTTAGAACCTTACAGTCACTGTAGCCCTTGATATCACAAACAAAACATGGCATACATTACAGTAATTCAGTGTATACTACACATGCCATGTCCTGAAACTTGATACATATTGCCAAGGAAAATTTGTAGAAACATTTGCATGAATAGAAATAATGAATAGAAATAAGTGTGGATGATTACCAAAAAAAAAAATAATAATTATAATAAATAAAACAATTATACTCTTCCCTAGACAGTTAAATACAATTCATATAATAAAAACAGAGACCAATGTGGCAGTTAATTCAATACTTCGATAAGACAAGATTAACTTCATACCCAATACTCACTGGCTATACGTACATTAAGAACCCTTGTGCAAATCAAGAGACAAAGAAATCAATGACTTTGATGAAACAAAAACAAAAAAATCTTAAAACTGTACATAACCTAAACAAAGATAAGGACTAAATATACTCAAAGAACTTGCTATAACACACATTCCTGCTAAAGACAGACTTTAAAAAGTTGTGAAATACCACATGGATAATACAGAAAAATATGTATATATATTTTCTTATTTTTCAATTTACAGCACTAGTGAAATAGAACGTGTCAACATAAATTAAAAGAGCAATCCCCAGTGTTCTAAATAAACTTAATCTACTTAATCTACATATTGTCAAAGTCATGTTCAAGGAATAACATGAAAGATGGAAATGAAGCAAGAATAAACTATAACTCCACCAAAAACCCTCTTTTCTTCTTCCGAGTTTCATATCTTATGAATTCTAACGGCATTACAAATTGTTTCAAAACATCTTTTAATGCTCTTTGAGATGCCTTCAAACTAGCTTGGAGTAGCCTTACACTAATGATTTAGCCAAGCGGAGGAAAGTGACTATTTCCAACAAGGAACTCCTATGAATGAATGGCAAGGTGGAGACATTTTAATAGGACTTTGAGGATTGAACAAAACATTTTCTTCTCTCCGAAGCAATCTGAAATGCTCATGTGGATAACTGTAGGGACATCACAAAGGTCACACTTCCTCATCTATTATCATCTAGCAGATTTTTTTAATGCAATGCACAGCAAAAGGCATCTCAAAATGATTACATGAAATGGGAAAAGGAGGAGGGGCGTGGGCCATATTCTAGCGTTTGAAAGAAGGGCCCCAGCGGGGGGCCGAGGCTGCCGGATTCGAGGCGGAGCCAGGACCCCCGATGGTGGGGAAGTCGTTGATGTTGGAGGTGTCCGGTGGCTTGCTCCAGGGGGCGTCACGGATGACAAAGCCTGTGTCCTGCCTCTTGGGTTGCTCCTCAGTTGAGCGGCTCGGCGCTTTGGTGTATCGCTGAGTCTCCTCTTCTTCCTGGACATCAAAGAGCTGTGAAGGTGTGACAACAAGAACTAGATTGAGCTCTCTAAAGCTGCCGTAACCCTGTAATTTCACAATGTTTTAAACTTCTGGAACACGTCTTGGAAATTTGCTTATCCACTCACACTGGCAGGTAAACTTCTCAAAGTTTCAGTGCTTAGTATACAAATGACCCACAGGTCTGAGTGCTTCAGTCGGAATTGTGTGCATAAGGTAGCTATGGAATGCTTAACCCATGAGGCAAAGCTGAGCGGGTTTAGGCTTAATTCCATAGTTACCGCACGCGCACTACATTCCGACTGTCGCACAAAGAGACATGTGCATCATTTGTGTTATAGAATGGGTAAGTTTCTTACCAAAAATGAATTTTTTGATCATGCTATCCTATGACAAATTCACTGGATGCATTTCCTTTTGGCTTGCCATAGACAAGAGCCCGAAAAATCATGCATCCAGTATTTACTGGATGCATGATTTTTTAGCCAATAGGTGTCTCGTACTGAGTGCGCGAACGCTTGCTTAGTGCGCGAACTTTTGTTACAAGTGCGCGATAACATGTTTACCACTGTGACTCAGCGTGCAACCAGTACAAAATCAACACATAGCTCTTGACCAATGAGATCGCAGGATTCTCATTACCCATTCTATAATAAATTTTGTAACTTATGGTCACTGGTGTGCATGCGCAACAAAGAAGGTACGCGCTATCTGACTTGACAGCTTCAGGGGCACTGCAAACGGGAAGTGGACTGGTCGAGTGACAAACTTCACGGAATTTTAGTTCTATGTGTTCAGACTAGACATGCTTCAAGAAGATTTGTGGAGGTTTGGTACAATTGCCCCAGTTTTAGTGGGAAGTTTTGCAAGTTTTCAGGAATTTTGTGGTCACACTGGCAAAACTTCAAGAGCTTAACCTTCAAGAACAATGTTGCTAGTGTGCCGCAGCTTAAAAGACAGATTACAGTATCCCCCTTGTATACAATTTTATATATTTTGCAGTGAGCTCTCTCACAGATAAATCCACTCAGCCTTGGCAAATTATTACAGTCTTGCAACACACTCTCTGAAAAACAAACCTACCTCTTCCCAATAAGGTTCTCCAAATATTTTGTTACATTTTGTATAAAGAAAATGCAGATGAGACAAACTGTACAAACATCAAATTGACCAACCAACAGTACAAACATCAAATTGACCAACCAACAGAAACATCCTATGGAAATATAAGCTTCATATTCTTTGCCAGTATCAATCAGCCACACACTCTTAAAGGGATTGTACAGTTATGGTTGAGACCTGATTTCAGGTTTCTAACATTTTTTGGTGAGATAATGAGAAACCTCTTATCAAATGTGAAAGAGCATGTAATTCTATGAGGAATTCAACGTTTATTTGATGAAAATTGGTTTTGAAATGGCTGAGATATCAAAAAAGAGCGATTCTAATAAAGTGTGGGACCCACACTTTATTACGATCGCTTTGTTTTACTTTGTTTTTTGATGTTTCAGTCATTCCAAACCTGATCTTCGTCAAATAAACTTTGAATTCCTCTTAAAATGGTATGTTCTGTACTATATCATAAGTGTTTTCTTGGTATCTCGCAAAAAGTTAAAAACCCAATTCTCATCTCCACCAAAACTGTACTATCCCTTTAACAGAGACGCCAACCTTGTAAACAGCATTGTGGCATTCTGCTGGCTTAAAAGGAGTATTTTTGGTGGAGAAGCAGTATCCTTACCCTATATGAAATAGAAATGTGTCATAATACAAACCAGCATTTCTCAAGCTGTATTTTTGGCCAGAAGAACAGCACAAATACAACATAAAAGTAACAGTTAGCATCTCTGCTTGAACTCTTCTTGAAACTCACATATTCCTCCTCCAGGTTCTTCAGATAGTCGCAGCATTCGTCCACGGCCTCCGCCTCTCCCGAGACGACGACCAGATTGGGATCGGGGTCGTCCTCCCGCGGGAAGCGGATGTCCACTTTGTACGTGTCCATGATTCGGTTTGATGGCCTTGCCCCTGGTACCGATCAGCCGCCTGTGGATGCGGTGATCGATGGTCAATTTCTGCACTACCTGCTCCTCCTGAAGTGCGGCGGAAGGTTTGGGGGGAGGTGAGAACAGAGAATGAGGGAATGTAAAATTAGGAAGATAATATTTCTCCCAACTGAGATAATTTACTACCATGTGATGCATACAAAACCTCCACTGACATGCATTCTTTGGTTGAGAATGAGAAGGGCGTTAACCCTAACTAGGCCGGGCTATTTAGGTAGTTGATAGAGCCGGGAGGGGGGCCTCCCAGCCCCCCCTCCAGATCTCGGCCATCGACCGCGCGATCGCGACGAAAATTGGCACACACACTGCTTATGATGTAATCTAAAATACCATGAAGTTAATTTTTCAAAAAAATCATCATTTATGCTAAATTATGCTAATTTATGCATGATGATGCATAAAATCAGACTATTTGGCATAAATCACAAAAATAAGCTCAAAACAGGCACATTTTTTGTGTAAATATTCTTTTTAGTGTCCCTTAGCAAATGTAATTAAAAAAAATTGTGATATCAGAAAAAATTCTTAAGTATTTTATTGTTTTTTGAATTTCTTATGTATTTCTCTGTTTTTGGACTTTATGTTTTTCATTCTATTTTTTTTTTTCGATGAAATTTGTCCGCGACATCGCTCCCGAACAAGAAAATATGTTATTCATTGATTTTAATCAATAAAACACCCAAATAATCATGCTTTTATGAAATTTGCCTAGTAAGCACAGTTTGCATTGAAATTGTACACGAATTAACGTTTTTGAGCAATTTTTGGTCTGACATGCATGTACATATTATGCGTAACTTTGGAACCGCACGGCCCGGGCGTCGCAAATTTGGTGTCAAAAGATGCGGGAAGACTCGAAAGAAAAAAAGTCATGAAACGTCGCGGCGATAGCTTTTTGCGAATGCGGAGCACATCGCGCGGGAACATCGAAGGGGGGGCCTCGGAGGTCCCCCCCCGGCCCTAGTTAGGGTTTAGTTGCCTCGAACACTATGGGTTTAGTGGCAACTTAACACCCTTATCATTCTCACCCAACAATATGTTTGATTTCTTTTGAGGGACTAGGGCCAAAATATGGTGAGGGTTTTAGCAGGAGCTAAAATTCATGTCTGATTATCTTGTAAAAATAATGATTTTTCAAAGAATCTAACTCTGACCCTAAACACAGGACCAGCATAGCATCTCTGTAATCTAAACAAACTCACTCTTACACTGACAGCATGCACCTATGCCAACAGCCGACCAGGACACTTGCGCAAATTTGACTTCCGCCCTGCCCCGCATTATGGCATGCCAGTGCGCTTTATTTAGTGGTTCATAGTCCATTTTTGGTCATGTCGAATTTAGAGTAGAAAACAAAAAATGCATAATTAATTTGTTTTGGTGGGGTTCTTATTAAGTAAACTGCCTACATATAGTGTTGTTTTTGTGCCAGTTTTGGTAAGACTAAACAGTCTCAGACACAAAGCACAGTACAAACAGTAACTTTGCACAGGCATCATGGCCATTGCATTACAATTAATTTTAACTACAAATCATACAAACTAACAATAATATTTCACATATGAAACTCATTTAATCAGGTAAATGTGCACACACACACACACACACCACACACACACACACACACATACAGTACACACATCCGGGTCCCATTTCAAAAAAAGTTGATATGACAGCAACTCTTCCTGGAATGGCAATTGTCATGGGAACGACGAATCCAGTTTTCTGATTGGCAGTTGCAGGGGAAAGTTGTCATTCCAACAAGAGTTTGCTATCTGAACAACTTTTATGAAATGGGCACTGGAAATTTGTATGTCACCACGTACCAACTCCTTGACGATGGCCAAAATTGTCCTCCTTGGCTGCCTCAGCATTGGCTTCGTATCCCTGGATGGTGATGCAGTCCTGGTTCTCATGGTCCCGGGCGGGGAACTGGATGTTGACTTCATGCTTGGTGCGGATCTTGCCAACCACCGCCCCCTTGCGTCCGATGATCTTGGGGTGGTACTTGGGGTCCACAGAGATCTCAAGGGTGAAAGCCCGCAGACGCTAGAAAAAACAAACAAACAAAAATTTGAAAATCACAACATCATCTAAATGAAGTGAAGGTCAATTTGCTTTCCAATATTACGACGAAAATTCACCATTGTCAGAAATAGGGGTAAAGGGGGTCAGTGATAGATCATGCATCTGAAATTCAGTTTTCAACATCAGCCTACCAACTCATCGATGGAGAGATTTCAGCAGGGCAAGACCAGACAGCAATGCTTCATGAAAAAGTCATGAGAGATAACTGGACAGATATTATACAAATATTGCCTTTTTTGAGGTGTAATGTAACACTTCACCTCACCACAGGAGAAATCTTTTCCCAGCACTCAGTGCTGGGGGAAGTTTTTGTCTCAAGGAGAAAATATGATTCCTGAGGGACTGTCAAGTATCATATTACAACAAAAAAGGCAATATTTGTGATATAATATGGTCTACATAAATACACAATATTTCATTCTAGCCCCATAGGCAGCCAAATTCTGGAATTACATTGCCTGACGTGTCATCGCTGCAACTGATATAACATTTTCAATCCTAGCGCCATTAGTCACATGACTACATCAGGACCAATCACAAACCAGTATTTATGGAGACCATTCAATATAAAAAAATGTTTGTATCAGCTTACCCGGTCTTCTTGCTCATCATCCAGCTCCCTGACCCTGTCCTTGAGGGCCTGGACGGCCCGGGCCACATTGGATGGGGTGCCCCTGACTCTCACGATGTCTGACTGCTCACTCGCTGGCGGTATGGTGATGTTCACCTGGAACAAGATCACGCAAAAATTACAAAACATCAGTACAGGGGAAATCTTCGTTAACCCGTTGAGGACGAGTCCCGAGTATACTCGGGCAGGTGTCTATGGGAAATGCGCGTTGTAGCAAAATCAATCCGTCCTCAACGGATTGAACTGCTTCATGTGACTTCACAACTGTCGGCATTATTTTGAACAACAGAATACAGTCATGTTCAACGGGATCAACATCACAAAAAACTTTTACAACAGCTTCTCATCTCCATGAAATTGTGGGTGTCATATGTATCACAGTTAAGACATCACATTGTCTCATGTTTAGACACCGGGTAGTTTGTAGTCCTCGATGTTAGCATGGCACTGTGGACAGCTGCTGACATTCCCACATCAAATTCTTGGATGTACTGCAGGAGCCCTATCCCTTTCCAGATTCAGTGTATACACTCATTAACTCATTGATTCCCAGGAAGCATGGACGGTTAAATTTAAACAATACTTTACTCAATGATTACTAAGAGACAGGCAGCAGTACAATCCCAACCCTTTCATGGGTTAAGTGAAAGCAATAATTAACTTGCTGATTCTCATGGGACATCAAGCAGTAAAGCCCTTATCCCACTAAGGGCAAAGTGCAAGCAATGATTAACTCCTTGAATCTCAGAAGGCAAGGCAACAGTAAAGTCCAATCCCTACCAGGGTAAAGTGCACACAATAATGAACTCGTTGATTCTTGAGGGCCAAGCAGCCCTACAACCTTAATACCTTCACGGGTAAATTCCAAGTAATAACTAACTCTATGTGCGCCATGGTGTAAGCCCCCTGTGTGCCATGGTGCAAACCCCCTGTGTGCCATGGTGTAAACCCCATGTGTGCCATGGTGTAAACCCCCTGTGTGCCATGGTGTAAACCCCCTGTGTGCCATGGTGTAAACCCCCTGTGTGCCATAGTATTTAGAGAAGTATGTCTTGCATGCTTTAGAAAAACATTCCGTTTTTCCAAGGCCATGTAAGTTTTTATAGAAATGTTTATGCTAGACATATATGTAGTGGGCAAAATTGTAGAACAGTTTCTAAGCTTTGTTGTGATGTGAATTTAATGACAAAGCTATGATTATTGTTCTTGCAAATGGCCAGTAGCTTCATTAATGTTCAGGTCTGGAAGGCATGACTTCTGCAGGCACGACCACTGCAGAAAGTTACAATTTACTTGAAAAACCTCTATGAAACACCACTATTCTATCACAAGGCAGTGCCAGCTACATGTACATGTGTGAGGAATTAAATTGTGCGTGAAGCTTTCATTGTACAGTGGCATTTGGTGATTCATCGTTCTGTTGGGGCGGGTTTGTGCGTTCAAGCAATATAAGCAAACTTGGCACATCGTTGACCGAGTCGAGCATGCGAATGTGACACATAAAGAGTTAACTTATTCATTCCTCACATCATTATCCTCCATCATACGTCTGACTCCAGCTCCCTTGGCGCCGATGACATAGCGGTGGTAGTCAAAGGGAACCATCACTTCCTCTACGATCGGAACCAAAGCCTGCACAGGAGAGAGCAATGAGAGAAAACCAAAAAATCAGAACAACAGACACAAACTTTTTCTAGCCTTGTCTAGAGCTTGCATAATCATCTTAAAGTGATTTCAACTGCTGTTGTTTTCATAAATTGAAGCATCAGTTCAAAATTGTCCTTTGTTGTCACTATGGGCAAGTCAGATTGCATATCAGTTGGAAGATCAAGTGAAAAGGAGAAAGAAACCAGCCTGGGATTTGAACCTGTATCTTCTGCATGACCTTAATAAGGAAGAGTCAGAGAAATATCTTTAATTCTCTCAAGAAAAAAAAACAAAACACCTTCTTCAATCATGTAAAGTAAAACTGGTAACACAGCATTAGGGACCTCTCAACTACCAGGAACACGGTAAATGTACTACTGCACATTACGCACAATTACCTCTTAATTCAAATCTTCCAAACTTTCCTTGAAAAATTTGAGTAACTTATGTTTTTTTTTTAGAGTGCCTTTAAAGCAACTTGATTCTAGGAAAGCAATTGTTTCTTTTGGCCATGAGCAACAGAAATGAGTGAAAAAAAAACTTTGCATTTCTGTGCAGCGCGACTAACAAAAGATTAAGAAAATTAAAGAATATCACATAAAATTACACGGCACAATACATTTGAAAAAATACAGGTCCATCACAGGTTTATAGCACAAGTCCTTCTCACCTGACATGATCTGAATTAGGAGTAATTTCTTCACTGGTGGTTAAATTAAAACTTTCATTACAAAACAAAAATGAAAATCCAAGCCAAACATGAGAACAACCTATCATAGCAAAAATGAAACAAAAACACACATCCATCTTCTACTAACAGAGACACAGACACTTTACTTGGTTAAATATGCAAAGCTACTCGATCGGGTTTTTGTTGGCACAGATTCCCAGTTTCTGTTTTTTCTGGGGTTACAATTTCCTTTGAAGCTGAAGAAATAAGAGACTTCATACCTTCAGGGCTTCCTTGGCGTTCTCACAGTTCTCCTTCTTGCCGGTAATAATAATGATGTCCTGCTTCAGAGGGGCCCCATCTTTGTCCCCGTTGGTCTCACCATTCACTGGCTCACCTAGAATCGCATCAAAAAATGCATAGAACGGTAAATTTTTGCAACTTTGACTGGCCAATCACAAGGGGTGGAGATGGGAGGGCTTCGAGGGGAAAAAAAGGCACCTCTTCAGAAGGCACAGTGAGGAATATTTAAAAAAAAGGAAGGTTGAACCATTAATCCCTGAATAAGAGATTGGTCGATGCATTTGTCGTTACAGTGGCTTTCATTTATTCTAAGATTCCGTCAGAGAATCTAGCTGCAATATTGATGTGATTCATGCTACTTACACAGATATGGATATGTGGGGCATCGCATTGCCAGTGATATCTTCCCTTTACAAAGACCCTTGAGTTACTCCATTATTGAAATGATGGTCACATTGGCAAAAGATTGCGAAGTTTAAGATCCAAAGGTTTGGCAGTGTGACTGCAAACTTCAAAAAAACTTCTTGTGTGTGAAACTTTTCGTGAAACTTCCCATCCCAGACAACCTTCTCAATCTTTGGGCAGTTTGAACGCCAGCGACTGAAACTTCACAAAGTTTATCACGTGACCTGTACACCATCTGCTTACTGGCAGTGCCTCCAAAGCATGCAGTCATTGTGATGTAAATGTATGCATGTTGACAAGGCTTATTCTCAGAAAATTGCAACTCTTAATTCACATTACATAATTTGAATGCTTTAGCCGCCACGCCTATGGGGCTGATCAAAGGATATGACGATTTTTGCAACCATCAGAAGCACACATATAATATACAACTTTAAAAATGACATACTACAGGACAAGTAGGCCTGTCTTTGAGGAGAATGCCAACTTCATTGAAAACACTGTTCCAGATCTTTCATCTCGGTGCTTTGCAAGTATGGCAAAAACAAAAAAAGTAAAAAAGGAAGCAAAACATCCAAAACTCACTGGCAGGGGCGTTCCTATCGGGGAATTTGATGTTCACTTCGTGTTCCCTGGTGATGCTCTGGATGCGGGAACCCTTCTGCCCCATCACTGTGCCGTGGAAACGCTGCGGGATCACACACTCAATCGAGACTTGTTGCTCCTGTTACAAAAACAAGCACGGTAAAGAGAATCGTGACTTTCTTTGATTTGCCACCCACAGAACAGGAGGAGAATATTCTTCCAACTAAACGTCATCCAAAAGATTTCACCTGTTTGCATTTTGCCATTACAGGGGTTTGCATGAAAGCGCACATAGGAGCACGCAAATGGGGTGATACATTTCAAGCTAAGGACTGACTCCTATTACAGATTATGCCCTACAAGTCATTCTTCAAATTGTACAATTTTTGTCCATTACAGACTCTTCCCACTATAGTCATTGAGCTTGCCAGCTGCAAACAATTGTTCAGAAAAAAAAAAAAAAATGTGCAATGACATCAATAGAAACACCTAGCTCTTATATTTCTTCAAGAGGTTAGGGTTTGGGTGAGCATAAAGCTAACCCCTGTGATGTAAAGATAGACATTCAGAGATTTACACACATATTTTTCTTCACTAATATTTCTGTTTAGTGTGTCTACAGAAAACGAACATAAATGACTTCCATATCATGAAATTACTAAACGTAGTAAATATTCAGCAATGACTTCATACCTAAAGGTGCACAGCAACTGAACTTCCTAAAGTCTGAATTTTGGTTACATAACAAACCATTGGGAGAGTTGTTATATGATGACTTAGTCGTATCATCTGATTCACATATCAGGTGAGTGTAATCTACATCTGTATCATGGAAATACAAAAAACAAAAACTAGAACACTCCACAATGTCTTCTGTTTAAGGTCACATCGTTAGGTAGTTGTTACATTTTCTCCTCCTTTTCATCATAAGTTGAACTTAAAAGTACCGTAAAAGTGGATATTTCTGCGCGACTAATTTTTCGCGCTGGGCCCAGTAAGAAGAGTTTCACATGTTTTTAATTCTGCGGAATCAAGACAGTAATACGGGAACATATGGCAAGCAAAAATATTTGCGTGCTTTTATTTTTTCGCGCTAGTGTCTGGCTGCGCGCAATGCGTGAAAATTCAAAAACTGCAAAAATTTTCACGTTTGCAGTATAGTTTTTCTTCCTGGTCATAAGGAAAAGACATCTCCGAGGTCATCACCCTCAGGATGAAGTCATCTGCACTCACCAGATCGGAGACAATCTGCAGGATGCGGTTCTTGGCGCCCTCGACACAATTCTTCGCTCCCTTGATGGCCACTTTGGTGCTGCTGGAGCCGTTGCGGGGGAAACTGACCGTCACGCCGCCGTACTCGTCGCCGATCTCCCGCAGGACCTGGCCGCGGCGGGCCACGAAGTGGCGGTGGTACTTGGTGTCCACGTCGATCTCCGCCTCGACGATGTTGTCCTGGTGATACATAACACAATGAAATATAAAATATAAGTCTCCAACATGCTGCAGTGTTGTCCACTTTTAATGTTAACCGAGCCTGCCAAAACATTTTATCATTCTGGTAGCACAATGAAAAATATGGAATTGCAGGTGAACATGCTAGTAAACTAGACATTTTTTCAGTTGCCCCGGGGCACAGGGTGGTTTATTGCCACTTGGTCTAATATCACAGTGATGGTCTACTTCCCAGGTCATCTAACACCACCAAGACTAAACTCATTTGGTCTACTATCAATTTCGTCTAATGCCCATTTGGTCTAATCCTCACTCGGTCTAATGCCCAGTTTGGCTAATATTCCTATCGTTTCATCTAATGACCAGATGGTCTAATCACAATTTAGTCTCCTTGGAGTATTTCCCATTTTGTCTAACAAACTGTGGGTATTAGACAAAATGGGCATAGCCCATCTGGAAGTAGACAAAATGGAAATGAATCCAAATGGTAGCTGGACTAAATGGTCATTCAACAAACTGGTTGTAATTGGAATGGGAATAAGACCATGTGGGTTGAGACCAAATGGCTATTAGACGAAGTGCGAGTAGACCAAGTGACAGATCCCCCACAGGGCCACTGCTAATGTCGAACCCTGCCTAACTGCTTGTTATCTATCCACTCACCAGATCCTTGATGAGGCTGGAAAGTCTCTTCTTAGCCTCCTCCACAGCCTCCTTGGTGCCGATGATCTGAATGAGAGTCTGGTCTTCGTCTTTGTCATTGGGGAAGACCACTCTGGCACCGGTCTCCTCCCGCACTTTGCGGATGTTGGCGCCTCCTCGCCCAATGAGGAAGCGATGGTACTCCCGCTTGGCGTGCACGTCGGCAGTGAAGCTAGCTTGCTCCTACAGATGGGAGACAGGCAGATTTTAAAGGCATAATTTACCATTTGCGGATGAAACAAAACCCCAGCATTAGTGCTTCAAAATAGGTCTATTGTAAAAATGTGAGTCAGGGATAGAAACAAACACTGTAAAATTTTGAATCGGTAAAATCGATGTCAAGTATTGCTAAATATACAAAATGTGAACAATAGTTATGACAAAAATGTTTCCAGACTAAACTGTGTACAGTTACGGTTTATTGAGAAAAATACAGATGTCTCTTTATATTTCAGGCTCTATCGCGAAAGTTTTATATGTTAAGATGTTTTGTGGTACAACAGACCTACAAATATGCATTAAATGTCATATCTTGAAAATTCTTTAAATCACTGTTCCCATAGGTAAACAGGACCTATAAAATGTTACAAGTAATCAGTTATATCCCCATTCTACAGAGATTTTCTCTCATTGGTCACTCATCAGAAGCGAAGTACATTACCGTCATGTATGTTGCTTCTGGCCACCCACCGAAGTATATCGGATCGTAGTCTGATGAACCCGACTTGGTTGGTTGACTATCATGCGAGTGTCAGACATGTCGCGCATCATCCTCAATTGGACAATCTTGCCTCATCGAATCACCACCCGACATGTCTGACACTGACCTGATAGTCGACCAACCAAGTCGAATTCATCTGACTGTGATCCGATACACTTCGGTAGGTGGCCAGAAACAACAAACTTTGCTTCTGATGAGTGACCGATGAGAGAAAATCTCTGTAGAATGGGGATATTAGTCACAACTAATCACTGAATATTCATGAATGTTACATACAATAAGGCTCTGCACTTTAAATGACAACTTTGCAGTGAAGATTGCTGCTGAGGCATGTATCCCAAAGCGAATACACACATTCATCTCGCTGCAAAAAGGAATCATGTGCTCCTTCTTGGATTACTCTTGACCACAAATGAAAAACTAGAAAAGCACTGGTCGTGTATTCATCCCTCATCTCTTGTTAAATTTGTGAACCCTCTAGATGACTAAAGCCAGAAGGCCAAAGAAGTTAACTTGCTTCATGCAAGCTGAAGAGAAAGCTTGAAGTGTGGCCAGAATCCAGAATCACTGTTTAAATCTCGTCCCAAGAATTGTGCAAATTTCGACTGAGTAAATGTGCATGACACATCCTGTAAGTCAACAATCATCTACAAATGCACACGCATGTGCGCATAGGCACAGTTCACGTTTTGCGCCTGTCTTGGTCAATGGATTAAATCTATTCTGTAAGTTTGAGTCAAAGTGCCTTTTTGAGTGTGAGGGTTGAAGTTCACTTCAGGACAGAAACAAACAAGGTCACAAATCATCAGTTTATAATCTGTACATGTATGTATTCACTGTACAGGATGCCACATTATGTCAGGATAAACTATTTGCCATCTTATTCTCGTGCCTAGCACACAGAAAGTACGACTCTGTCTTGGTCAGGAGGGGGGAGGGGCATTCTCACATATCATCAGTTTATAATCTGTATGTATTCACTGCACAAGATGCCACATTATGTCAGGATAAAATATTTGCCATCTTATTCTCGTGCCTAGCACACAGAAAGTACAACTCTTTCTTGGTCAGGAGGGGGGCAGGGCGCTCTCACCCGTTCATTGGTGAGGTCCAAGAGCTGTTTCTTGGCCTTGTCCACCTCTTCCTTTGGTCCGCGGATGGTGACCCGGTCGCTGCCGGAGCCCTCATTGGGGAAGTGGATGTGGACACCCCCGCATTCCTCCATGATGGCGCGGATCAGGCGCCCCTTGGAGCCAATCAGGGACTGGTGATGCTTGCTAGGAATGCGGACTTCCACTTCTGTGATGTTGGCCTGAAGAGTGGTAACAAAAGATGATCATGGTAATAATGATAACAGTGATAATGACTAATCATGACTTTTAAAGACACTTTTAATTCAGTAGTGAAAGCAGTCAGGATGATAACGAGCAAAAAGCAGATGAAACGAGAGGTTCATTTAATCATGCCAAAGCGGTAAGACTTCAAGGGCACTTCTACATTGAAGAGATGTACATCTTGCCTTCTTCATAACTCTTGAATACAAGTTTTACCCATGTCATCAGCTCGACAAATGACAAGTATGAAATGATTTATTCTCAGTTCCCGTGTTCACATTACTCCCCGCACTTGATGACCACAGCTGGACGCCATCAATTTTACCCAAAGGTCACTCTCCCCTCCAAATCTTGTTCCCGTACCCAACTTGCTTCAAGGGGACAAGTCCCAGTGAGAGTTCACTTAATGGTTTTTGAGGAGAAAGTACCACGGCGCGGGACTTTTCCTGCATCGCGGGGACTAATGTGAATGCAGGGTTAGTTACTGCAGAAACCTTTTTGGTCTCCATACCTAAACAACCCACACTCTAGATACAGTATCATTACAACAACTTCCACAAATCGATAAATTCTTTAAATCCCCGTTCCCACATGGCTTCCCACGTCTCCAGTTTCCATAGCAACGGAGGACTCTCACCAGCTCTCCTTCGATGGCCAAAATCCTCTGCTTGGCTTTCTCCACGTTGGCCTTCTTGCCGGTGATGACGATGGCATCGCTGTCACTGCTCTCAGTGGGGATCTCAATCCTAGTGTCCGTCTCTTCCTTGATCTGTGAGCAAAAGAGAGAAGAAGTTTGGATAAAGTGATGGGATCAGCAGCTCAAGTGTGAGATCGTTGCCATTCACCACCATGAAAATCGGTGCCTAACACACTGAAAAGATTGGAATCGCGCCAGCTACGTCGGCTAGTGGGAAGTCTCTCTCACAGCGTTCAATCTAAAGAAGCCTACAGATCCAGTAAGCGAAAGTCTCATCAAGCAAAAGGTAAACTGATTGTGACAAAATGAACTTTCAACCTGTGGTCCTTCACAACCTCACAGAGCCCAAACACCTGTGATCACAACCGCTGCTAACCATTCTCATACCCAGTTCCAAACCACTGCCCAGTCTTGTGTAGGGATACTTCACTTAAAACCAGCACTAAGCTATAAAAAAAACTGTGCCACTATTACTTCAATAATCTATGTAGACTGGGTTGTCGGAACAAAAGTGTATTCTTCAGTCACACACATAATAAGAGAGCAGTGGACGCAACATTCCTGAATTGCCATTTCATTTCATTAAGTGATTACACAAGAGGTCTCATCTCAATTATGTGTGCAAAAATACAGAATTAATGTTTTTGAAAAGTTCTGAATATTTTTCTTCTGATATAGAGTCACAAACCTCATAATTTGAAAGGTTGAAAGATAACTATACTTGCGGTGATCACTTTAGCCATGTCTTTGAGACTAAATTGTGTGCTTGCTAAGCATCCTCATCTCTCTCTCTCCCTCTCTTCTCTCTCTCTTTCACACACAAACACGCGCACACACACACACACACACACACACACACACACACACAAACATACACACACTATATACACAAGGGCGCATAGAAAGACATGATTATGCTAGAGGAAAATGGCAAACATTCTTGGAAATACGATTTGACAAAGCACACAAACACATTACGCAACACCTCGCGACGCAAGGAGAAAATATTGTTAAAAGCATCCAATTTGTAAAAGGGAACCACTATCTGTACCTTGTTGATGGTTGAACCCCCCTTGCCAATGATGTTCTTGTGGAACTTCTTGAAGATCGGCAGTGAGATTTGGTAGTTGTTTTCAACCTGCACAAAAAAAAAAAAAACAAGTCCATTAAGAAAATGTCACATCATCAGCGCTCAACAGACCTGAAGTGGTCGTGCAAAGTGCAGGGCAAGAGTGTGAAGAGAATACACAGTCTTCTGGAGATGCAATTAAGAATCCATGTTAATAGGAGGACATGTTCTGGTCAAAGTGGGTCTACATTGCATTTTATTTTTCTAGGTAGGTTTGATGGGAACTTTGCATATGAATCATGGTGCATTATTGCAAACTATCACATATATTTGCTGAATAAAAATGATAATATTCACACAGTATGTCAACTAGATCAACTACATTGTGTATATACTATGTGTGCCTGTACACTTTCAGCAAGGCCACAAAATTGAGCATTTTTCATCAAATTATCATGAAATGCTACAACAGTATGATGACAAGCTTAAGAATTTAAACAACGGTAAGCATGAACTAGGCCATATGATCATGTACTAATTCAGGCAACATTCACCAGCAACGGCAGGATGTTAGAAGCCTATGTTTGAGAACTTGAGAAATTGCTAGTTCACCTGAATGTATTTGCAGAGCTCAAAGGGCACAAAGATAATAAAATGAAGGGGGGAATCACTTTGTCGGGGGAAAAATATTGCATTTAGGGGAAAATATTGCTTTGAAGAAAAAAGAAAGAAAGAAATAAAGAAGCAGGAAACAAGAAAGAACTCACTAGTTCCTTGCTGAGTTCCTTGAGGAATCTGAAGCAGAGATCTACTTCCTGTTTGGGTCCACGCAGAGTCACCACATCACTCTGTCTGCCTGGGTCTGGGAATGCGATTTGAACCTGGCGGAGAGAAAGCATTCGCAGGGTAAAATAATGCTGAGGATGTGCATTGAACAGCGTCTAACATCAACAACCGAGTTTTGAAATCTTGCATTTTCTTTCATTCAAACAGAAACGTAATTAAAAACTAGAAAAGCACTTGGAGAGCACAAACCTCCTCCAATCCAGCAACCCACTTCCAAAGGGATTACACCACAATCTCTTTCTCATTTCCCCCCTTACACGCATGCAATTTCCCAAAATAGAAGCCTTTTGTTCACGACATTGCACGGCGCCTTGCTCGAGCAGAGCACGCACTTTAGTGCGGGTACGTAAACCTCCAGTACGCGCAGCTTGAACTCCAAATTCATAGACCTTATATGCCCCCCAAAAATGAAAAGTCCTTCAAAAATCCATAAAAATTCCCGGATCACTAAACAACATTGAATGAGGTGTTCCTTGTGTCAATATCGACTTTTCATGCAAGTTTCATTTTAATCCATACACATGTTTTTTTAGTTATTTTGCAAACAGACAAACCAATACCGATGATCACTTAACCTCCTCCTTCCTTGGCGGAGGTACAAAATAAATATCATTTTCCTCTTCAAAAATACAGCATAAAATCAATGAAATTAATCGATAAAATCTACAACATGGCACACATTGATTATCACGAGTGATAAGTCAAGTCCCTAATGCTCACCTGTTTGAATTTGTCCCTGATATCTTTGATATATTCTCCCTTGGTTCCAATGATGGTACGATGGAACCGGTGCTCAATGAGAATGTCCCTCGACTTCTCATTTTCCTGCAAGTAAATCATGTCGGATTCCTCAATTCATTGTCAGAGGAGGCAGGAAGGCATTTCAAACATTTTGTGTTAACAGTATCCCAGCCACATGCACAAACAGTCACATGTATGGATTTCGAGACAGATTTCACTCAAAAAATGAATATTCAACAATAGCGATGTATACTGTAAAACAAATGTTCGCATGCATTTTAATTTCAGATTCGCGTAATTAAAATGCACATGAAAGTTCTTATCTACACTATACGCATTGAATGTCAGAGGCAACTAGCGAAAATTTCATGCCGTGAAGAAGGCCATCAGCTCCAATTCGCGAAAATTTCATGCCGTGAAAATATCATGTTTTAGAGCAGTAATGAGTTGTACGTGTATCTAAAATCTCCTACACTGCATTCACACCTGCATGTTCAGACATTTCTCCAGAATCCACCAAAAGGACTTGCAACAACGATAGCAAAATGTATTCACAGATACACCTCTGAATCTTCTGAGACACATTCACAGCTACAGGTTTAAATGGCTTGTATAGATTTCATGCAAACAATAAGACATTTCACAGCCATGGCAGCATGTTAGCGTGGTTCAAAATTAGGATTGAATTTCAGAAATTGAATTTTCAATTTAGGACAAAATGTCTTTCTTGACTTGTGAAACAGGTTCATGAAAGTTTTCTGGCAATCTCAATCCAGTTACGAATATAGAACAATTACGAAAATGAATATTCAATTGTAAAGGAAATGCACACTATAAGAATTACCTTTTGAATATAAATATTCAACAAAAACGCAAATGCATATTCATGACCTCCCCCACTGAGAACCCAAGCACAAATAATCTCACCAGTCGCTGGGCAATCTCAAGAAGCTCCTTCTTGGCCTGGTCGATGCCCTCGGGGCTTCCCTCAATGCGGATCTTGCTGCTCTTCTCCTCGTCGCTAGGGATACGGATGGACACGCCTGTCTCCTTCTTGATGCGAGTGACTGGAAACGGAGAGATGACGATGATGATGAATACGCCAGTTTGGTGTTAGCTCATCGGCACATTGGGCCGAATGACCCTTCTTTTTTCCTCAGTCAGTTAGAGGCACTTCACTCTTTTTAGAGCGACATAATGCGTAAGCTTTACGTAACAATTTATGGGATCATTGATCCTGTTCAAACAAAGAATGAACTTGCATAGACCAGATGACCAGAATGATATGTCAATTAACACTTTGAAAAGCATCCATTTCATTATTTTGCATTGAATGTATTAACAATCTCTTTCTATTGATATTGCCAAATACCACTTTTGCTGTCAAGTGGATATGCTGGCAAGCAACATTTCTAAGGATTACATGAATAATAATTACATCACATGTGCTTATCCCAGTGAATTCAAAAACCAACATGCCTGTTGGTACAAATGACCTTTCTTCGTAGGCATGACAACTTACAAATCGGGAGTTGTGAGACAATTTTGTGGGTGGCTGAATTCATGATCAGGAACACAAATATCTATCTGCTTGCATGCACTTAGCAAATAAGCATGTGCATTAGTAATGGCGGCATCTGTGTGCAATTCCTGCTTACAACTGCGAAATATTCACTGCCTGCAGTAACAAACAAATTTTAGCGTCAGAAAAAGTTGGCATGACCAGGAATGACAGCAGAGTGCCGCTCTATTTGGTAACACAAGGGCTGCACGATGGGTGCATCATGACTCACTGTTGGCGCCGGCCTTCCCAATGATGTGCTTGTGGTACTTGGGGTCGATGTCAATCTCGTCGAAGGAGAGTCGGCTCTGGAGGTCGCGGGAGATCTCCTCCAGGGCCGAGCGGGCCTTTTCGACTTCTTCCGGAGGGCCTTCGATGGCGATGACGTCACGCCCTTCCTGGAACTCCACATGGACCTGACATATGTGATAAAACATCATTGTTTAACCATGGCTGGACAGAAGCAGTGGCCCAAGGCCACTAAAAATTGATGTCGCGCCACCAATTTTTGAAACTGGCTCACTTTTAGTGGCCAATTGGGCAACTGAGATTTAAAGGGGAAGGCTAGTAACTGATCAGTGGGAATCAGTGGAAATGCTGGGAGATGATTGTTCCAATCCTTATGGGATTCATTCAAGAGTTCATTGTATATCTATTGTTGTGTGAAAATGATTTGCCTCAGAATGGTCTCATATTCAAGTAATGTGCAGTTTAATGCTTCCAGGTTAGCGTCCCTGGTCAGTGACGGAGCATTAGGGCGGTGAGTTGGCTCAGTCGGTAGCGCGTCTGCCTCACGATCACGCGGCCCGGGTTCGAACCCGAGTCTGGACTGAGCAATGTTGTGTGTAAACATACCGTCCCCTCTAGCAAGAGGCAAAACACTCTGTCCCTCGGATAGGACATAAAATGGAGGTCCCGTGTATGAGAGAGTCACAGCTCATGCACGTAAAAGATCCCGCTTCATTCATTCATCGCAAAGAGCAGGGTGTCTAACCCGGTGAAGTGGTCCTACCCCACATCCAACTGGACCCCATGGAAGACCAGCTTAGTGTAGCTGAATATGGGCTATCCAGCCATCTTCACAGATGGAAAATGAACAACAACATTAATCTGCACATTACTTGAATATGAGACCGTTCTGAAGCAAATCATTTTCACACAACAATAGATATACAATGAACTCTTGAATGAATCCCATAAGGATTGGAACAATCATCTCCCAGCATTTCCACTGATTCCCACTGATCAGTTACTAGCCTTCCCCTTTAAAGTGGTTGTTATAACTGTTTTTATTTTTGGGCCACTTCAATTTGTTGTGTTGTTTTTTGTTGTTGTTGTTGTTGTTTTTTTGTTGTTGTTGTTTTTTTTTTTGGGGGGGGGGGCACCAAAATTTCAGACTTCAAGATCTTAGTGGCCTGAACCAACCATCAGACAAAAAAGTTAGAGTTGAGCTCCGGTACCTATTATCAGTCATCCTGCCAGAAGTGCCTGCATGCTACCAATTCTCTGAGCAGAAACAAACAGAAAGGCAAGCAAAGAAGACAACTACATCAACAATTAACTACATTTCATAATTTAAAAAAATATAACAATCACTCCATATGGACTTCAGATATTACTGCATACACAATTGAAACTCAGCAAAATCAAATATCAAAGTTTGTAATCATCTTTCACATACCGAAATATCACATACACACCTCAGCATCAAAGTATGGTGCCTTCATCACGCACTTAAACACAAAGGTTCCAAATCATACTCATTCAGCAATTTTTTTTGATGGGGACAATTCTGAAGAAGAGGAACCAACCTTCGGCAGATTCTGAGTGATGTTCTTCACATTCTTGCCCTGCCTACCGATGATAAACCTGTGCAGCCAGGCGGGTGCATACACCTCCTCCAACTTGATACTGTTAGCCTGACAGTTACAAGAGCAAAGCAAAAGACGGAAAATATTCAATATATTGGCACTGGTGTCTCTGGAATTAACCATTTCCATCAGAAAGAATGTACAAACTAAAATAAGAACCAAGCTATTAAAAGGTAATTAAAATCTTAGGTATAAAATGGGGGGCACCCACATGGCGTGAGATGGCTATCTTGAACCAAGTAGTAAGAAGGCTGCATTTAATTTTATTTGGTTAGAATCAATTTATTTTACATGACTGCAAAGGAAGCAATGAATGCTTGAAAGCAAGTCACATATGGTCTAATGGCTTATAATCTCCTCTAATGGTCTAGGCAAAGAGGATAAAGTGTCCTACCTAGGGGCGCAATCATCGCAACCAGGGGATTGACCCCAGCACTTCATGATTGAGAGTTGATGTTTCTTTCCACTGAGCCATAACCACTTCTCTAGCCATTAAATAGACAGCATGTACCCACTTTCCCGAGAAATAATATACCCCTTTAAATGTATACTCAAAAGGCAAAATATAGGGCAAAACTCATTTTGTATCTGTGTTTGTGTACACTAGAGTCATACTTTTGAGAAAATGTTCTTGGGAATGTGCAAAATAGGTTGATAATTTGATCTCCATGAACAATCACGCATTACACTGGTGAATAAGAAGACAGATACTAGAGAACTTGTCTGAGAAAAAGACAGGAAATATCACAACGTTCCACTGATGATTTATACCATGGTGAAGCATTCTAAAATCTTGACAATGTTGTCCTTCGACAAAATGTCAGAGGAGAGTCCTCACCTTGGCGTAGACCTGGGTGATGGCCGGTCCAAGCTGGTTCTGCTCACCCCTGAGGGTGATGGTCTCAGAGGTGCTGTCCGTCGGAGGAACCTCCACGGACACACCCGTCTCCTTCAGGATGTCGGCCAAGTTGGAGCCGCGGGGCCCGATAACGTAGCGGTGCTGTGACTTGCGCACCTCGAGAGAAACTGTGGTGGTCTTCAGCTTCTGTAAATCCAAGAATAATGACTGTTCACTTTCATTGAGTCTCCTAGCAGGTGCAGGGTGACTGTCTCAGTCTAGCATAATCAAATGATTCTGTATATAAGCTGTTATTTTCACAAGGTTTTAGTTTTTGTGAATTTCGCGAATCATTGTTGGACCGCGAATTTAACAACACGCGGAAATGTCGCCATGTACTTGGGTAATAGCGCACTTACGATATGCGAAAACAACATCTCCCGAAAATATCCATGATCTCCTCATTCGCGAAAATAACAGCTTATACAATACATCGTATGTCCAAAATACAGAGTCTTTGTAATCTCCCTAAAACACGCTCTCTTTAAACTGTCACTGCTCGTATTGCTTAAGTCTTCAACTGGCACTGAACATGATTCTGCACTACTATAGTGTTATGCTATACTATTATGCACTACTGTATCCTAACTTGAAAACACTCCCCTGCCTCTACATACAATTTGCATATCTTCTGCACTCTGTCCATTCAATACATAGGTGGATAATTGCAGTGTGAATGAGAACGTCAAAGTGGTGTGGGTAACAAAGAATCGGCCACGAGCCTTGATCGGTTCCGACAACTTGCCTTCTCCTCGTAAGTCCTCAAAATGACAGCCTTGGCCTCGTGCACCCCGTCCTTCTCGCCAGCGACGACAATCTCGTCCTTGCGAGCGCTGAGGGGCGGGACGCTGATCTTGGCTCCGGTCCTGGCCGACAGTTCCTGGATGAAGCAATTCTCTGGCCCGCAGATGAAGGGGTGGTACTTGTAGGGGACGATGAGGCGCTCAAAGGCCCTCTTGGCCTAAAATTTAAAAATGAACAAAAATACCTTTCAATCTTCTTGAGATGACAACGATAGAATATAAAGATATCTGCAAAAGCAAGCAAACATAATCTGGGGTGCATTTTCAAAACACAAAGAGTGTATCAGATATATTTTACCCCCGTCAAGGGAGGAGGTTATGTTTCCGTTACTGTTGGTTTGTTTGTTTGTTTGTTAGTTAGTTAGTTTGTCCGTGTGCAAAATAACTCAAAAAAGTAGTTAACTGATTTGAATGAAACTTGCAGGAAAAGTTTAGAATGATACAAGTAACAGATGACTAAATTTTGGTAGTGATCTGAGAATTTTGGGGGAATTTATGAAGGATTTTTGATATTTTGGCAGGTAGGGTCAATGAGCTTGGGAGTTCAGGCTGCGCATACTTGAGGTTTGCATGCGCGCACCGAAGTGCGTGCTCTAGTTTGTGCTAGGGCGAGGTGCGTCGTGCAGCTGAGGGTTTATGACGTAACAAAGGCTTTTGTATTGGGAAATCGGGCGAATTTCAGCACACGATGCTCTAAGTACCTATGGGTGGAAATCACTGATATCTCTATGGAAGAACAAGATCAGTGGTGGAAATGAGCTGCATGCTTGGCGGAGGTCTGCGCTCTCAGAGTGCTTTTCTAATTCTCAATGCATTCATGGTCCCCAGTGGAACCTCAGCTTTCAAATGACAAACATGATGACTCAATTCATTTGTAAATACTCTCATCTTGCAAACTTGACACCATATGATTGCAGTACATATCCTCATGAATGCTAACATCTGAAATTTCATTTATATTCTCTCACTCATTGCTCATTTGAAAGAGCCACTGCACCAATAAGGGATGAAAATAACCAGATGACTACTGATCATTCCTGGTCAGCATGAGTCATGTGTGTGTCCACTGCTCCATGCACTTTTTGGTTTTCATGTGGTAAACTTCTTTATGCCATGCAAGAGAACTTAAAGGTACAGTTTACCTCTGGGAGCAGTGATTTACAAAATGTTCGAGATATCACATTTGATGCATATATGTAGGTCAGTTGTATCACAAAACATCCTACCATGTAAAAAATTTGCAATAAAGCCTAAAATATGAGGAGATATCACTATTTTTCTCAATAAACCATAACTGTAGATGGTTTAGTCTAGAAACATTTTTATTATAACTATTGTTCACATTTTGTATATAATAATAATAATAGCTGGTTTTTTATAAAGCGCATTTCACACACTTCAGGGTTTCAATGCGCTTTACAGACTATTATTACCCCGGTCACTGGATACATTATTTCCAACCAGCACTAACAGTGCTCATTCTCCACTCCCTGGGGAGCATTCCAGCCAGTCGCAGCCATTTTACAGGCGCGCACATGCTGATCAACCAACATAAGCTTTCTCATCCTACCGGGTACCCATTTATACTCCTGGGTGGAGAGCAGCAATGTGGATAAAGTGCCTTGCTGAAGGGCAAACGTGTCGGGCTTGGCATGGGCTCGAACCCACGAACCATACCACGCTCATGTCGTTCACAGACGAGCGCTCTTATCCACTCAGCCACGACACCTCCACTGTATATAACACTTAACATTAATCATACTGATTCAAAATTTCACATTGGTTGTTTCTATCCCTAACTCACATTTTAGAACTATTTTGAAGCACTAATGCTGGGTTTTTGTTTCATCTGTAAACTTGGTAAATTATGCCTTTAATGTTCACTTTTCATAAAGTCTAAATATTGATATTTCATTTTGGGATGTCATGTGTGACCAATTACATGCATTGATGCCACTACATGGAAGTCTGCAATACTAGGGTAAGAAGGTGAAGTCAACTAGAGGAAAAGTCAGTATCAGGACTTGCGAATATAAGTTCTAAATGTAAAACTCTACATGGATGCACAAATATTGCTAACAAAGGGAAGGGTTGTTGATAGTGCCCCCTCCCAACAAAATCTGGGCAGGTTTTGGCAGCTCTTTACAAACCTGTTCGTCGGAGATGAGCTGCAGCTCATGCTTAGCCTGGTCGATGCCCTCCTTGGGGCCCTGGATGCGGATGAGGTCTGAGCTGTCCTCAGTGTTGGGGATGGTGATCTTCGTCATCGTGATCGTCTCCAGCTCCTTCAGCTTCTTCCCTTCCTTGCCGATGATGAAGCGGTGGTGGTCTTTTGGGATGGCGATCTGGATGTTGGCCTACCACAACGAACCAAGACAAGATACATTCTCTTTCATTTGAACAGGAATGTCAACCTTGTAAACATCACAGCAGTATTGGCAATCTGGATGTTGGCCTACAACATCACACCAAGACAAGATACATTCTCTATCATAACAGGGATATCAACCTTGTAAACATTGCTGCAGTAGTCTAAAGGCAAAAAAGGGCATATTTTTGGTGGAAAATTAGTATTTTTACCCTGTCCTGCAATAGACATATACGGAACATATGACAATTTGTGAAAGATCCTATTTTCACAAAACCCAAGTATTTTTGGTCAAATACCCTACAAAAAAATTAAACAAGAGACAGCTGGCATCTCTGTCATAAACCTACACCCTCAACATTAGTTTTGCTGTTTGTTTTTTTTTCTTCTCAATTGTGACCGTGCATCACAGAACCAACAAAAAGTCACACCTCTTGATTTTACGTGAGGACTCAAAAAAAGGTGAAGCGGGTCAACCAAGCCAATTTTGAGTTTTTCAAATTTTCTGTAAGAGCCATTCTTCCTCTACACCATTCTTGAGTTTGGGATAATAAAATGAATGGGAAAGTGGGTTTTCAGCGGTTTCTCTACAGCCCTTTTTTCTTAGAGTAAAGTGATCAGGTATGTCTTAACCCTAAAAAGGCCGGGGGGGGGGGGGGGGGGGGGGGGGGGGGGGAGGGGTTTGAATCAACCCCCCCTCGACATTTTTCGCAACTACTCCGCCGCGCGAAATTTTTTGACCGCGCCATTCGCTGACTTTTTACTTTCAAGTCTCGCGCATCTTTTGACACCATTTTTGCGAAAATCGTGCATACTGTTACGATGCTGCATAACGTTTTATACATGCCTGTCAGACCGAAAATGGCTCAAAAACGTGATTTTGTGTATAAAGTCTATGCAAATTGAGTTTTCTTTTCTTATTCATAAAGATATGATTATTTTCACTTTTAAAGGCTGAAACTAATTAAATTTAGCATAATTATGCTTGATATAGGTTCTGTCATAAATTTTGTGGAAAAAAAATGATAAAACAAAAGGTCGTAAAAACAGAGAAATACATAAGAAATTCATAAAACAATACAATTATAAGAAATTGACCAATTTTTTTTTTCAAGTACATTGTTAGGAATGCTACAAAGAATGTTTTCACCAAAAAGTAGGATTCTAGCTTTACTTTCTGATTTAGAGCAAAATGTATGATTTTTATGCATGCATTAGCATAATTAATTATCATGACGAAAATTTCCATTTCTTTTTGTATAGCTTGGTAGATTACGCCACAGGTAATGCACGTGCCAAATTTCATGGCGATTGCGCGATCAACGGCAGAGATCTCGGGGGGGGGGGGGGGTTGAATCAACCCCTCCCCGGCCACAGAACACCAAAAAAAGCCTGGCCTGGTTAGGCTTAAGAGGCCACTTTTCATTTCCTGAAAATGTTCTTCACTTTCAACTCTAATAACTTTTGAAAGGATAACACTACTGCTTTGAAAGTTGACATTACTCATGGACATAATGTGTTGATAGAGCATGCTCAATTTCAGCTTAATCTGATAATCCCTTCATTGTTGTTGCTGCAGTGGTTTACTTCCTGTTTTTTGTCCCACTCATCGCACAGGCAGCAAGGCTTAGTAAAGATAAAGCGCTTGAATAGACCCTGTACTTAAGAGCCTCTTTTCTCAGTTTACACTTTTCCAGAGTGTGTGATTTCTTTCCAATATTTAGATGGGTTAGCAGAGTCCATTTCAACTGAGTTATACATCATTTTAAAGTTTAGAGTCTGCTGTTTCAGAATCTGCCCTTAACAAAAAATCCACGTCTGGCCACTTTTTTGTTGGTTTTGTGGTGCAAGGTCACAATTGTACTTTCAATTTCCCATGTAGTCCAGTTTCCATGCATATATGCTCAGCTCATAGAATTTAATACTGCTTATATAAACTCATCAAGCAATATCCTGTGGTGAATCTTTGTATTCAAATGACATCATCCCTCTCAAATTCTAAACAAAGGTGTCCTTTATGCTCTAAATTTGGCAAACAGGTCTGGGAAAAAGAATAGTTTTCTTCTCATGCTATTACATTAGATAGCCCTACATGAATTTTGTCAAGAATATCAGTGCATAGGTCTGAAACAAAGACTAACAATCATATCCTGTTTGGCATTGATTCCATGAGGTGTTTAAAGGGGACCTGATTTTCAGACTTTTACATTTGAACAACTATAAATTACTCCTTGTAGTTTTACTGAATACAGAGTTTCAGAATCTATAGTGATTGGGATGAGGAATTAGAATGTTTTCAAAATTTAAACAAATCGCAATGAACAAGGATGATGACATGGCAGCCTCACTATAAGAATGCATGAGTTGGGGCTCACGGAAGCACAACAAAAAAAGAAGGAACATGTATGCATAGATGATACACAGGTGAACTTGCAAGCAAGCAGTATTGTAATGGAATTACACTGCCACATTTCTGAAATATGTGAGGCTCCTACATGTATGTCATCAACACTGTTCAGTGTAATTTGTTTAAGGTTTTTCAAAGTATTGTTTCTCTGCTCATGGACCACAATAAATTCCACAAATCTACACATGGAGCTGTCGATTTATGTACTACATGATGTGAAATTATGAAAATCGTCCGGAATGCCCGTTTAAAGTACCTGGGTCTGCAGTTTGTTCATCACTTCTCTCCTGGCTTTCATGACCGCATCCTCCTTACCGGTCACTACGATGGTCAAGCTCTGGTCCTTGGCCAGACTCATCTCAATGCTGGCATCTGAGAGAGAATCAGAACAGCATTGTTTCCATATTTCTATTTACAGATAGACACCCAGATACAAGGGGCCCATTGCATAAAAGTTACTATTATGGTAGCTTTGCCATCCAATGGTAACTTCCATAGAATTCTTGATTTTGATTGGCTGTTGAGTATTGTTACCATGGTAGTTACCATTGGATGGCAAAGTTACCACAAAAGTAACTTTTATGCAATAGGCGGCAGATGCTTGCTTTGAGTTTGCTATTAATGCATTACATATGATACGAAAAGCATAAAAGCTCATTCAACACTAAAAGACTCATAACAGTTGTATAATATCCATGAACTAGAAACAGATTTTCCTTTTAGGAGAACTCCAGCTGATTTTCAGATTTTTACACTGAGCTATAAATTGGTTATACCATGGCTCGACACTAAATTTTTTGTTTGGTGGCCCGATGGGGCCACCAAAATGCTAAATTTCAAATTTTTGGTGGCCCAAGAGAAAAATTTGGTGTCCCGAAAAAAAAACAACAATAAAAAACATTACAAGTCCTTTTTTTTAATGAGTCAAATATTTAAGATTTCTGATAGTAAGAATTAGAAGTTGGACATATCTACTCATAAATAAACTTCAACAAACTTGCAACACTCACTCTCAGGCATTCATTCAGTCCTTTTCATCCATCCTTTGAACAAATTTAAATGCTAATTTCCGGCGCAAAAAGTTACGAATTTATTGACATACTTTTCAAAAAATTTTGGTTGCCCGAGGCGGGCCACCAAATTTGCCCTTTTTTTGAATTTGGTGGCCCGACTTTCATTTTTGGTGGCCCCGGGCCACCGTTAGTGTCGAGCCCTGGTTATACTGAGTACAGAGTTTCAGAATCTATACTGATTGGGATAAAGAATAATAAGGGTTTTTTTTTTTCAAAATCTACAACAAATCACAATGAACAAGGATAATAACATAGCAGCTTTAACGTAAGAATGTATGAGTGTGGGCTCAATGAAGCAGAATAAAAAAAAAAGAAAGCATACATAAATTCTACACAGGTGACCTTATTACATTGTAAGTAAGCGGTATTGTAATGGATTACATTGCTACATTGCTGAAATATGTGAGCCTCCTCATAGATTCTTACAGTGAGCCCCCACTCATGCATTCTTATGGTGAAGCTGGTGCCTTGTTCAGTGCAATTTGTTTGGGGGTTTTCAGAGTATTGGTTTCTCTGCTCAAGGATTTGATCACTGATTAATTCCTGAAATCTAAACATGGAGCTGTCGATTTAAAGGACAAGTCCACCTTCATTCACATTAGGATTGAGAGAATGCAGCAATATTAGCAGAACACATCAGTGAAAGTTTGATGAAAATCGGACAATCCGTTCAAAAGTTATGAATATTTTAAGTATCTGCGCAGTCACTGCTGGATGAGAAGACTACTACAGTGTATGATGTCACATGCGTACAACTATATAAGGAAAATAAAAAGAGAATTTCACAAAACTTTACTTTTTGAATAAAGTGCACATTTCTTCGACTTGCTACTGAAGTATGTTAAGGGTAATATTATTCCCCCTGCTTTCTGAAAGAGAGAAGTCGAGTGTTCTTTTGTTATGCAAGAAAAATGGAAATATGTTGAATTTTCTTTATTCTTTCTTTATATTGTTGTACTCATGTGACATCACAAGCTTACTTAGTCTTTTCATCCAGCCATGACTGAGCAGAAACTTCAAAAATTCATAACTTTTGAACGAATTGTCCGATTTTCCTCAAACTCTCACTGATGTGATCTACTAATATTGCTGCATTCACTCAACCCACATGTCTATGAAGGCGAACTTGTCCTTTAAGTACTATATGATGTGAAATTATGAAATTTGTCTGGACTTCCCCTTTAACTCCCGTTTCTATCAATGATGTGAAGAGGAGAAATTTATCTTTTACATTGAACTGCTCTTCAGAATCCTATCAATGGTGCTTACCTTTCAAAGGGAATAACAAAGTTTTTGAATTATTGATAAGAAAGCATCTTTTAGTCTATTCCTCATATTTGTACTGTAATAATGGTAAAGTTCTAAAGGCTATGACTTAATGATATACAACCTTTCCCAGTGTCCACGGGCGACTGCGACAAATGGTTCCTGAACACACAAGAAACATGTACATCCTACTTTTCTGGTCATTCTGATAATTAAAGGAACTTTATGTACAAACGTAACTCCATCCAGTCCACTATTCAATACGAAATTCTGCTTTGAGCAAAAATAATTAAAATAAATGCAGCATCCAGGTTTCTGAATGTTCCTGACCAGGAACGAATCAATGTAAATTTCATACTACATGAATAGTGCATGATCTCATACACAATGCAATTAGCCTAAGTGCAGTACAGAATAGCTAAGGGTCTGATTATGCATTTGGAACACATAGTCAAGAGCAAGGCATGAAAGAGCATACAATATGTGCCAAGTATGCAATGGCAGTATATTTCTAGCACTGTAGGGACACGGGAATGCCCATGCCAAGTATTTCTGGTTATAGCACACGCCACTGCACTTCCAATGAAAAGAACGTCTGTTGCATAGTGGCCATTTAGCCAATCACAAATCATGATATGAACAATGGGTCCTATAAACATATAATTTTATGCTAGAATACAACTTATCATGTTCATTTGCCTTCGTTTGGAATTTAAAATTGTTATACTAGTACCCATCGTGTAGAGTAAAGGTAAAAGCATTAGCATTAGCAGGTCACTTACTGTAGTTTTTCATGATGTCGGCACAGATCTTGCTGGATTGGCTTCCGCTCTCACCGAAGCCTTGGTTCATCTCCTTGTAGCGGCGCTCTTCTAAAGGCACATGGAACACCTGTCAAAGGAGTGGACATAGTGTTGCATAAGAATTCACAAGAATCTACCCCCCCCCCCCCGAGAGAATATTTCATATAGAGAGAAGCGATGTCTCTGCAAAAACTTGAGCAAGATTATTTAACCCTAACTCTGAGGCCCCCCCCCTCGACGTTCCACGCGATGTATCGCTAACGCGAAAAGCTATCGCCGCGACGTTTCATGACTTTTTTCTTTTGAGTCTCCCGCATCTTTTGACACCAAATTTGCGATGCCTGGGCGCACGATTCCGAAGTTGCGCATAAATATGTACGTGCACATCAGACCAAAAATTGCTCAAAAACGTGAATTTGTGTACAATTTCAATGCAAACTATGCATTCAGGCAAATTTCATAAAAGCATGATTATTTGAGGGTTTTATTGATTAAAATCAATTAATAGCATATTTTCTTGTTCGGAACAATGTTGCGGACAAGTTTCATCGAAAAAACAATGAAAAACATAAAGTCAAAACAAAGAAATATATAAGAAATTCAAAAAACAATACTTCAGAAATTTTTTCTGATGCCGCAATTTTTTTTTCCTATATTTGCTCAGGGCACTAAAAAGAATATTTACACAAAAAATGTGCCCATTTTGAGCTTTATTTAGTGATTTATAAAAAATTGTCTGATTTCATGCATCATTATGCATAAATTAGCATAATTTAGCATAAATGATAATCTTTTAAAAATTTAACTTCGTGGTATCTTAGATTACGTCATAGGCAATGTGTGTGCCAATTTTCGTCGCAATCGCACGGTCGACGGCTGAGATCTAGAGGGGGGGCCTGGGAGCCCCCCCCAGCTCTATGATCTACCTAAACAGCCCGGCCTACTTAGGGTTAAATGTCAATAAATGGCATCTCACCACTCTTAACAAATACTACCAACAAGTCAAATTATTTCCAAATTGCCTCTTCCTCCTCACATCAATCTGTGGCAAGGTCATGAATGACTTGAAATCCATCAAGCATCAGCTAACTCTACTCCTACATGTAGGTAGGTTGCTTAGGCAAAATGGAGCATTTTGAAACAGGTAGGATTCAACATTAGAGGTGCTCTGGTGGACCCGGGCCACAAAAAAAAAAATAAAAAAAATTCAGGCCACCAAACTTCAAAACAGCTTCAAAACAGCTTAACGTTTGGTTGTATGATCAAGCAACCAAGATTAAAAATGGATTTTTATGGGTTTTTTATTTCCCTGTTATTACATTTCATTCTCAGGCCACCAACGTTTCAGAGTTTAAGATTTCAGTGGTCCACAAGGCCACAAGAACAAAAAGTTAGGGTGGGGCCTCATAAGAAGCCATGAGGTTGCAGTCAACATGTCCTTCATTTCGTCACTGCATCATGTTGACTGATGGACGAACCACTCACCTGAGTAATTGTGGAAGACTTGACTGCCATTTTGGCATATGAGGGTCCGCGGCCGCGCCCACTGACACCCCGGCTGGCTCTGCCCCCCACGCTGGCATTGTCCATGGGTGGCATGGGTGGGAAGGCCTCATCGTAGGTGGGCGGTTCCTGGGGCTCGTAGGCTTCTGCCTCAATGGTGAAACCGTTGGGGTCGACGGGCGACTGACCCGGCCCGTAATGGGCACTGCCATCGGGCAAGTATTGAGGATCCGTACTCATGGTCTAGGGTCGTGATCAAAGTCAGACAGTACCACTGGAAGAGAAAAGGGGTGAAAAGAAGAAGACAGGGGGGAGGGAACAGATGCAAAGAGTTAATGGGCACCATCATGATATGGCATTGTTATCAGAATGGCAAAAATTACATACGCCTTGATCTAAGAGTAGTCGTCTGGCGTTATCGACTGCATTCAATTGCGTAGTTCAATAATTTTCTGTACGATCAGTGTACTATGATACTCTCAAAACACGCAAATGCATGCAAACGTCCACGTACGCAGCTAGGTTGGTGCTGCCACGCCCCGCCGCGCCGGGCCACTGACCAGGCAGCCGCAGCAGCGTCGTACTCATGCGGATGCATATGGCTCGATGAGGCAATACCGATAGGCAGTATATGATATAGCTGTGTGTAGATGGAGGCGAACGAAGGAAATGTGCACACACCGATGGTCTACGCGCGGCTACTATTGCAGCGCGCACTAGTGCGTGCTGATTTATCAAAATCAATATTTCACAGTTTTGGGCGTTTTTTGTGATGGGATAAGAATTTTCTCTAGAGTTCTTAGGACATGCTCTCACACCTCTCAAATTTACATTTTAGGGGAGAGATTCCCTTTAAAACATATCCGGATATACTTGTGTGCTACAGACGTCTCCCAATTTGAATTCGAAAATATATCCATAATTCAGGGAGACTTTTATTTTCCAGTCAGGGCATGAAGAGATACATCCAATTACTAGTAATCAGCCTCATGTAGAAC
Organism: Diadema antillarum; assembly: GCF_040938485.1. Lineage (NCBI taxonomy): Eukaryota > Metazoa > Echinodermata > Echinoidea > Diadematoida > Diadematidae > Diadema > Diadema antillarum. The sequence continues at coordinate 849,457 of NW_027271462.1, forward strand.
TAGAAAGACTTTAAAGCTCTGCCTGTAGTATAAGTTTCACTGTAGGGTGGGGGGGGGGGGGGAGTCCTTGAGATAAGAGACATGTGTACTTCAAACAAATTATCAAACACACAATCTGGAGCAAGTACAGCTGTATCTGCACACATGTACACAATGTAAATAGAGCGTTTTGAGAAATTGGCAACCTGAAGATGGTGCAACAGCAGTTCAATAGGTCAATGAGAGACTATGAAACAAAGGCATTTTAAACTCTATACATGCATGTACATTTGTACTACTTTTGGCATTTAAAGTACAGTCAGTGTACATCTGTAACTACAAGACCCCGTTTGTAGTGCGGGGCTAGGCCGAGCCCAGCAATTTTGTCCTTTTACACTGCAGGGCTCAGCCGTGCTTTTGATTCGAACCTTTCAATATTTTGTCGTAGTGGCGCTCTGCTTGTAAACAAATGCAATTTGGTATTGTCTGGTTTTCAGACCCTTTGCCAACTGAATTCCGTGGCAACAAAGTCGCCGTTCGGGAAAAGGCCTTTGCCGAAGGAAAAAAATTCTTTGCAGGACAAAACCACCTTAAACTATACTAGTTTTCGACGTTGAGGGGGTTAATATCCTGAATAGCGAAAGATACAGGCAGAGGGTTTGGAAGCAAGACTAAAATTGGCTGCGCATTTGGCACAGTATGCGTTTACACTGCGTTTACAGCCGAGCCGCGGCCGAGACCACCTCCAGAGCGAGACCAAATGCGAGGCCAATTTTGGCCTCGCATTTGGCCTTTTGCGCGTTTACACTGAAATGAAGGTGGGCTGGGCCGCGGCCGAGCCGCGGCCGAGCCTCGCACTGTAAACAGGGTCTATTATCTACTATCTACAAATAATGTGACACTTGTAAGTAAATTCCCATGGGAGCATACATTGTATTCAATCCCTGATTTCATTTGGCTTCTGTAGTTAAACATTCTGATTTCACTCTTCCATACATGTGTTCATGAAGAAGCAAAATTCTTTTTTCCCTATTCTATAAATTGTGCTGACACTGTTGCCAGGGCTGCACACTAACCCATTTTTTCTACTGGTCTGACCTGTCTGTCAGACCAGTAGGTGCCCAGTTTTTCCATCTTTTACTGGTCCATTCCTGAAAAAGTCACTGGTCACTGGTCAGACAGTGGTCTTTACTGGTCTGGACAGTTGGACCAGTGCCAGTATGCAGCGTTGCTGTTGCAGACATCCGGGCTGTGTGCATTGTGTAAATCAGTTAAGACGGTGAAGATATTCTCTTTTCAAGACATAAAAGACATTAAAGTTTTCAGGAGTTGTTGAGCCATGTATTTGTAGTATTGTTGAGCCATGTAGACTTGGCAGCTCTGCTGTTGTACGTGAACTACTTTGAAGACAATAGACAGGGCAGTGCACATTTGCTTGAAAATAAAAACAAGGAAAACTTAACAAGTGAAATGCGTAGCAACACTCGATCAAACAACAAGATCTTTGGTTTCATTTTGATTAGGATAGGGTACCATGCAAATTGAACTCTGATGACACACTAGACTATTGGGTCATTAGGTTACAATCGTGTCATTTGAAGTAGGTTGTTTGAAAGTACTTACTGAAGCGGAGCATCCGTTCCAACAGTATCACAGTACATGCTGAAAACTGCATTTATTTATTAACTGGTATGGAGTGTTTCAAGTGAGTCTTACAGTACATTGTACTTGATGCAGTTTATCTGCATGCTATACAGTACATGTACAGTATGTATGAGAGAAGTTCATATTGCTGTAGGAAATAATACATCAAGGTGGTCCATAACTTGAAATTTGAGCATGTTGCAAGCTCAATATCTGAGAATACTCCAGAAATTGCATGTGCGCAAAGAGTGCACATCACGAGCATGTAGTGCGCATGTAGTGCACAAAATTTCACGGCATATCGATATCTCTCTTTTTGCTGCTTATATTCAACGTTCTCTCTCTTGTTTGCACACAAATATGTCACTACTAGGTAGCTTGATGTTTTTTTATATTTATACATAAAATTTATTTTGAGCTTGTTGCAAATTCTTGAGGATGTTGCACAAGAGTTGAGGATGTTGCACAAGAATCTGCAACATGCTGAAACCCCTCGTGGACCACCGCTCATTACACGTTTGCGCGCAAACAGATATCTGCTTATAAAATGCAAGATGTCAACAAAAGGCAAAATGCAGACCCCCACCCCCCCCCCCCCTTACAGTACATGTAGGTGGTCTTCAAAGCAGGTAAAGGACAAGAAAGCAATATTTGGCTCCCTCACTCAACGTCTGTTGTTGTTTTTTTGTCACTGAAGGACAATGAAATCTTGACACTTATTTTTGGAGAGCAACTTACTGTGCAGTTTATCATAGGACCAACCAAGTACTGTAAATGCTATCACATTAAAGACATTCAGCCACAAAAAAAAACCCTATAAAATCTTATCCCGTTTCATCAGTCTTTTATTATATCATCTACACAGTTACCGATTTACTAGCCTGACCAGACGCCGTGCGAAGGACGCACTTGCGTTCAGCGACAGGGCTGTGTATAGTAACCGATACTAACCGAACTACGTGGACACACACCCAAGCCTCGCCTGCGTGGGTGGTTTGTGTGATTTATGGGGTCAGGATGGATAAAGGAGGCATAAAAATATTCACATAACTGTTGTGGCTAGCAAGGATGTTAAAAAATGGAAGCTATTGTATCGCAGACTTACTGCCAACTTTCTCACACATGATCACGGCAATTTTATGTGATGCAACATTTGTGAATAAATGTAAAGTTTGATAATCCTGCAGTGGAGAGCAAAGCCTACAGTAGGCACCCCCAATGGCACTAGCTGGCGCTGCCGCGTATGTGTACCAAAATTCAATATGCGCTGTGCGTCACTGTATCCCCATAGGCACTTACCAACGAAAGTGACAGCTGCCTTCAGAAATCTAACTTTTTAACAAGAAGAGAGAGGGTGCACGTCAACATCGTCGGACGTTTTTTGGGGGGGACGCCAGCCAAGCTCACAAATATCCTTTAAATCTTCAGTTATTGTTTTGTATCTGTTTACAAAATTGATTGTAATGTTTGTTTTTGATTATTTTTTTGCTCTTGTGTTGAAAGTATCAAATATGTCTTGTTAAAAAGTTAGATTTCTGGGGCCTCCCCTCGACCGCTTAGATGTTCACATCGGTGTGTGGTATGCAGTGCTGTGTTGTAGTGTATAGGTGAATGCATGATATCACAGCCATGGATTCCGGTCATTCACACAACCCAACCTTCTGCTTACAGTTGTTATTTTTTATACTGCTGTCATACAGATTCTTCCAACCCCCACCACCCATAGGAAATGCCCTGCAAGAGGAGTTGGTTACATCTGCAGCCATTTCTTCTCGTGGTGGCCACAAGCTCAGCTACATCAAGCTTACCAGATTCCAACACAATGAACAACAGCAGAAACGTATAGCATCTCTGCCTATCATCCCTCATCCTACTTCTTGCTGGGGACGTACAAGTCAACCAAGGACCCAGAGGTAAAGCTGCTTCTGTTTATCCCTGTGGTTATTGCGAAAAACCCGTAAACTGGTCACATCTTGCTGTGTGCTGCGACAATTGTAGTATATGGTACCACAAATCGTGCGAGGATTTGGACTCCAAAGACATGTCTCGCCTTGGCCATGAGAGTGTAGTATGGCACTGCTACAAGTGTGACACTGTAAACATTGACTCCTTCACTTTTAACTCGTTTGAACTTCGTACAACAAATGAATACTACCCGTTGTCTGAAGATGCTTCCTTCATCAGTGCTGCCTCATTTTACTCAGAGAATCCACCCAGTCCCATCTTTGTAAGCAGCCCAAAGTCACAGGGTGAATCAGATAGCAAGCTGTCAGCGCTACCTAGACGTCGCCACCGTACATCAGACAGCAAAAATTCTAGGCAAGCTTCATCTACCAACTCAAGTATTTGCATGGATAAGAAAACCAACCTGAGGGTCCTCACAGTCAACTGCTGCAGCATAAAGAAAAACAAGTCTGAATTTGCAGCCGCAGTAAACTACATCAAGCCAGATATCATCTGTGGTACTGAATCGTGGTTGACGGGTATTAAGCCTGGTTCATATCCTGCCCAGGACGCAATCAAGTCATCAGAAGTTTTTCCGCAGTCCCACATATTCTACAGGAAGGACAGGGAATCAGCCGGCGGGGGAGTTTTTGTTGGAGTCTCAAAACACACAACATCAGACAACAAACCTGAACTCTCAACAGAATGTGAAATAGTATGGAGTAGGATCAAAGTCAAAGGGGAAAAAGACCTTTTTTGTGGCGCTTTCTACATGCCACATCGGCACATGGAACACATTAGACAGTTACGGAGCTCATTGGAAAAAGTAATGAACACCTTACGAGATCATCACGTAATCCTGACAGGTGATTTCAACTGCCCAAACATTGACTGGGACCACCTCACTGTTTTACCAGGAGCAGCCGAGAGAGAAGTACAACAAGCCCTGATCGATCTCACGTTGGACTTCGGTCTTCACCAAATCCATGACCAACCAACCAGGCAGGAAAATATGCTGGACCTTGTCTTCACCAACAACCCTTCCCTTGTGAAGAGTTCAAACAGCACACCAGGCATCAGTGACCATGCTATGGTTGTCACAGACTTTGAGATCCTGCCCCACATCGTTAGACAAAACCAGAGAAAATGCTATATGTTCCAGAAAGCCAAATGGCCTGAAGTCAAGCAGGCTATTACAGAGCTATCTTCAATGATCCAAACTAAAACTCAAAACAAGGAGGACATTGAACATGTATGGTCTTTCTTCAAATCATCACTGTTCAAGATTCTGGATGAAAATGTACCCTCAAGGATTATGAAGGGAAGGAAATCTCTACCTTGGTTTTCCCATAATTTGAAACGCATGGTCAGGAGGAAGAAGAGACTCTACAGAAGGACAAAGATAACACAAAGCCCTGAAGGCAAGAAGAGTGCTTGGAAAAAGTACACAGAGTTCCAGAAAAAGTGTAAGAAATCATTCAAGGAGGCAGAAGAGAACTTCATCCTTTCCTCAGTACTTCAGGGGCTGGAAGAAAACAACCCAAAGCCATTTTGGAGATACGTGTCATCTAAAAGGCAAGATCGCACCGGAATACCTGCATTGAAACAAGCAGGAAACCTTGTACATGATAGCAGACTTAAGGCCCAACTTTTCCTCCATCAGTTTAAGTCAGTCTTCAGCCACCAGACATTCACCCTTCCTGAAACGCCAAATGTCTCTAGGCCCCGAAAGATCCAAGACCTACGCATCACGGTTGCAGGTGTTGAAAAGCTGCTTAACAATCTTAACATCAACAAAGCAGCCGGTCCTGATCTGATACCAAACACCGTATTGAAGGAGTGTGCAGCTGAACTTGCTCCTGGCCTCACTGCAATCTACAGGTCATCATTAAGCACTGGGTCGTTACCATCTGACTGGAGAGATGCACTTATTTCGCCAGTCTTCAAAAAAGGTGACATTCATCAACCCTGTAACTACCGCCCAGTTTCCCTTACATCAGTTATATGTAAGCAACTGGAACACATTATTTGCCGCCATATTTGTAAGCACCTTGAAGATAACAACATTCTATCCACATTAAATCATGGCTTCAGATCTGGCCACTCCACTGAAACTCAACTCCTCACTGTAGTGCATGATCTCTTGCTGGCCCACGATAAAAAGACCCAGATGGACATCATAATACTGGATTTTGAGAAAGCCTTTGACACCGTGCCTCATTCCCTCCTTCTTCACAAACTTCGCCTTTATGGTATAGAAGGCCCTATCCACCAATGGCTCTCATCATTCCTCACCAAAAGACAGATGAAGGTAGTAGTAGAAGGGGAACTCTCCGGCTCAGCAGCAGTCTCCTCTGGGGTACCACAGGGAACGGTATTGGGCCCTCTACTCTTCCTATGTCACATCAATGACTTACCAAATGTTGTCAAATCCCAGATCCGTTTGTTCGCAGACGACTGTGTCCTGTACAGGCCAATCACATCTCAACGCGACCATGTCAGATTACAAGATGACCTGTCCAGACTCCATGACTGGGCACGTACATGGGGGATGAGATTTAACACTGCAAAGTGCCAAGTGATGAGTATTGACCAGAAATCGTCACACTTCTACAGCATGGACGGTCACATCCTAAAGCAAACACCCCAAGAGAAATATCTAGGAGTTATATTATGTGATGATCTGAAATGGACCCCACACATAAACAGTACCACCAAGAAAGCAAATGCAGTCCTAGGACTACTCCGTCGCAATCTCCAATTTTGTCCAGAGCAATGCAAACGAACAGCATACATTGCCCTAACACGCTCGGTTTTGGAGTATGGAGCATGTGTGTGGGACCCACATCTTCAAAAGGACATCGACAACCTTGAACAGGTACAACGCAGGGCTCTCCGTTTCATCACAGGAGACTACACATCTAGGACCCCTGGCTGCATCACCAGCATGAGGCAGAGGCTAAACCTACCCACCCTAGCATCAAGAAGGCAGGTACTTAAATTATCATCCTTCTTCAAAGCGGTCGAGGGGTTGGTCCCGGGTCTACCCATTGAAAATTTTCTGACCAGAACAAGACCTAAAAGAAATATCAAAATTAAACAGTTCAAAGATCACAAAACTCAGAATATTCTTGAAAGACAAGTGATAAACCACGATAAAGGGTTTAAAGTTCATCATTGTAACACAGAGCAATATAAACATTCATTTTTTGTGAGCACCCCCCTCGCTTGGAATCACCTCCCAGCAACAGTGATGAACAGCCCATCTCCAGAAGTCTTCAGAAGCAAGATAGAAAAAAGCCACCTTTGTTACGATTAATTTAGTTCGCGCCCTCTCTCCCCGCTGCACTATACCACATGGTCCGGCAGCGTATTGATCCAGATCCAGATCCAGAAGCTGGAATTTCAGCGCAAATTGTGATGATTCGTGACGATATGTACCAAATTTGCAGCTAAAGTTCGTTAAGTTTCGTCTTTGTTTGTCTATTTACCTATATCAAATGCAAACTTCATTATTTTGTTTGACATTTTTGGAAAGCTTAGGTGATGAACGATTTCTTCAATGCACAACCTAAGCTGCACCAGCTAGCGCAACAGATCTGTAGTAGCTGTAAGTACTAGGGCACTGCAAGACCATTTTCAGACGATCTCGAGTCAAAGTTTGCGTGTTGTTGCATTTTCTCTGCGCACGCAGGAACAAACCTGTGCGTGCCTCTATAGGAGTTGTATACGTTGAAGTTTGCATACAAACAAGTACAATAGACATACATGTAATTACTGTCAATGTTATTGTGAATACGGACGCGCACAAGGTTCGATCACAGCTATCGCGCGATACTGGCAGTGGTTTGTGGTCAAAAAAGCAACACGTAATTTCTTGCATATTGTAATCAAATTTCGGGGTCAGTTTTTACTGATTAAAGGCATATTTTTGAAGTTCCAAGGCACAAAGTAAGATTTTGTGGTTTTTTACTTTGCAAGTGTTCTTTTGAAAAACGTAGAACATTTTGGGATTTCTAATTCTATTGAATGAGCCTACACTACCTAAAGCACACGATATCGCAATTGCGCAGTGTTCGATGTGTCAGCTACGCAGCAGAAGCACAGTGAGGCAGGCCTTTAGTGACCTTATCATTTGTCAAACAGCGTTCCATACAGCAAGAGAAGCTTGCCAGCTGCTCAGTGCGTGGTGGTTCATGGGATATCAAATCACCTTGGCAGAGACTCCAACCCCAAGCACCTTCTGATCTGGAGATTCTCCCACCTGAAACCCCAAGCAAACGGGAGACTCCAACTTGATGTGCGCGAAGTTCCTTGCTGCCGGGGTCCAACTCTAGGGTCCTAGATGTTATCTTGTGCTATCTAAGGCTTTTTTACAACATACGATGACACAGAGTAAGAAATCATTTCAAGCGGGAGAAATTAAATCTCAAGCGGGAGAACAGGAGATTTTGCAAAAATGGGCTTTCGGCGGGAGATCTCCCGTTGCAAACGGGAGAGTTGGAGTCTCTGCCTTGGCGTACGGGGAATGAGGTAGGCCTACCAGTACTACGCAGTAGCATAGCAGCAGTACTGATATTCATAATAAAGGACTTTAAGTGCATGGTTGCCATGAAATTTCAGGTGGCTCTGTGAGCAGGTGATGAAAATCTGAAATTAAAAAAGAATGAAAAGAAAGATTGTACCATTTGTGGATGTCTTCCTAAGAAAATTTCTGGAATCTGGATCGTGCGACTCCAGGGCCAGCCAGGGTAGGGATCCAAAATAAAAACCAATTTAGCACTGACTACTGAGCAGTTAATTTATCATTTATTTTCATTAGAATCTAACAAAGTAACATTAGAACATATTTCTACTTACATCTATAATCAACTAATCATATCATGATGTAAATTCGTCAAACAAACGTGATGTTCTAACGTTCTCCTGAGGAACAAGGCAAGGCGATGATGCCGATGGCTAAACCATAATTATACATTGGAGATGCAGCGACATATACATGTAAAGCCATTAAAGGGCCTAGGCCAGGTTATGTGTCAACGTGGCGTGTCACCCCCATTCATTCTCACGCGAGAGGCAGTGGTGCGTATGAGCAGTGAACGCTGTCATTATATACACGCAAACGCACAGGAACACAGGCACTTCGTCACTATAAAGAAACATTCTTCGCAGAAAATCTGGAAGATGAACATTGTCACAAATCGCACACAACTTACACGAAAGTGGTTACTGTTTGCCGGGGAATCCGTCCTAGTGTTTTCTTCTCCCCTTTAATCGCTCCACTTTTTGCGATTTTCAGTTATACTGAAAACATAAAAAGTTTCGTCCCTTTGCGCAGTGTAGTCCGTCGAAACGCAGACTAAACTGTGGCAATGACAAGTACAGCAGTCAGTGTGAAGAAGATTCATACGCACATATACATACAGTACGTACATCATGTATTGCTTACGTACGTACGCCGCGGAGATGGCGGAAGTGCGGAGCACGACCTCTATTTTGATAGATCATTATCAGACAAGTAACACCATTGGCCAAGAGTTGACACATGGCTACATTTCATCCAATGAGCATTTGCTTTCTGGAATTGCAGCGGAATCTACTCAGCACTGTGGTTATCATTGCACCTGTCGTAAATTCCCACCGTACCACGTAGGAGAAATTTATCGTGTGTCGTACATAGAGCCCGTCGACGTCGGATTAGAACGATGAGCTGATCAAGTCTGCAAAACCAGACTCCCCCTTTCTATTTTCTCAGCTTTTTCCTCTCTTCTGAATCTTTCAGGAAGAAAAAATCCTCTATAAATGCTGTTTCGTAATGGCAAATAATGATAACAGTAAATCCCTTTCTGAAGTACATTGAAAAATCTCTAATTTTTGGACGAACTCTGAGATCATCTTGCAGTTACAGATGAGTTCGCCCAAAAATTAGAGATCTTAACCCAGATACTCAAGGCAACTTTGTTATAATGATTTGAAAGATAGGGACAAAATAAGAATAAAATGAGGGTGTTTAAAAGATAAAAAATGAAGAAGTTCTCAGCCGAAAAAAGGGGGAAAAGTACAGACAGACTATTTATAGGCTCCCCACCCCGCGCCCTTCATTTCTGATCAAGTGATACTTTCTAAATGCTTATTAAATTAACATTTTTAATTTTTAATTGAATATGGCGTGAGGTTGCAATATGAAAGCACAGAATTGAATAGTAATTTAAATTGTGTTAAATGTGCTGCTGATAGCAATTTTGCTCAAATTATAAAGCATGACCATGTCCTACTTACTTAATACAAGCAAGATCAAGGGGCATTTCATGAAGCATTTTGTCCGACAAAGTTGTCAGACAAATTTGCTTTCAGCCAATCAGATGCAAGGATTTCAGTAGCTTGTAACAGTTTGTCGGAAAAATATCTGACCAAAACGTTTCATGAAATGCCCCCAGATATATACTCCGCATAACACGGGTTCATGTTAAGGTAATAATAGACCTATATATCCATTTCGTATTACTGATCAATCGCATCTTTCAGGAAAGACTCCGAGCCACCTTTGTTTTGTTTTGCATTGTGTGTGTGTGTGCATTTGTTGTGTGTGTGCGGTGTGTGCATGCGTGTGTAAGGTGTGTGTGTGTGTGTGTGCGTGTGTATGTGTGTTTTTATCATAACAGCGGCGATATCTCTTTTTGACAGGTATAGGTTTTTAACTAGTTTTATAATTTGTCTTTTTTATCATAACAACGGAGGAAAGGATGGGTAATTATGTATGGGGGAGTGGGGTTTCCCTTTATTTCTTTTTTTTTCTCTCTCTCTCTCTCTCTTGGGGGTGTATAGTAAAGTAGTACAGTATGTAATTATTATATGGCTAGGAAGGGTTAGTGATCGAGGAGTGGGATGGGTTTTATTTATAATATACTTTCATTTTTTTCATTCGGTCATTGCTGTACTATTGCCATTTTATTTGTTATATTGAAACATGAAAATGTATAATTATTTCATTTATCTTTAAAAGAATTATTCCCATATTTTTTTAGCTGAGTAATACCAAAGAAAATTGATGTATTTGTATTATTTGATTGGAAGTAAATAGATATTATTTGAAAAAAGGGTGTGTGTGTGTGTGTTATGTTTGTGTGTATTTGTGATGGTGATCTGCGATGTTCGTTAAAGATGAAACATCGATTATCGAAATATGAGATATATTCCGATCTTTCTCTGAGTTTAAAGTGGTTTAAAGGTTAATGCAGAAATGATATGTAATATATACAATTCAAATGATTGTCAAGGTAATTCTTTCTTAAGAGGAATGCTCATTTTCCGGAGATCAGTCACCGGATCACAGAAGGTGTAGGGAGGTTTCTCCATCTCATTTCCGAAGTACCAAGGAGTGACCAAAAATGCCAAAGTTTTACTTGATATCACCGACAATAACAATTCCCGTTTCATTGTTTAGGGAAACTTCCCAATAGCAGAAGAAAGTAAAGGTGCTTCTTGCAATGTCTGGTCGAGAGTATCACGAACAATAGTTCCGTGCATTCAGTGGGGATACAGGCCTTTTCTCGAGAGACGTACGGTTTCACGAGTAAGACTTCCTCGGCCCGGAAGTGGGGCAATGATATGTCAGAAACCACTTCCGCCGGGCTTTGTTTTTCACCTTTTTTTTTTCACTTTAAAGTGTCAGAGGGGCAGCAAGAATTGACATTTACTTGTGTGTATGTCTAGAGGGATAGGCTTAATGTGGGTCAAGAAAAAGGGTAATTCATTACTTTTTAAGTGTTTTCTTTTTTTCTTCATCGCAGAATTTGGTATAGAAAGTAGTCGCGAAATTGTCGTAAGGTGTAGTGTTTACAGATTCCCGCATTCACGGATTTGCAAAAGAACGGCTATCGCTGAACTTTGAATGACCGTGTTTTTAATGAAAAGGAATGAAAATCAATTTGTTTCAAGTTGAAGGTTTCAAGATTTCTGCTCGTGTATGTGTGTGTGCGTGTGTATTTGCGTGTTCGTGTGGGCGAAGGTATATCGTGTGCATTTTGCAGTGACTACAACTCTCAACTCTCCCAAGCTAAAGCAACAGATCATTGACGATAAGAATAACAAAGTACTTGCACTTTCTTTAACTTGGTCGTTGGTGCAAGCTTTCATAATCATGTTGAATTGGCTGCTGATAGAAAAATTTTCCTATGAAATACAAAGCATTGTCCTCCTCCGTAGGCCCTTATATGTATTTTGTATTTATCTTGAGATTGCTATGTCATGCCCGACTGTCATAAAGATTTTTTCTCTTTTACATTTTGGATTGTTTCTATTGAATTAATTTTCTTTTGTCACTGGTTTGGTTCCATATTTTTCTTGCTATTATTATACATGAATACACACATTATTTTGTTATCTCTGGTTGTTGCATCGTGAATATTTCGTTATTTTTGGTTGTTGCACAGTGAACACGGTTAATATTGCTCTTCCACACAAGTAATATTAATCAAGTTCACTGTGCATTTGGCAGTATAGCTAATTGAGCAGCTTCTCACACCATAATCTAACATGAAACCAATATTAAGAAGAAAATTAAAATGGAAGAAAAGTTATTAAACTATGTATACTATGTCTCGTAGTATTCAAATTCTGTCAGATGTCCCTCATGAGAAAGTATAAAATATCTTTAAAAAAATAATAATAAATGGCATTGACTAAAGTTAAAGACGTGAAGTTCAATTTATTTTTTTTTTCAGTTATCTTGCATGTCTAACCGTTTGATTCTCGCGTACAGTTTTCATATCTGTATAATTTTGTGTTCTTGTTTTTTCTTTATTACCATGTCTGTAAGTTTGTATTTTTTAAAGTTAAATTGTAATTTGTATGTGATGCAGGGCCCCTTGGTAGAGCAGTCCCGAGTTAGCTGAAAGAGCTATATCATGCTAAAAGAAAACAGAATGAATAGATACATAGATACATAGATAAGTAAATAAATAAAAAAATAAATGAATAAACAAATAGATGAATACATACATACATAAACAGATAGATGAATTACTTGATTAATTAACAAATAAATGAATAAATAAATAAATAAATGAATAAATAAATAAATAAATGAATAAATAGATAGATAGATAAATAAATAAATAGATAAATAAACAAACAAATAGATAAAATCTTGATTTAAAGAAAGAAGGAGGAAGAGAAGAGTGTAAAAAGTTTCTTTTTGATCACCTGATGGATCCCATAGCAGGGAAGTTCCCCTCCCTCATCCTCTCTTTCTCTCATTCATTCATCAACTTATCTCTCTTAAAGGGATGATATAGTTTTGGTTGAGATGGGGATTCAGGTTTCCAACTTATTTATGAGATAATGAGAAATCTCTTACAAAATATTATAGAACATGCAATTCCTAGAGAAATTTAAAGTTTATCTGATGAAAATTGATTTTGAAATGGCTGGGATATCCAAAACAAAGCGATTCACCTTTTAGTAAAATCACTATATTATGCTTTACACTGTTTTTGGATATTTTCCTCTGTTACATTTACAAGGAAAGCATACAGAATAATATACTGTAGCCGATACAGCTCATTAATTCAAACAATACACAGAATTTTGTTGTACTCGTTGCCTATTTATTCATTACAAGTATACATGTACTTTGACAGCATTTACAAGGAAAAGAGAATGACAACAGTTTTACAGCAATACAGCTGCAAGCACACACAATTAATCAATTGACTCATCACTTGAACAAAACAAAACAAAAAGTAAAGAAATGACAACCTGTCATCAAAGTACACAAATTGACAATCGAGCAATGGATGGTTGACGGATAATGTAACATTATCCTCATATACTGTACATCTACAGCTTCAGGAATGTCGGCAGCATTCAAACATCATCATCCCTGACAGATGCTATTTTTTATGGCACCAATAGTTGGGTGTTCTTCACTCTATGCATCTTTTGTATCTCCTCATCTTGATGGTCATATATATTCCTCTACCTTTGATGCACAATTAAATATATCATGTGTGTCTATCTCTTTCTCTCTCTCTCTTTCTCTCACAATCCTTACTCTTATCATCATTGTGATGGTTATATATATTCCTTTACTTTTGATGCACAATTAAATATATTGTGTGTCCATCTCTCCCTCTATTTCTCTCACAATCCATACTCTTATCATAGTGATGGTTATATATTCCTTTTCAACTTTTGATGTATAATTAGATATGTTATGTGTGTCCATCTCTCCCTCTATTTCTCTCACAATCCTTATACTCTCATCATCTTGATGGTTATATATTCCTTTACCCTTGATGCACAATTAAATATATTCTATGTGTCTATCTCTCTTTCTCTCACAACCCTTACTCTTATCATCTTGATGGTTATATATTCCTTTACCCTTGATGCACAATTAAATATATTCTATGTGTCTATCTCTCTCTTTCTCTCACAATCCTTACTCTTATCATCTTGATGGTTATATATTCCTTTACCCTTGATGCACAATTAAATATATTCTATGTGTCTATCTCTCTCTTTCTCTCACAACCCTTACTCTTATCATCTTGATGGTTATATATTCCTTTACCTTTGATGCACAATTAAATATACCATGTGTGTCTATCTCTCTCTCTTTCTCTCACAACCCTTACTCTTATCATAGTGATGGTTACATATTCCTTTACCTTTGATGCACAATTAGATATGTTATGTGTGTCCATCTCTCTCTCCTTCTCTCACAACCCTTACTCTTATCATTGTGATAGTTATATATTCCTTTACCCTTGAGGCACAATTAAATATATTCTATGTGTCTATCTCTCTCTCTCTCTTTCTCTTACAATTCTTGCTCATATCACCATGATGGTTATAGGACCTACATTCCTTTATCTTTAATGTTTTGACCTTTTGAGCTATTGTGCCCCCATCTCTCTCTCTCTCTCTCTCTCTCATTTAAAAAAAAAAATCTCTCCTTCCTCTCTTTGTGCGAACAGAGGTGACTCTTTTCTATCATTTCACATTTAAGGGAAGCGTCTCTCCAGAAATCAGATAAATTATACAGTCTGCGTAATTGCCATGTGCATCACAATACGAGCATATCCAACAATAACGACGCAAGCCGATACCACCAGTAATAATCATACATGTACAATGGAGGACAAATGCGATCATTACATGACAAGACATCAAATTTTGAGCTTCACATTAATAGAAGATACTGAATTTCATCTTTGGCCATATAATCAGGTAATTGACAAGATGAGGTCAGGGTAAAGTTTGCCTTTCGGGTTGTATGACGCTTCATTGCTAAATCACAGCCTATGCTTTCATTCATGATTTTCAACATTTCTTTACAAGCATTGTATCATCTTTCTTACATCAAATGGCAACATTTCATTTTCATTTTCATTTTACTTAATTTCCAACAACACAAAATACTTACAAACACATACACATAGAACAGTAACAAGAAGACAATGCCCTATGATGTATGGTTCTAGCGGAAGCTTAGAGATCTTTAAAGTCGTAATTCAGAAATCATTCTATCATACTTCACTCATTATTATAACATGACACCCATGATTGAACAAGAACCCAATGATTGCTGAGCAACCCCATTTTGAACTGATGGGACCAAGCATTGTTAATTTCCCACGGACGATGGTCACATGATTAACTTTCTTAGAATATAGAAAAATCTTCTTACTAATTTATGCTATATGCATATATAATCTTTGTATTTATGCCGTGAAGACAGGATGTGGGCAGTGTATAAGAAAAATTAATGTATTGGAAATTATACACACTTGAATATACATATAGCAAATTCACACCACATTTAATAAGTTGGCTTTCATGAATAGAGTAGAATCTCACAGACCAAAAAAGAAGAAAGTTACAGAATTTTCAAGTTTTCCCATGTCATCACAAATCAGTGTTATTAAGCTGCAAACCACATACTCAAATTGGCAAAGGAAATGATGTCATCACCTTCCTATCCTCTCATTAACTTCAAAAATCTTCATTCAATTTTCCTCCCCTTCAGAGATGAGATCTATGAAAATAAGATGTTATCCTTTGCATTAAATAAGTATAGTCCTGTGAAACCCTGGCAAACAAGGGTTTTGAAGGAGGATAGAGTCTGGAGTCGATGAATCATTGAAACATGAATTTACTATGCATATGTGTGTGTCTGTGTGCATGTTTGTGTGTGTGCCTGTGTGTGTACAAAACATCATGAAAGTTGGTGAGATGATGAAGCCATTATGGCATCCTTTCCAACTTGTAGGTGTTCACTGAAAACATAAGAAGCTAAAATAATCATGCAACTTTCTACTTTATAAATGTCTGATTTTGATGAAACTTCTCTTGAAATGTCACTTTGCCTGTTGAAGTCATCTTGAATGTCATTTGACATTTCACATTTAGCACATTTATGTGGAACAAACTGGTGATTCAGTTAATTTGTCAGAAAACTAAAAATATCAATCTTATAATAGCAAGATCCTCATCCTTGGTACATCAAATACCAGTACCATGTTGTCTTCCTTGTCTTTCTTTTCCCCTGAACACTACACTAGGTGCCATGGAAATTTAATTTGCATTTGAGAATGACACCAGAAAGGCTGTAGCTCCAAAGAAAAAAAAAACAGTTTAGTATTCACCACAGCATAAACAAAAAACAGGGTGTCCCTTCACAGTAGTAGAACAATTTGCATTCATTGTATAATGCCATAACTACATAAGTGCGGTATTTACTACATCATTATATCCAAATTCTGGCAGCTGATTGCTTGTAGATAGGCTTCTTCTGACAGAACAGTCTGCAACTATTGTGCGCTGCGATACTCAATTATTAAAGAGGAACCTACTGAAGCAACCTGTCAATTCTTATATTTTTTCTTTCCCATCATTTTTCTTGAGACACACACACATCCTTTTTCCGCAAAGGGAGATAAGCATGTTACAAGTTACATGAAGGATATGAAGATGACCAGTCTGTCTTTAAAAACCAAAACCAAAACTAAAATGAAAAATAAATACATATAAGTCGCAAAATACTGCTTCTAAATCTCCTCTATGCCATACTGCATATTTGTTATGGTCACACACGGACGGAATGTGGGTGATTTAGTGACCCATTAGGCATACCTTTCTTCAATATTATCAATCAAAATACTTAATACTTATCTGCATCAACATTTCTCCGTTTATATTTGATAGGTGATGAAGCACAACGTTGCTCCACAACTATTCTGCCCTGTACTTGAGAGAAAGTTTAATGAAAGAAGGGCAACACTCCCAATTTCGTTTTTTTTTTTTTTTTTAAATCTTTCTCTTCCCTGCGTCTGCTTCTGTCAGGCTAAACCCACCTCAGGTCGGTCATCATTAAAAACAGGAGTTTGGTGAAACACAAACTAGTGTACCAATAAGTGCAGAGGTCAATTTATGTTTGGCGACTATGAATTCGCAACCTCTCCAAGCGACAGAAACTGGTTGATGATCTTGCAGCAGTGTGTATAGAGAAACTCCAAATTGACTTAAAACAAACAAACAAACAATGAAACAAAATAAATAACAAATATACAGTGTATGGTGTTGAAATCTACACCATATTTTTTTACAACATGCCATTCATTTGCAAGTGATTAACAAATTGCCCCACATCGACACAAATACGGAGATCAGGAGGTCATAAGTTCAAATCCTGCCCAAGTACGTACACACATGATTTCTTTTGTCATGGCTACTACTAAAACACTGAGCAATTCAGTGCTTATTTACATCAGTGTAGAGCAAATTTGTTAATCAGTTGCAATAAAAGCAACTTGACGGAAGTAATTCATGAATTTGAATGCCATTCATTTCATTACCACCTTGATCACTCCAAGGGCTAAGTTATGCCAAGGCAATGGAGTTTTCATTGGACAAAAACTACACCCCTTATGTACTTCTAAATAGTTTTTAACATGCCGAGACTGACCATGGACTGAGAGAAGGGGGGAAAACCCCTGAACATATACACAAAGGAAAAATGGAGGTAATACTATCAGAAATTATCATACTCAACATTTGTACAAGTACACAAACATTGATACACGTGTAGTACAGTAGTGTAATGATGAAGATGACACTCGCCTATGCTTTGTAAATACAGTATGTACACCACATAGCTCGTACTACTGATACACTGTACACTGTACACAGAAAGTACATTCAACAAAGTAGACTCATGTGTGGGGAGACATACAGAAATTCACAGAGGGATGGGTTAGAAATACACAGACACATCTACCAGAAGGGCATGTATGATTGCAATTGTTCCACATGTTGTACTTTCAATTGAGGCAAAAAAAGAAGAGAAAAATAATAACTAAAAATACAATTTCGAATAATCATAGGCTTACCCATGTCTCAAATTGATACAGTTGCATAATTCCTTAAGAGTAAACCACTGTGGCAATTTTTTTTTTATATTGCCTGGTAGTGTTATCATCATTATTACTATCGACTGCATGCTTTGGGCTGATAGGAAGTACTGTATATGTAATATATTTCAAGGTTAAGTTTCAGTTAAATTTGCGAACCAGTTGATAACAACTAACAACTCGCAACAAAATATTGCCTCCCAACAACACAAATGTGCTGTATATCATTTCCAAGGTGGGAAACTCAGTACTTTTCCTCTTGAAAATATAATATTCACTGTCTTCTCATTCCATCACTGTGCCTTTTTAACCACTCTTGAAGTTGATTTACAAGTCCAAATTTGTGAAATATCATAGCATATACAGTTCTTCCTGCCAAGCAGCATTGTAGGTTTTATTTTTTCTTTTTAATTGAACAGAAGGCAGAAAGTCCCTATATCCACTGCAAAGAAGAGATATAGAGAATACAGGACTATATATTGCCATACCAATCCATGTGTAGTCCCACCTACGGTTATCTGTGTTCTCACTTTGATTCCAGCTGAGAAACATGGGGTGCATTGCACACAGATCCAATTGTACCCTGAACTGAAGGACATCTGGACTACACTGGGGGTAAAAACATAAAGTCATAATGGCATTCCTATTACCCTAGTCAATAGCGTCCTTTTTAGCTCAGAGTAAATACTCTGTAAAAAGTACAATCAATGGCGATCTCCCTCATACAACCATTTTTACTGTTGGTTATCATCTAAGATGGAAATCCCACCAAACCATGGCAGTAGTGGCAATGGTACATGGTATCTTACTCCAGGGCAGGTAATATGAGATATTAACAATGTCTTAGAAGAGTACGATGATTCATACACACGTATGTACATGAAAAAATAAAAAAAAAATTGGAAAAGCAACCTATCTCCCGAAATAAATATTGGACTATTGCAACTTGCCCTGTGGATACTTATCCTCCTCCCCCCATCAACCAGTGATGGGGCGTTACTATGGCCAATTCAAACAAAACATACTGACATATGGCACTTGTCAAACAGCTTTCTTTTCGCGAAATATTTTCGCACGCTCGCCTGGCAACTTGCACGATAAATATATTACGGACACTGTCCCAAAATGTTACTGCACGGCTACAGCTTCAGTGAGTCAAAGATACAAGCAGAAAATTTACCACAACATACCATGTTACACTTACAAGGTATCTACTAACTAGAGACTTGGCTGAAAAGCGTAGCGACTACAGCAGCATACCCATAAAAACAAATCTCCCTCGCTCTTTGTACATGACTGCGACACAAGTGGACAGACATCAAGAACATGTAAGAATTTTAGAACACAAACATGTGTCCCTGCACATGTAAAATGCACACCCTTTTGTACTGGTCAGATCAGATCAGATTCACACAACCCTGCAGCACAAAGCTATCAACAATTCATCTTCAGAAAAAACATACAAACTGACATACACAGGTCTCCTGTTTTCCTCTCTCAAATAAGATTGCAGTCGCAGTTGACTATGGCACAAAACATTGAAGAGAGTTAACATGCACTAAGACAGCACCATACTATAACCTCAACAGCAGGACACCCCTGGCACCAGCGAAGCAGCATCTACCATCAGGGCAGTTTGCGCTGAAAGATTTGATGAGCTATGAAAGAGGCTGGATATTTCATTTCAGTTTTCACATAGCATCCCAAGGTCACATCTTGATGTATCCTTTAAATCTCAACCTTGGTATTTCATGTTCCATTTATCAAAAGCATGAGTCATTATCTCACATTGTGATACTTGGCATTGTACAAATTATGTCTACTTGATTTCACTCCATGAGCTGGAAATAAGAGAGGAAAAGCGACTCGCCAACCTCACTGTTTTCCCTACCAACATTTCTTATTTGAAAGCAGTTATTTATACATATCATCATCAATTGATTGTGTGGGCCTGGCAAAGGTATACACAGAGCTCTGAAAGGACACAAACAAATCTGTTTATTCGACATGTTTCTGTCATGATCTGTTTATGATCATTTCAATGGTACACTCTGTATCTGTAAAATATCTTCAATGTCTGACCTCAAACATACACACACATTTACACTCCAGTTGACTTGGTCCCATCTTATGAAATCAATGTTGGTGAAAGTGAATGTCACTTTTCATCCTCGACAAATTACATATTTGGCCCTTGAAATGGAAACTACATTCCTGCATGCCAAATCTACAAGTTGCTGAATGTACGTAGGGAAAAATACTAGAGCCTCAAATACTCACAAATTCTACAAGCCCATGAACACTTTCATTAAAAAAAAGAAAGTTGAAAACATTGAAATATGATATAACCTTCAACACAGTGATTTTTTTTTTCTCTCTATCGACAAGACAATAAATGTCAAAGTGCAGTGGTTTGCATTTTTTTCCCCCCTGGGGAGTGTTTCATCAACGTTTGTCAGCGCTGACAACTTGAATCACCACAGTAACAGTCAGTGACCAGAGCATCTCAGCCAATCAAAACCAAGGATTTTGCTGAAATTGGTCAGCACCGACAGTTGTCAGCGCTGACAAGCGTTGATGAAACACCCCCTAGGACTGTCGGTGTTTTGTGTTCTCCTTGACGGAGGCAGTGATTATAATGGTTGCTGGAAAGTTGTTATGGCAACAAATTTTCACCAGTGGTACCCTGGTCATCACTGGATTTAACCTCTTGTGTACTTTGAGCGTCATATAACATTCAAATTTCATAGAATTGTACACATTGTCAAAAGCCCCTGGCAAAGAAGGGCTTATATCTGTACTTACAGTACACTCACGCCACCCCCAGGGGGAGCGCACACATGCCATATCCAACAATGATATGTAACCCTGCATTACAAAACCAACGGCGTTGCACAACCCTATTTGTGAGGACTCAAAATAGGTGAAATAGATCAATCAGGTAAATATTTAGATTTCTATATATTCTGAAAGAGCAATTCTTCTACATGATTCTGAAGTTTGGGATCATTAAATGAATGGGAAATTATCTCTTTTTCAATTCTTTTAAAGGGAAGATAAACCCCAAGAGCAATGTGGATTGAGTGAAAGCAGCAACATTAGTAGAACACATCAGTGAAAGTTTGAAGAAAATCGGACAATCGATGCAAAAGTTATGAATTTTTAAAGTTTTGGTGTGGGAACTGCTGGATGAGGAGACTACTAGAGGTTATGACGTATGAGTGGACAACAATACCAAGAAAATATAAAGAAAATACTACAAAATTCCATTTTTCAAGAAAATTACAAATTCCATCAACTTGATATTGACATTTGTTAAGGGTAGCAATTATTCCCCCTGCTTTCTGAAAGCGGTTGGTCCATTGCTCTTTCATAATTCTAGAAAAGTAAATTTTTGTTGAATTTCCTTTATATTTTCTTTGTATTGTTGTCCACTCATACGTCATATCCTCTAGTAGTCTCCTCATCCAGCAGTTCCAACACCAAAACTTTAAAAATTCATAACTTTTGCATCGATTGTCCGATTTTCCTTAAACTTTCACTGATGTGTTCTACTAATGCTGCTGCTTTCACTCAATCCACATTTCTCTTTGTGTTTACCTTCCCTTTAATGAACATTTTTTTTTTTCTCTTCAGTTATACATAGGCTTTCTTGAATCTAAAAATTCAGAGCATGAGAACCCTTTATACACTCTTATTTCGCATTAGTCATCACACTCAGAGAGTATGCAAAATTTCAGTGTAATCTGATAATCCCTTCATAGTGATTACTACAACATGGAGTTTTACATCCTATTCTTTGTCCCATTCATTTTATAGAGTACCGCTAGGTGAGATTCAGTACTTGAAAAGACCATTAAATTTAAAGCTTCTCTTCTCAGCACACACTCTTCCAAACAGTGTACTTGCTTTCCATTTATATTTAGATAGGTGAGAAAAGTCTACTTGGATTTGGATTTATCTATATATCATTTTAAAGCTCAGAATCTGCTCTTTCAGAATCTGCCTTAACTAAAAATCCATGTCTGGCCACTCTTTGGTGGTTTTGTGATGCAGGGTCACATATAATTTCAGCTAGTCGGTACAGCGCAAGGATTAACATTACAACGGAGCATTACAATAAGGGTTTGCCCTCTCAAGTCAGGAAATGGCCTTACGTATTACACAAATCCCCAGTCACATGGTAAAAGAAAAAAACAAAACAAAACTAGAAAGAACTAGAAGTTTGGCAGTACAAAGTGGCAACTACATCAACAAGAGGAAATACAGAAGTGATGAATGTAATGATGATGAAAATGATAATGATGATAATAATAACAATAATGATAATAATAATAATAATAATAATGATGGCAATGATTACAATAACAGCAGCAATAATAGTAAGATAGCAAAAATAAAAGCTTACATAGTGCACATATCATCATATTCATACTGATGTTCATGGGATGGACAAGACATCATTTTTTGTGAACTACCATTGTAGCTTTTCCATATGTCATGAAATCTTTGCTATGCTTGCCAATAACTTTCATGTGCCATGTGGTTGACAGTCTTTGAATCTCTACTTAAATACAGATTTCTATGTTAAAAAACAAAAACAAAACATAAACAAAACATTGAGAGCAGGGAGGCGTTGTATACTACTGCACAGAGGTAAGATGCATGAGGTAAGGAAATGCCACACGAGAGTGCTGGACTATCTACACCGTGGCAATAGCTGGTGTAAGTTACTAGATTCCATGGTCCAATCAATGGTTCATTCCATCACAACTGGTGAAGATGTTCTTCCCATTGTGCGAATCCTATGGATGAACCCCCCTCCCCTCCCCCCCCCCCCCCCCAAAAAAAAAGAAAAAGGAAAAGAGGACATGGTACCCATGATGTGCGGAATGAGAGTCGAGGGAATGGTATTTGCACTTTAAACAAAAATACACACAAAAAAAAAAAGAACCAAACAGAGACAGCATTAAAAGACCCATCTGCAGAAACAAATACAATGATAAGGAGTAACCTACATTTAACCCAGAGTAGCAAGGTGATTGCATACTTATATCTGCCCAAATACTGGCTGACCCTAAAGGCACTGTAAATTGTTACTCTATTATATAATTGTATACTTACTGAAACTTTTTTTCCTTGTTTGAAAAAAAAAAAAAAATTACAACAAAACATTGCCATCAATCTAATGAAACACACATTACCCTTAATTCTTAATGACAATGGATACCATTCTCTAAAATATACACTGTTTTAGACCTGTGCGGACCATCTAATAGGCAGTTTGACGACTTCAATTTAGGGAACAAAAAAATATTGCATTTAATCGGATATCACTTACGTTTTCAAAAGGAAAAAAAAGACAAAAACATTTTGACAACTTTCTGGACAGACCAGTTGTGAAAAACACAAAAGATGACTTCAGGTCACACATCATTAATGAAAGCATGAGTACTGGTTTGACTGAGGTTTTGTTTCGAGCATGCTGTTCTCACTAATACACGAAGCTCCAAACCACACACGCAATATTTTTGACATCGCAGACAGTCCAAAAACCTTTGACATTGAACCTGTCATTCTCATTTCTGGTTTTGCTGTTGTGTTTCTTTAAGATAGCAAGCGCGGCTCCTGAGTAAAATTTGTAAAGTCAACTATGCTTGACTATCTTATCATTCTGTAACATCTGAACATCATCTTATTCCAGATTTTGTTTTTCTGTATCTTGAATTATCATGAAGTATTGTATCACATCGCCTCAAATTCAAATGAGAAAAAAATATAAGATGATTATTGAATCACCACCCGACAATAAAATAGAGCTGTTTAAACATGATCTGTGTGTGAAATAAAAAAGAAAAGAATTGTTTTCTACTGATTACACTGGAATTGATTATTTTTTTTATCAAAAAACCAAACAAACAGAGATTGTATTTGTTGATATTAGTTGCAAATGGCAGTATATCACAGCAGTTATCATTTAGCTTCATTACATGTGCGTGGCAGCTGCAAACTCAGTACTGTGTGAGGTGTGCTACTAAACCAGCACAATTATCACGAGTGCTTTTCAAGCACATTTAAGTTTTCGATTGGATATATTCTGGGAAAAGTCAAGGTGCAAATAACTGGACTCGTTATCAATTCTTGAGGTGTCATAACAATGAAGAATGTGTTGCACTCACATACACTACAAATACTACCACTATTCCGTAAACGATATGCATAGATCACATGGAGAAAACAAAATGAAAGGAGAAATACTCTGATAGATCCAGGAGAGAGGGCAAATTTAGTCGCATTTCAAGTGACGGACGAGGTTTAACATGACTCAAAAAAACAACAACAAAAACCTCTCTGAGTCAATATTTGAGTATACACTGTAATTAGTGCATGTGACGCATTCAGGTATACACTGGCATGACTTCTTCTGTAGCATGTTTTTACACAACACATGACACAATGACATAAAGCACATGCCGAGAAGACAACACATACATTGTAGTGACACTTTGAGACTTTCGACGCCAATCACTATGTTAACGCTGTTTCCGGCAGTCTATTTTGCACTCATTTAAACACAGCTTGCACTGTTTTAATATTGCATACTGCAGTATTATCGACACATAAAATGGCTGACACTAACACACTCAGAGCACATAAGCTTAAATACCACTCTCCCAACAAGCACTTTTACCATCGAGCTACACACGTGTTGTCACGCCAGGGCCTCTCCGATGAAATACAAAGACGCAATGGCATTTGTTTGTTCAGATTCGCTCGCAGAAAAAGCCACCATTTTGATGCGATCATGAATGAGCCCCTATCGAAAAAAGTGATGTTCCCGCTCCTTCTTTGCACATGTTGATGCAGAACAAGTTACATGCAATTCGAAGAAACTATGGTCCTGATCCCATAGGCAAAAACTTTACCGTGTTCACTCTTCACGCAACGGTTTCTGTTCTGCTATGTATCTCTTTGAGTATCGTTCACACAAACTGCAAGTCATCTCTTTTCACTGAGCCCCAAATCATAACTGCTGCTCCATCATACTGTTGTGGGAGCTCCACGAGACGACGACATCGGCGACCGTGACTCCCACGCTGCTCCGCCTGGTCGACATGCCCGATATCGTCGTCCACCGGTGAGTCTTGGGGTCGTAGCGCTCAGCGCTGTTCAAACTGCTGCTGCCGTCGTTGCCGCCGACAACGTAGAGTTGACCATCCAGCGCTATTGTGTCATGTGTGCTTCTGAGGAAGTGGAAACAGAATTCGTGAATAGAACCAAAACTTTAATTTCTTGACAATGAGCATCAAATCTTAACAGAATCATCCCTGATGCTCCATGAAAATATTAAGAAATAAATTTTCTACACTTTATATTTCAGTTTAAGAATTGCTATAATTCAATAGAAAAATACAAAATACTAAGAAAAGTCCATGAAAAGTTCTGTGAGGTTGAATACAATCCAAGACATACTGTGCTGTCCAATCAAGTTTGGGAGATGCACAGAAATTATCATCTTGATGGTTAAATTGGCAACTCTAATTTTTACTGTGTATCCTTGGTTGTAGAGAGACGAGATGGAACTTGTCAAGTTCATTGTATCTGCATAAAATCATACGAAACCTAAGAAGCTTGGCCAGTTTCAAAGAGCAACAGAAGCTTTGATCTTCTAAACTGTGGTGCCAATTTTGAGAATCAGTTATAAATTTAGCAATTAATAGGCTTTTGAAATGTTACAATCAAAACAGACGATTATACATGAACAGCTTAAGGCTCAAATGTAAGACGATATCCTACTCTACCGTATGAAACACTACTGTAATAATAAAGTACACTCCCGTTAAAACGAACACAGTTATAACAAACTTCCGGTTACAACGAAGTAAAAATTCAGGGTGCAACATTATTCACTCTATGTATTTTTACTGTTTATTTGTTCAGTTATAACGAAATTTTGATATAACGAAAGAAAACTGCCAGTCCCGAGAACTTCGTTATAACGGGAGTCCACTGTACATAGTAAAATACAGACTAAAAAGATGCAGCACAAACACTGAAGAAACATGGTTTGTGGGATTTGACGGGTCAAGATACAAGAATTCCGTCCGGGAGACTGGACACTGACCTGCGGATGGACATGGAGGGGAGCGGCTCCCACAGGTTGATCTCGGGGTTGAAGCTCTCGGCGCTGCTGAGGCACATCGCCCCGTCGCTGCCTCCGACCACGAAGAGCTGGTTACCGATGACGGCCACGCCCATGCTGACCCGCCGGTTGATCATATTTGGCACCGAGGTCCAGGAGTTGGTCCGGGGGTCGTACTTCTCCACGCTGGACAGGTGTGAGGAACCATCGTAACCCCCTACAGCATAGAGACAGCCACCTGTGTGGCCATGGGGGGGGGGGGGGGGGGGGAGGAGGGAGATACAAGATTGGCATGACAGTTGGAGGAGAAAAGAGAAAGATGCAATGGCGTTGGGGATTGATAACTGTGATCGGTATCGTTTGCCTTAATCTGACCATGATCAGTGTTTGGAGTTTGATTTAACACAGTTGTTTGGGAGATAGCACTAACTCTAGAACTAGCACCAAACTTGAATTCACCCATTGTGCTTGCCCGAGAAGACCGCTTTTTGGTTAAAGATGAAATGAAGAACTGACTATTTCTTGTATTCAATATCACAGGAAAGTTGGACTTGAGAGAAGAGCATGTTTTAGCTCTGATATGATACCACATGATTTCTCGATCCCAGTAGCACACCTGGGGTACCAATACTACACTGAAAGAAGCATCTTTCTATTAAAGGACAAGTTCACCTTCATAAACATAAGGATTGAGAAAATGCAACAATATTAGTAGAACACATCAGTGAAAGTTTGAGGAAAATCAGACAATCCGTTCAAAAGTTATGAATTTTTTAAATTTTTGTGTTGGAACCGCTGGATGAGGAGACTACTACAGCTTGTGAGTCATATGCGTACAACAGTATAAAGAAAATGTAAAAGAAAATTCAACATATTTTCACTTTTTTCGCATAATAAAAGAGCACTTGACTTGCCTCTTTCTAAAGGCAGGGGGAATAATATTACTCATAACATTTGTCGGTAACGAGTCAGGGGAATGTGTACTTTTTTCAAAAGATGGAATTTTGTGAAATTCTCTTTATATTTTCCTTATATTGTTGTACGCATGTGACATCTAAGTTATTCATACACTGCAGTAGTCTTCTCATCCAGCGGGTACTGCACAAAAACTTCAAAAATTCATAACTTTTAAACAGATTGTCTGATTTTCCTCAAACTTTCAATGATGTGTTCTACTAATATTGCTACATTCTCTCAATCCTTATGTTTATGAAGGTGAACTTGTCCTTTAAGCATCCTGTCACATGTACACAACCCCCTTTAACCCGTTGGGGATGAGAACTGAGTATACTCGGGTAGGTGTCTATGGGAAATGTTTTAGCAAAATCAGTCTGTCCTTAACGGGTTAATACGCAAGAGGGAAAGAACAAAAAATGGGTGTCAAGGTCTTTGGAGACAAAAGAAAATGAAAGACATCACACATCAACATAGCAAACTTTGTGGATAGGTGGGACTGTTATACACTGTACCATACCATTTCTTGATCAATTCCACACTTGTAGTGCCTTACCTAGTGCAGCTACTTTAACGTATCTCCTCCTCGTCGACATGGCGGTGATCGACGACCACGTGTTGGTGAGAGGATCATAGCGTTCCACGCTATTCAGGCAAGACGCACCGTCGTAGCCGCCCACAGCGTAAATGAGCCCATTGAGGACCGCAATGCCGAGAGAGCTCCGTTTGGTGCCCATGGGTGCCACGTCAAACCAGGAATGGGTCTGGGTGTTGAAACACTCCACTGAGGCCAGGTCATGTGATCCGTCGTACCTGTAGAATGAAAGCAAAGCAAACTTGCTGACACACACACACTTCCACTGATATGTCTTGCAACCTACACGTATGCAGTTCCCCATACTATGGAGAGCTTTAGAAAATATCACAGGAATTAACACAATATGGTATCAAATGCCAATTTCTAAATAAAAAAAAGAAGACAATTGTTCTCTTGCACACTGGGAAAAAGTCAACAAAATAATGATTTTACATGCTTATTCAACAGCGCAAAATTGTTGCTGTAATGAGAAACCCACATCCTACAAGCTCTGTATTTTTAGTGGGTCCCTCCCGGGTTTTTTCACACACTGCATACTGACAATTATGTCACTTTCGTTACTTATTAACCAACCATTGTAATGTATCCTTACTGTCAGTTTTCAATAATTGCTTTCTTACGGTTCTATGTATGAATTTATATGCATCATTTTTGTCACTGAAGAAAGTGAGGTGTATGTTTATATGTTGGATTTCATAGTGTAAAAAATGAAATGAATTTGAACTGAACTGAACTGAACCTTTGGCAACAAACAACGACCAGTTAAAAATTTTAGTTGTGGTGGTCACTAGGGAAGTATTACACAGTGCCTATTCTGGTAATAGTCAAAACGGTTCCCAGATTGGGTATTGGGAAGTGGTTCAGGGGAATGATAGTAAAATGTGGCTGGCATTTGTGATTGAGTATAACATTTAAGATGACAAGGGTTGCAGGACTTGTTTTCTATCGATTTTTGGATGTCCCATGGCAACAAGCCCTTCAAATTACTCACAGAGTGCACTGTTTTGACAAATATTAGGTTACTTTCAGGGTTACAAATGGCCTGATGAGATGAGATAATCTATACTTTGAAAGTAAACTTTTCAAAAAAACTCACCCTCCAATGGCGTAGATCATCTTTCCGATGGCCGCCGCTCCTAACCTTGCCCTCCGGGTGTTCATAGTAGGCATGGCACGCCAGGAATTCAGGGCTGGTTCGTAACACTCGCACTCATTGTGTATTGCAAACAGACTGCCACCACCTGGCCAGAAAAAAAAAGGATACAGTACATCAAACTGGAAAGCCTTATCTAAAAGTGAAAAAAGTTACATCTAGTACTCAGCAGATTACTTCATACATACAGAGTATCTCTGCTCATTCCTACAATTCACCCTATCCCAGCATTCCTTCAATATCTTCCATCCAGTTACACATACTGTACATCAATTCTTCTCTTTTTTTTTCTTCTTCTTCTTCTTCTTCTGTTTTTGAAAGAGGGTTTCTTTAACATCAAGATACTATCGTCTTCTCTATGGAGAAACCATGTTAAAACGAGCTGGCTTGTGAGTTACTGCTTTGAACATGGTAAATTTGGTAAATTTCCTTGAATGTTTTGAGCTGACATCTTTTTTGAGTGTGTTTTCAACCAGGTACCAGGTAAACTCTGTTATAGTGAGATTTCGCAGCATAATAGATTTTTTGGTCTCTTGTCAGATGCCTTGAAAGTCACCCCTATCTCTATGAGTGTGAATCGCCCTCCCCTTCCCATAGTGGGGTGGCTTAGTGAAATTATCGTGACACGGCGGACAAAAGCATGATTTTTTCACCAAAGGTACTTCATGATGTACCTTCTCAAAAAATAGGGTGCTCCAAGAAAATTGATGCTGGGAAGGAGGTCAGAGGTCAAAGGTCAATGACCTTTATTTGTGAAATAGGTTTTTTGGCTATTTCTCAGGTCAGGAATATCCAATCTGGATAAAACTTGGCAGGAAGAATATTGAGAACAAGTAAAATATTTTGATTGAATTTGGAGTGAATTTTCCAAAGGTCAAAGGTCAAAGGTCAATGAACTTTTCCTAAAAATCATGTTTTTGTTTATTTCTCCAGGTAGGAAGATTCAATTTTCACAAAATTTGATATGAACGTTGTATAGAAGGTACCAAGAGTATAAACCAGGGGTCAAATACAATTGTTGATTTGTGCGTTGCCATGGTAACCCAAAACTAGGGTTTTTTAATTGAAGTTAGTTACAGGAGGCTATTTTCCAGTTTGGAAGAGATTCCATTTGAATAGGTACAACTGATCGACGGGATGTATAGAGGTTTGAAATACTTTTCATTAGTGTTAAGTGGTATGTTGCCATGGCAACTACATATATAGATTTTGGTTAAACTTAAAGGAAACTTCAGAACTTATGAATTTGAAGAGATTTCCATCAGGGTTGGTATAATTGATCAACAAAAAAGTCGCCAGACAAAGATTTGTCACCTTTATAGCATGTGGGTTGAGTGAATGCAGCAACAATAGTAGAACACATCAGTGAGAGTTTGAGGAAAATTGGACAATCCGTTCTAAAGTTATGAATTTTTGAAGTTTCTGCTCATGCAGTCGAGGCTGGATGAGAAGACTACTATACCTTGTAATGTCACATGTGTACAACGATATAAAGAATGAATAAAGAAAATTCAACTTAAATTATTTTCGCTTACAGAAGGATACTCGACTTCTCTTTCAGAAGGCAGGGGTAATAATATTACCCTATACGTCAGTAGCAAGTCAAAGAAACTATGTGAACTTTATTCAAAAAGTATGGTTTTGTGAAATTCTCATTTTATTTTCCTTAGAATGTGCGCATGTGACATCATACACTGTGGTAGTCTTTTCATCCAGCCGCGACTGTGCAGATACCTTAAAAAATCATAACTTTTGAACGGATTGTACGATTTTTTCCAAGCTTTCTGTGATGCTTCCTACTAATATTGTTGTATTCACTGAATCCACATGTGCATGAAGGTGGACTTGTCCTTTAAGGACAGATTCTGAAAGAGCAGACTGTAAGCTTTGAAATGATGTATCACACAATTCAAAGGGATTCCCCTAACCTATCTAAATAATAATACCGGTACTGGAAAGAAAGCACACACTCTGGATAAGTATGAACTGAGAAAAGAGGCTGCATTGTCTATTTTAGCGTTTAATCTTTACCAAGCTGTCTCATGTCATTATGTTCATCTTTTCTTCCCCCCTCCAATTTTCATTTGAGTTTGTCATTATTAATTTTTGATAATAAGAACGATGCCATAAGGCATTGTTTCTTAACAATGCTTCAACTGCTCCTTCAGGTCCAAAATCTACATCAATATATATTTTCCTGATCTCCTCAACATTCCTCCTTTTTGTGGATAATCAAAGGCAAAAACCCAAAATTAGTGCTTGAAAATTATTCTTAAGTGTGAGTTACGGATAGAAAGAACCTCTGTAAAAAAAAAAATGAATCTGTATAATCAATGTTAAGTATTGTTAATAACACAAAATGTGAACAATATTTCTATGATAACATGTTTCCAGACTAAACCGTCCGCAATTATGCTTTAATGAGAAAAATACTGATATCTCTTTATATGTTTGCTTTGATTGCAAAAACTGTATATGGTAGGATGTCTTGTGATACAACAGGGGGGCATTTCATGAAGCAGTTTGGTCAGATATGTTTTCTGACAAACTGTTACAAACTACAGAAATCCTTGCATCCGATTGGCAGAGAGCAAATTGGTCCGACAATTTGTCGGACAAAATGCTTCATGAAATGCCCCCAGACCTACACATATTATGCATAAAATGTGATATCCTGAACATTTTTTTCAAGTCACTCTCCCAAAAGTGTATATATAGGACCTTTAAGTTTTTCTTGTGTTTGTTCCTGGCAGATTACTAGTACACAAATGCTCCAATCCATGATGACCTAACGGAAATTAAGGAAATTAAAATGAATATACTGAAAACCAAAACTACAGATACAAATAACTTACTTCATTCTTCTCTCCCCACCCCACCCACCCCTTCTTTTTGGTTTCTTGATATACTAGTAGATCTAGCTGACTTTGATAATTGTCATTATGTAACATCATCTTCAATTGACAAGGCGATAAAACTTAACAATCATTTCATTATGGTGCTGGACTAATGGGGTTAGTTGAACTATATTGTTTTTAATGTACTATACTTTTTCCTCCTATCAATCACATGTATTTTGGGTGGAATGTATTTTTACATCAAGCATCATAGAATCAACCGCCTTTGGGGTCGGGAATTTTGTCATATTATATTGTGATTTAGATTCTGCTCTATGCTGATTTTGTTTTATTTCTATCAACTTTTTAAACTTCCCCATAGACTTTGTTCACCAGCCAACTACATCCCACCCTCTTTGGATAATGTGAACCAATCAAACATTGCTTTTACTTTTTAATAACATGTCAATACATAGCTATCAGGCCAAAAATATTCAAACCACTTTAAGTCTTTATGAGTGAAATGACAAATATCGAAATATTTTTAGAAATATTCAAATTGTCTAAATTCAACTTCATCTATGAAAACAAACTTTTAACCTTTTTAAACATTTGAATAACCCCCATAAGAAATAAGAAACATATAGAGAGGGGAAGTGCGGACTATAAAAATTGCTTACGGGAACCAGGTAATCCCTGCGCTAAACCTATGGAATTCACACAATCTTGGAGGAAACGGGTTAAATTTGTTAGGAAATATGTAGGGCAATACCCAAAACCTTAAGTTCTCAATGGAATATGCAGCTCTTCTACTGGTAAACTAGTAGTTCTGGGAGAAAAAAATGAGCTGTGACAGAGTCCTACACCTGGCTCAGTCATTGCCCAAGATTTAAAGTGTCTGAGCCAGAGTCACATGTCACTCTTTGCCATTTCTCTACAGGAGGTAGACAGTCCTAAAAAAATCCTTTACCAGAAATTATATCAAATTATTTAATGAAAAGGTGCTTAAGAAAACTGGACTATTCTAACACACCTCCCTCAGGTCTGCAACACAGACTAACCACCTGTTACTATAGGAAAACCAGTAAAAAATGGTGTATTACTGTAAACATGCACATAATATGTCGTGTTATGGGTCTGAATTTTAAGACTAGCAACCATGTACATTGCATTGCATTGTACAGAAACCTGGCGAATGCCCTGTGTATAGTCTTTGAATTCAGACATTATTATTATGTACAAATTAAGGGCATTTTCTCTTTTTTTCTGTTAGCGGATTTCTTGGAGCACCCCCTAATTTTGATCCTCACATATATACAAATGTCTGAGGAAAAAATGACACTTTTGTCCGGCGTGTCACGATTATCAGTATATTTGTCACTAAGCCACCCCACTACCATGAGTATGTGACATTATATCACAGTGGGTGAGTTTGTAGAATTTACCATACAGCCAAGTTTGAGGGAGTGCCATTGGGGGAGCCTGAAAAGTTTCAGCCCAGTGCAAGAGGGCATAAAAGGCATATTCCCTAGCCCGATCTCCCATCAACAAAGCTGGGTAGATCAGATCGGTGTGAAGAAAATACAAGAAACAAAAAGACGATAACGTCTCTGCAACGAGCAGGGTGCAGTGATCCAACCCACACACCCGCACTAAAAAACAAGTGAATAATGCCGATCCCTTGTGATTCGCCCCTGGTTACTAGCAATAGTCAGTAAATGGTATCAACCAGGCACATTGTGCCACACAAAGAAGGAGAAAACTTATCAGGGAGGAGGGGGTTAAGTGATCATTGGCATTGGTTTGTCTGTTTGCAAAATATCTCAAGAAGTTGTGAACGGATTTGAATGAAACTTGCAGGAAAAGTGAATAATGACACAAGGAACAGATGATTCAATGTTGGTTGTGATCCAGAAATTGTTATGAATTTTAGAAGGATCTTTTTTAATCTTTTAGCGTACAAAGTCAATGAACTTAGGATTTCTAGATGCGGGTACTGGAGGCTTACACACATATACTAAAGCACTAGCTCTGCTCGGGCAAGGCGCTGTGCAGCTGAAAGCTGATGAGGCAAACAAAATACTTCTACATGTATATTCTGAAATTGCATGCATGTATGGCTGAAAATTAATTGGTGGCTTGGCTGAGGTCTGTGCTCTCCGAGTGCTTTTCTAGTTAACTCTTTGAGACTCGCAAAAACTCACCGATAGCAAAGAGGACGGGCACCTGGGACGGGTTCTGCCGCTGCCTGGTCCGAGCGGTCTGCATGCTGGACCTCTGCTCTGGCAGCAAGTGGTACTTCATGGCCTCGATCAGCAGGTCCTTGCAGCCATTGCAGCCCTGGACTAGCGGGTTGGCCTCCACCTGGCTCACCAGGAACTCACGGTTGAGGAGCGGTAGCCGTACATACCTCAGGAGCTAGAGGACAGGGGACAGACATATAAAGGGCATGAAGAAGATGAAATACTTTGGAAATTGGCAGCAGTGAAACAGCTATGTTATATATGAATGAGCCAGCCCATGGTAAACTTTCTAATAAAACATACAGGTCCACTTTGTACAGGAGTGCAGGTTAATGCACATCACAATGTATTACATTGAGTTAAATGAATGACTGGACACACAACTTAAAGTAAACAAATATAGAAATATAGAGTGATTGCAGAGATCAGTTTTATATGATAAGGAGTTTTTAGACAGTCACATAATTTCACCAAATTTTGGTGAGCCTTCTTTGGTAGTAAACCATAAAAGGCAATGACCTTATCACACAATTCTCCCCCCCCCCAAAAAAAAAAGATAATAATAAAATAACAAAAATGAAAAAATGAATCTATGTGGATGGATTTATTTGAGTGTAAATTTCAATGCTCTGGCACATATAAAGACCATTCCAAATGATCATCAAACACATGTCCATGACCTCACCGCATCATATTATAACCTTTGAACCCAATGAATTGCTGCCATTACCTGACTGATGGCGCTCTTCCTCTCCTGCTCGTTGAACTGGATCCACTGGATGACGGCGTTGAAGACCTCTTCCTCCGACGTCACATTCAGCTGCTCGCTGGAAACCATCTGCTCCACCTTTATCACACCAAAGAGAATAAATCTTGTTAAGTCTTTCTGTACCAGTGACTTTGGACAGTGTGTTCAACACTATATAATAATAATTATAAACTCCAAATTTTATTGTCCAAGAAAGGAAATTCTTTTTGCCCAATTGATCGTGGGCCCGGCAGCCACTGAGCAGTGCCAGATCGACGTTGCTCTAACCTTTTCAACTGTTGAACGGCAAACAAGGTAGCAGCAACTCCCATCTTTTAACGTCTTTTGGTATGACGCGGCCGGGGTTTGAACCCACGACCTCCCGATTGTGAGGGGAGCCGCTCTACTCACTGAGCCAACACATCGGTCCCAATAATTGTTTTGGATATAAACTCCAAATTTACTCCCAATATATATAGGGTTTTTAGTGCCAATCGGGACACACATAGGGTTAAAGGCTAACAGACGAAAACTAGCTGAATTGTAGTGAAAGAATTTACCTCAAAAGAAATATCAAGCTGATAAGCAGATATATCTTTCTTTTAAACTTTGCTGCAGGGCTGCAAATCTTTGGTAGCATGAAAATTAGGGACTCTAAACACACACAGGGTTAAAGGCTAACACATGAAAACTAGCTGAATTGTAGTGAAAGAATTCACCTCAAAAGAAATATCAAGCTGAAAAGCAAATATCTTTATCCTAATTTTTACTGCAGAGCTGCAAGCCTTTGGTAGCATAAAAATTAGTTACACTGTAGTTCTTAGCAACCTCAAAAATTCCTATAATTTTTCTTTCAAAATTTTCATCATTTTCAATTGGCCCCTTTTCAAATATTTGAAATCTTCTGTAATTATATATCATAGCACCTCTTCAAATGATTCTAGACATTTTCATTTCTGCTGGAGTGGATGCAGCAGAGAAAGAAGTTGGCTCCATCCGCTTTCTCATTAATGGACAAGTTCACCTTCATAGACATGTGGATTGAGTGAATGCAGCAATATTAGTAGAACACATCAGTGAAAGTTTGGGGAAAATTGGACAATCCGTTCAGAAGTTACGAATATTTCAAGTATCTGCGCAGTCACAGCTGGAAGAGAAGACTACTACAGTGTATGATGTCACATGCGTACAACTATATAAGGAAAATAAAAAGAGAATTTCACAAAACTTTACTTTTTGAATAAAGTGCACATTTCTTTGACTTGCTACTGACGTATGTTAAGGGTAATATTTTTCCCCCTGCCTTCTGAAAGAGAGAATTCGAGTGTTCTTTTGTTATGCGAGAAAAATGGAAATACGTTGAATTTTCTTTATTTTTTCTTTATATCGTTGTACTCATGTGACATCACAAGCTATAGTAGTCTTTTCATCCAGCCGTGACTGAGCAGAAACTTCAAAAATTCATAACTTTTTAACGGATTGTCTGATTTTGCTCAAACTCTCACTGATGTGTTCTACTAATATTGCTGCATTAACTCAACCCACATGTCTATGAAGGTGAACTTGTCCTTTAACACATTGCTGACATCCTGGGGAGATATTCAAAAGGTTCTGCAGTGAGTCAACTCATCGTAGTGGCTCATAAAATTGTCAAATTCTTAGCATGGTTTCGATTAAAGCAAGGCAAGTTACGGTTTAATTAGGCTTAACACGGAATGTGCTCACTGAGTTTTCAGGCAAAGCCAAATTGCTAATGTTCCAGTGCTTGGATTATTCAAAGCGGCAGAGAAATCACAGTACCAGTACACGTAGTTTACTCCAGTACAAGATTTTTTTCAACATTAATAACTGCAAACGAGTAAAACGCTGGGAAATCATACGACAAGGGAATATAAAAGTTATGGGCACAATTCATTCCATCAGGATCAATAGGTATCATAGACAATAAATGCCTGCCAACCGTGGCAAAATATGCACATGCCACTCCATCATGTGCTTGCAAAACAATATGAACAGGGCACTCTGTAAACAGAAAAATGACACATTGAGGTTTTAAAGTCCAATACTACACCATGTTTAAGTTGACAAAATCTTTGAAGGTTTTCATGGTGGTAGAACATTAGTAGTAAAAGGCTTTACGGTGCACCACATATTCCTTCCTGGGTTTGTGTGTAGCCCTGATAAGAGCCTACCCACTCTAGACGTTTCACTCTACAAGCATGTTCTTAATATTTTCAGGAGAATTCTCATGAAGGACTACATACACACTGTTTATTTCTTTTTTCATCTGAGAAAATGGCTGGACAAGCCCAGCTGCACTAGCTGGTCTTTCATGGGGTCCAGTCGGGTGTGAGGGCTGGTTATCAGGGTTCCCACAGAAATTTGAAAACAGAATTCCATGACTTTTCCATGATTTTTCCATGACTAAATTGCTGCTTTCCATGACTTCCTTTCTGGCACGATTTCCAAAATCAGTACGTTATGATGGCCTCCACCTCCCCTCACAGCCATCCATTCCACCCACTATCTTACTCATGACATGTACATCTATTATCATTAGCATATGGGCTGTTTCTGACCAGGGTCAGCTTTCCACTGGAAACTATGTCCCGGGACTTATGTAGAATTTGGGATGTCACAAAACTGGGAAAAATGGAAATCATAAACACCAATTATAATAGCAGAGTATGATCACAGAGTATGAGAGTTGCGAGACATGACAAACTGGAAAGCTGCCATAGCCAAGAGGTAAATGCAATTCCATGACTTTTCCATGACCAAAATCCCCTTTCCATGACATTTCACAAATTTTCGAAATTCCCTGACTTTTCCCTGACTTTCCATGACCACAAATTTTTCCAGGATTTTCCAGGATTTTCCATGACTGTGGGAACCCTGGTTATGCACCCAGCACTTAGTGATGAATGAATGAAGTGGAATCTTTTATATGCATGAGTTGTGACTTTCTGACACACAGGAACTCCATTTTTGTCCTATCTGATGTCCGTATGACTAGATACAACATTGCTCAGTTAGACACATGGTGTTACCGTAAACCTCTCTTCCTCAAACGAACTCACCTCCTGCAAGGGAAGCTGGAGGAATTCCTCCGTGTTGACCACGTGGCAGAAATTGTGGAGGGCGTACTGTCGGGACGACTGCTCCAGGTCAAAGCAGCCGTGGGTGTCGGCGAAGCGTCGGATGCCCAGGCAGTTGGAGGGGTCCAGCTGACCCACGAGGAACTTGCAGCAGGCGTCCCGCACACTCTCCATCTGGAGCAAGCTGGCAGCGGGGAGCAGGGCCTGGGAGCATCATCCAGGGGTGGGGCAAGATGAGAGGGGTGGGTAGGGAGGGAATGGGGAAAGACTTAGATAGATACTGTATACACCATATATTTCACCAGGGGTTTTTATTTTTGCGAATTTCACAGTACGGGTGCTATTCGTGAATCTAACAATGGGCGAAAATATTAACTCTGATCCTCACATGAATGTGACGTACTTGCGTACATTTTTCTATCCATTGCTGTACTTCACGATCGCAAATTAAACCACTCACAACATTGTCGGGAAATCCTGATACACAAAGAGATTAGACTTGCTAGATGCATATAAGTATTGAGTCCAGTTTAACCACCATGAATGTAGTAATATGAGTGAGAGACAAGATTTTGATAATGATACGATCATTATCAGATTCATGATGATGTCATCTTACAGGAAATCTCTATCACAGAGAGATCAAACACAAGAGACCACTAACATTTTGTGAAAAACCTTCAAATCAATAAAACACATATTTAGCCCATGAACACACAGAAGATTCAATTTAACAACAATGTCCAAACAACAAACTGAATACAGCCAAACTATTATCACCCTTGCCAAGGAAAATAATTTTACATACTCACTTCTTGAAGGGTATACTTTTCACAGTCAGATTATAAATACATTTTATCAGCTTTCAATTTCATTGTAAGAGTCACAAGAGAGCATGTGTGACATAAAGAATTTTGAGAATTATGTACAGTATTATTAGAAAGTCCAAACATTTCTGCATCTGTGCTCATGTGTAAGAATAGGAACAGCCAAAACTCACACAGAGCACATATCATTAAACCTTCACCCCCCTGCTTAATAATCTCTTGCTTTCATTATTAATGCCTTCTCCGTTTTGGACTAATTATAGACATAACAATGTCAAAATAACTGAGCTTGGGTATTTGTTCCAGGTTCATTGTGACACTGCCAGCAACCAGGGATAGCCTAGTGGTAGTGTCGCTGCCCAGAAAGTAGTAGATGACAGATTTGAGTCCCATAGTTCTTTTTTTTCCCCAACGTGTCTCCCTCCCCCCCCCCCCCCCCATGTTTGATGAATTACAGATCAGCAGTTGCGATCTTACAAATATCATTTGCAGAGGAAGACAAATTGATGAAAATTCACAGCCTCAACTTGTTTACTATACCTGGACATTTCGTTCCCCGATCACGATCTTGGCTGTGTAGGCAAAGGAGACTAGCAGCTCCACGGCATCCGAGTCGATTTCATGGAGCGTGACCTCCGACCTGTGAGATTCTGACATATCATCTGTCAAAAAGAAAGAAAAAAAGGAGAATTTAAAAAAGAAGTATTATTAACCTTGGGATGCTAAGTTTCAACCTTTAAACTACAATCTGTGAATGAAATATGACATACAGTAATCTCTCAAAGATATAAATAGCTGATTCTGACTTACTTTGAAACAGGTTGCTATTTCTCACGAATCTCATCAAATGATGTTAAAGATTGTAAAAATTAACTCAGGAACTCAATTTGACTTCTAAATTTCAATCAAAATATCTGTCAACATTTCCCAATCAATAATCACAGCATGACTGAATTCCAGCGATAAAAGGTCGCACGTTGCTGCTTACTTGTAAACATGGCGTGGAAGTACGCACTGCACGACGCCAGAACCAGCCTGTGCGCCCGGATCTCGTGGTCGCCGACCCTGAGCACGATGTCGCACAGCGCCCCCTGCTGGCGCATCCTGTCCATGGCCAGGAAGGAGTCATTGGTATGTCGCTGGGCGTGGTGGATGGTGTAACCCCCAGAGGGCTGGCCGCTCCCTCCCCCACTGCCGCCACCACTGCTGCCGCCTGGACTGAGGCACTGGGAGGAGTGGGTGGGGCTGAGAGGGGACGGGGTCGTGACCCCCAGCACGGAGCTGGGTCGTTGACTCCCCGACGACGGGCCGCACGACGCCCCGCGGGGGTTGCCGGTGGTGTTGACGTGCAGTGGCCCCAACTCCATGGTACGATTCCTGGCAGGGATAACAATCAATTTCACAACATTTTAAATTACATTTCTGCACATTACACATCTTATATGTTATGTACATGTATTAAAGAAAGGACAGACGTAGGATTATTTTTTCTAACCATATCAGGGATGAGAAGAGCTATAGTGTTTTCAAAGCAGAACCAGGAGTAATAAAACCCTCCCTAGAAAATAGGATCCTGTATTAATCGCTAAAGTCAACACATAAGAACACACACACACACACACACACACACACACACACACACACACAATTTATCTTTCCTGGATACATGTGTACATCAGCAATCAAGATACAGTACTTACAAATGGGATTGTACGGCAAGCACTGTACAAGCAAAATTTTTAATTCTTCCACTCAGCTTCCCCATTTTGTGTGGCGAAAAAAAAAGACAGATTTTTTGTTCGATTGTTTTAAATCGATTTGCCTCCTAAAGAAAATATGACGGTACCTGCTTCGTAAGGCTATGCCTGTATCAAAACCAATACCCCATTTATACTAAGCAAAAAGAGGGTTCTGAAGCCTTCCATAGCAGCCTTTCAGCTCGGTATACACAGAATTCAGAAAAGGAGATCCGATCGGATATTAAGGTTCTGCAATCACCTACAGTAGGTGGTTTTTATTAGAGCCTCCTATAGCAGTATAAATGCTACAGGGTTCGAGAAGCGGCTTTTTCCCAACCCAGAAGTTATCACAGGCCATCGTCAGCTAACGTTTACAAACCAGCCATCATTACCAATCACCCTGCTAAATGACGCACAACTTGCACACTTTCGTGCTCAATCATGTTTGCCGTTATGTACGAAATTCAAAAGCCTGTGCCGTGTATCAGAGGGGAGCTCGGTTACCATGGGAACAGAGCCAGTTGGGCTTTCTTGGGCAAACCAGCCCAAGCAGTACAAACAGACAAGAGATTGGTTTTTTGAGCGCGCTTTCGAAACACCTCAAGGAGGCTCTGAAACCCACCTGCATGCTGCAGTATAAACAGGGCACAAGTCTTATTGGCGGGATGTCATTATGTAGGCCACAAGCCTTTTGCGTGCTAAACTCTAACTTTCTATTGACGAGGCATGTCATCCATTGCTTCAATATGGTTGCGGTATCAAAGCAATTGTCTTTTAGAAACATTTGCCGGGGAAAATAATTAACCTGTTCAGCAAGTTTGGTTGCAAGAGGTGAAACTCTGATGAGGTAAGATGGTCAATTGCAGAAAAATACGCAAACACAAACATACACACACATACAATTTTGTAGGTGCACAGTGACAAAAATACAATATTTTGGGGTACATGTAGTTTCGCTAAACAATTCACCATGCACACATGGATCTTTAAACCTCAAAAACCAATAAAAAACAGAAAAACAGCAACAACAGCAAAACACTTGATATTCTTTGAATTCCATCTACAGGTCACCACAAAGGAAGTCCAATGACCGAGATCTGCGCTGCAGGGTGAACCCTAGTACATTTCAGATATCAAGGGAACCATTAGTCTTGGCTTCCGGATTAAATTTCAAGTTTGTCGGAAAGTCTGGCCTGCGGTCAGGTCAGACAAATACCAAACACCGGCACTATCTGTCATCTCAAGAAGAGGTCAAGACTAGGAACGGAAAAGTGGGACGAGGGCAAGATGTCAGCTTGCTTGGCCCCTTCTCCTTAAAGATACCCCCATTATGAAGAAAATAAGGTCTCAATAAAAAAGATTAATGCTCAATACATGTAAATTATATACAACATTATGCATCACAATTTGCGACCAAGAAATAAATAGGAAGAAATGCTGATTTTTATTATGTGTCGGTCCTCTCACGGTGAACACTCCATAAATGTACAATAGTTTCTTTCATTTCTTACCTTTGGGGACATGACAAAAATTTGATTTTTCTTTGTAGTCTACATCAGTTCAATTTAGCACAATTCCATTTCCAATAATACCACATGATAGTATGCACACAAGTTGTACCTCAAACAACTAACATACATACAGTGTACAAGCAGGGTTAATTATACAGAAAATAAAAACGAACAAACAAAAATAACGGCATGCTCCAAAGTTGGATCAACTCGGTGCAATTTACAATATACACCCATGTTTTTGGGAAAGGTAGAATAAATCAGACAACATACCAGTACTGTAAAACATGATATATTCGCGGCATGAATTTTTCGTGAATTGGAGCCGACGGCCTTTTTTGCGGCATGAAATTTTAGCGAACTGCCACTGGCATTCAATGCATATACAATGTAGTGTAGACAAGAACTTTCGCGTGCATTTTAATTTCGCGAATCTTGGCGCTCGCGAAATTCGCGAAATTAAAATGCACGCGAACATTCCTCGTTTTACAGTACCCTTTGTACATAATACAAACAGAAAAATCCTTTTATGATAAAGAAAAAAAAACATACAGCCATTCAATTCAAAACACTGTTTTCCACATCGAAGTTTTTGTTCTTTGTTTGAATATTCTCTGCCAAGAGGAAGATGACCATTGTCTGTTTGGTGCAGGAAAAAAAAAATCAGTTGTATATTGCCATGAATATCCTGGACAAAGACAGTGACCACGCTTGACCAGTAGAAAGGAAAATCAGGCAAGCAGAAGGTCAAGCACACAACCTCATTCACATATCACCACTCTGTACACTGTATTCATACACTAATAGGGCCCTACATCATTGTACTCTGTACTCTGTTCTCATACACCAAGGATACTATTAAAGGGATGATACAGTATTGGTGGAGATGAGAATTGGGCCTTTAACTTTTTGCGAGATTACCAAGAAAACACTTTATGAAATAGTACAGAGCATATCATTTTAAGAGGAATTCGAAGTTTATTAGATGAAAATCTGGTTTGGAATGACTGAAACATCCAAAAACAAAGCAAAACAAAGCGATAGTAATAAAAGGTGGATCCCACACTTTTATATTAGAATTGCTCTGTTTTGGATATCTCAGCCATTTCAAAACCAATTTTCGTCAAATAAACATTGAATTCCTCATGGAATTACACGCTCTTTCATATTTTATAAGAGGGGGTTTCTCATTATCTCACCGAAAAAAGTTAGAAACCTAAAATCAGGTCTCAACCAAAACTATATGATCCCTTTAGAAGCTGTAGTATGCTAGCACTATGTGCAATGCACTGATTTTATACAGTCACATAATATAGGTACCTTGGAACATTGTTCTCATAGACTAAGACTTACCACGGTACTGTACAAATACACACTACACTAGTACAGCAGTGTACTTGTACACTGTACAAGTTGTACTCCATGGTACTTTCTGCTAAAAAAAAAAAGAAAATATTACTCACCTGATGTCAACTTGGTAGATTTCATGCAACTCTTCAAAAAATATCTCAGGCATACTTCAAGCCCAATAAAAAAAGATTGCAAATTTATACGAACACAAACTTGGAGCAAAAGCTTTGAGTAGAACTTTTCAACCCAGCATCAACGACACTAAATATAGTCTGTCATCAATTGGGAATAGTGCTTTCACCTCAACTGTTCCACTGAAAAACAAGTCCACAGACTCTGTAGACCTCTTGTCGTAAACACAGATGATGAAAACCTTTCGGCCGTTTATATGGTTGATTCCTCATTGCAAAACAAACATCAAAATGAATACTGTGACCTATCAGACTTGTTTGGCTTTGAAAAGCTCAAAATATGAAATTCCAAGCTGACAAATATTTTAGGTATGCCATTCATACTTGAACTATATGTAAAGTTTGAGCTCTACTCATGACAACATTTTTGTCTATCACACATTTGATCAAACAAAAGTGGATTTGTTGACAAAATTTCGGGATGTGGGCGGGGAATACACCGGTGCGAAGAGCTTCACAAAAAACAAGGTTAGGTCGTTGACTGTCAGAAATGACGAGATCCACCCGGATACTAGATTCCACGCATGGATGCACACACATTTGATAGGTTTATTGTTAAAACTTGATTACACACCGTCAGCTGGTCTGTTATACAATAGATGGTGTAATAAAGAACAAATCATAATTTTAACAAACTGCGGTTCAGGGAAATAGTCCCCCCCCCCCCCCCCCAAAAAAAAAAAAAAAAAAAAAAAAAAAAGAGAGAGAGAGAAAAACGCACACAATATCATCTTGATCCAAACATGCTGCAATAACAACTTCAAAGAATAAAAGTTCCCTAGAGATGTTTACCACATTAATCATAGTTTTCACCTTCAAATGCAATAAATAATGAACAGCATACAATGCAGATCACTGTTGCTCTTTAAAACAAAGAGCAGTTTTTCCCTTGGAAAAAAGAAAATCATCTGTTGATGGATAAATGCTAAAATCTTTCCCAAGACCATCAAATCCAAAAGTGGAAAAACAGAATTGAAGTTTCATATTTATAAATGTTTAATTTACAGAGTTTGCAAAGATTGGCTTCAGGGAATTTGCACCCATGGTGACTCATTAGAATCGCATGTTTTTGAATATTACATGAAAATCTTCCATTTAATATCAAATTGCAATTTTAGTTGATATTGTACTCAGCAAAGCACAACTGTCGTGCGGATTAAATTTCAACATGCAAGTGATATTTTTGTATATTTGT
Source organism: Diadema antillarum (assembly GCF_040938485.1). Taxonomy (NCBI): domain Eukaryota; kingdom Metazoa; phylum Echinodermata; class Echinoidea; order Diadematoida; family Diadematidae; genus Diadema; species Diadema antillarum. The sequence continues at coordinate 894,028 of NW_027271462.1, forward strand.
TTTTTATTGCTTTACAAAAAAAAAAGTATTTTATTCTGGCTACTACACAAAAGCAGTATGCTTCACAAAATTGTATATTGTGTGAAGTAAAACAAAATTTTCTGACAGATAATGGTAGTTCTAGCACCTTACCTGAGTCTGCGATAATACGATGACATGATTCCTTTGAAGACTTTGTATCGTTACTTCAACACAGTGATGATACACTTGTATATTCCGGCATACTTCAAAATATATTCCTATACACCTATCTCTTGTCATCCAAAAAAAAAGTCTGCAGGTCATAAACAGTGAGGTAAAATGGAATCTCTTCAAAAAATGGCATCTACTTGTCAACAGAGAAGTAAAGTTGAATTTCTGATGCGGCTATCCATGATGTACACCACGTGCCATGTCGGTGACAAATTCTGTCCTACAACAACTTGTGCTCTTCAGCTCTGTCAAAGTGTTTGCAGTTCCCACTATTAAACAGTCATGATCAAAAACAGCCGATCAATTTATATACAAGTAAACATTGTTAAATGGGAGGGTACTTGTGCAGGTCATGTGACCAAAACACACCTCCTGCGCCCAGCCTCTACACACACAGTGAGTCATCCTTGTTAGGGTCACACGGCAACGGGCATTGAGTGCCAAAGTGGGAGGAGGATGTCCTCTGTTATCCTTCTGATACCATGATCAGTTTGGGGATGATCTAGTGTGAGAAGTATCCTGGCCCACTGATATGACATTACAAACATGTCAAGATCATCTGGGTAGATTAGATAAGGGATCACAAAAGTACACACATACTCCATTCATCAGATCCATATTATACTTTAATGTGGGCACTTATACAGTACTTTATAATATGGGCACGTACCAGTACACTTAACTTCCAAAAAAGGGAAAAGAAGAAATCACCAGTGGCCCGACCCTCAAACAGATATTAATTTCCTGAACATGAAAGTTCATCAAATATTTTATACCTCTGAGATCTGTGAAATTTTTGTAACATCCTTCCCTTCCTGCCAAAGATATAAATCATATCCTACAGGCATGACTTCTGACATTGCACCAAGAACATAACTATGCTCCCAACCTTTCCACTTCTACTTTTTCCTGTTTCTGTTCCTAATATGCACATTTGTTTTGTATTTGATAATGATAAGGGTCACTACATGCCAGAATATAATTAATCATACCAGCATCTACGGTAAGCATACAAAATACTCTAACCAAGAACGTTCGTGGCATGAAACTTTCGTGTATAATTAGAGCTGATGGCCCTTTTCATGGCATAAAACTTTTTGCAAATTGCCTCTAGGACTCAATGCATTGTGTAGGCAAAATTTTAACATGAATTTTAATTGCAAATCTTGGCTCCTTGCATAGATTGGGAAAGTTTCAAACATATGAAAATTTCTGGTTATACAGTAATGTACATATTAAAAAGTCCTGCAACAGTTATTGCATATTGTACATTTCTATATGGTTACCTTTTCAGTTTTGATGGTTGAAATTGAAAGATATTCTAAAAATTCCTTGCAAAATTGTGTGTTAATTTGCATGTTTGACTTGCTGCATTTAAACACTGATTCTAAACCAAATTTCTTTATCGTCCACAAATTGTAACATACGGTACTTCTGTCATACTGACACCGCAACAATTTAATAGGGAGCTTTAGATTTTGACGCACAGACTTTTGAGACAACAAGTGCGCTGGACGTTCTCCTCTCCCCTGCGTCACGTTGAAAGTAGCTTTAGATTACGCTGGGATGCAACATATAAAAAATAAAATCGCACCCCATATGATCGGTGCATGAAGTAGTTCTCTACGTTGCAAACTGTGCGGACGTAAAAATAGCCCAGTACGCGTAGTGAAAAACTCAGGCGACGCAAGCTAAAAATAGATCGACTTGACGCGCGCTTCTGCGCAAGCTCAGAGCATGTTTTTTTCCTTTGAACGTCCGCGCGTCTAAAATCTAAAAGCTCCCTAATATCAAGTCTTCTGTACTATTGAGGTTTATTCACGGTATCATATGCTGTTTAACTGTATGATATGTACCTGTACCATACAACATTTGTAGTAATGATAATGGTTGCAATTTGTATTGTGCTATTCAAATGTAAATCCATTAAATAAATGCTCAAGACGCATTCAAAGAAAAAGGGATTAAGATACAAGAAAGAAAGAAGAAAAGCTCAAAAATCATGAGAAAGAAGTATTATCAAACTTTTTAACTCAATTGTCAATGACCCTGATATTGATGCATTTCTTAATACTGTAGGTAAGGTGGTAATGAATTACACACTAATACAGTAATGGCCCAGCAGATGCAATGTAGAGTATGGTCCGCACACTTCATGCATTTCTGCACACCAAAATTCAAAGGAAAGAAAAGAAACAGAAAAACTGTTAAGCTCTGTCGCATCACTTGCAGAGCATTTCCAGTGGGCAACAATGTGTGAAAGGTATCATGTCCAGCAAAATATAAAGAGAGAAAAAAAGGCAGAAACTACACTAAAGCACATGTGACAATACACTGTGTGACAGTGAGTCATCCAGGCATGTTTCATACGATACGAAGTATACAAATGTAGGAATTAAACTGAAAATTATTCAATAACTCCAACCCTTGAAAACTTACTTGTACATGGTTGCACTATCAAAGAGGAGCCAGCGTTGCATTTTTGAGAAAGGATAGGAAAAATTCGCGTAGCTTGCGACTTGCTCCAGTTCGTCACAAAAACTAGGGACAGGTTTTGGGGAGCTCCTGCTTATATACTTACCAACAACTCCTGAAACTATATAATTATTCCTCTTGAAATTCTTTGAAATTTTCACTCATGATGAAGAACAGCACAGGAAGTCCACAACATTAAGTTTGAATGCATTTTGTCCCAAACAAAAATATTAATCACAAAGAGCTGGAATATACATGTATGCCCTCATCCTGGTTTTTGTTGTGGTTTATAATTAAAAGCTGCACTATGTATTGTTGTCTTCCACCGGAGCGGCTGTCCATAATAAAAAAGGGGACCCCCCCCCCCCCCTCCCCTGCAATATCAGAGAAAATCAATACTTTCCAGCAATGGCTGGGGACTACAAGTTTGTAAAAGGAACAAACAGAGATTTTTGTCTTTTTAAATACAAATTTCACCTTCAATACAGGACACAAGTGACTCAATACAAAGAGACCACAATTACACCTCTCACTTCTAACAGAAGGCCAGTTGATCCTCAGAATAAGCTTTCGGGCTAACTGATTAATCATGGTCCACAGCCTTTTTTTCATATAATGTACATATCTCTTTTGACAAAGTTTGGGCTAACTGACCATGAAACATCCCAAACCAGGATAGAGTTTTTGACCATTGTAAAAGAAAGTCTACTGTGGAATCTGCTTTCCTTGAATAATCACACTATTCACAGAAAACATGACACCTGAAAGGTACTATGGGGGAATCACAACAACAACAACAACAACAACAACAAAACCTAACTTCGGTGAGAAATGTTTTGTGTACACAGTGAACAAAAGTGTCTCAATGTAGGGTTTTGTTCACAAATTCTGAAATGCTGGCAATCAGACATTCAAAGTTGTCTGAAACACTCAGACTCTTTTTTATATGGAATTATGGGACTTTCAACAACAAAAAAAGAAAAACAGTGAAAACTTTGGATTCAAAGTTAATGGGTCTTGATTTCATGAAAGATGTCAAACAATCTTCTTGTTGCGCAAGACAGGCAACTCATCACTGCATAATTACATGTCAGAGGTACATGTTTTCAATCATAGAACTTAAATTCAGATCCATCAGCCCATGATCATCTACAAGTCCACAGTAAAGTACTGGCAGACAAGCATGAAACTGCTTGGACACATAGGGCCTAGTTTATCTTTGATACGATGTACATATGTAGTCTACAAATTAACATTTGTTTAAAAAAATAGGCATTAAACAGCATGATTTTAATGCCTGTTGTGTTATATTCAGAGGAATATATCAACAGATCAAAATGCATCAGGGGCCTAATCTTTCATATTAAAGTTAAACAGTGTCTCCATGTATTAAGTGCATCCGTCAAAAACTTTACAAGTGTATTACTGTCTTCCTTACACCTGGAGTCTGTTTCATGAAGTCATCACCATAAGTCTTCACATAAATCTCGGAATGGCCAAATTCGCTCATGTACTACATACATTTGTACGTCTGTATAGTACAGTGTCACTTATACAAGTATGAGAGACATTTGATGAGAAGTAAAACCCATTTCATGAAGTCTCTCATAAGTGTGTCATAATATGAGCAAAAAATCTTATGAAATGGACCCAGGGCTGTATTGCTACATTTGGTTTGGTCTTTCTCTGAGGATCTTTTGTTCAGTGTGTAAAGGATACCAACAAACCTCCAGTCAGGCAATTCTAGAAATTCCTCAGAAATTGCTGGATGAATGATGAGTTTGGCCCTCAAAGCCGGACACGCACAAGCCACACTATGAAGTGACCAGGGTTACGTACAATGTACGTCACAGGTTCTCATGACTATTAGAAGAACTCTTTCAGGTTATGCGAGGTAAAAATGATTCATTGTGGTCCAGTAATGTTGCAGTTCTCTTAAATTTTGCCCTAGAATAATGTGTCAACTGACCACTAGACATTCCACACCAGACATGGTTTTTCATTTGAAATGTATACAAACGTGTAGTTTACTTTCAGAATTTTATAATTCAGATTGTGAATTTTCCTCTCATGAATATCAATTGTGCACAGCTGATGTTCAGAAAACAAAACAAAACAAGAGACCCGCGGGTCTAGCGCTCACCTGAGTATCGCAAGTTCACCTTTCACGCAGTCACTAATCTAAATTATTCACAGCTCTACCAAAATTTGACGAGGCATTCTCAAGTGGAAGATGAAAATGTACAATAAGGGCCCAATTTTTTCAAGATTCCTTAATTTGGGGGAATTGGGGCCCCCTGGGGCCCTCTGGGTGGGGCATGGTGCCCAGTTTGATAAATTGAGATCCTGACCACCTAGGGATGCTACCTGCCAAGTTTGACAAAAATTCATCATGAGGTTTTCAGGAAGAAGATGAAAATGTACAATTCAGGCCCCCATTTGGACCCTTCCAACCACCCCCCCCCTACCCCCAAGAGGGGCACCCCTGGATCTCCTATGAACAAACTTGAAACTACAGTCATTAATGTACTCACTCATAGTATTATCTCAGCTCTATAACTTCTGATTCTAGAGAAGATTTTTAAAGATTCCTTCATTTGGGGGGTTTGGGCCCCCTGGGGGCCCCCTGGGCGGGGCATGGTGCCCATTTTAACAAATTGAGATCCTAACCCCCTAGGGATGCTACCTGCCAAGTTTGGTGAAAATGGGTCATGGGGTTCTCAAGAAGAAGATAAAAATGTACAATTTAGGCCCCATTAGGACCCCTCCTCACCCCCCCCCCCCCCTGGGTCCCAAGGGGGGCACCCCTGATTCTGCCATGAACAAACTTGAAACTACAGTCATCAATGTACTAACTCATAGTATTAACTTAGCTCTATCACTTCTGGTTCTAGAGAAGAAGCTTTTTACAGATTCCTTAATTTTGGGGGGTTTGGGCCCCCCTGGGGGCCCCCTGGGTGGGGCATGGTGCCCATTTTAACAAATTGAGTTCCTAACCCCCTAGGGATGCTACCTGCCAAGTTTGATGAAAATCGGTCATGGGGTTTTCAAGAAGAAGATGAAAATGTAAAAAGTTTACGCACGACGCACGACGGACGACGGACGACGGACGACGGACGACGGACGACGGACGACGGACGACGCACGACGCACGACGCACGACGGACGCCGGACGAAGGGCGATCGCAATAGCTCACTTGAGCCTTTGGCTCAGGTGAGCTAAAAATCATATGGAGGCCAGATTTCTAATAATTGAATATAATTTCTGAAAATTGTTCAATGTTGCTTTTTTCCACACTTCTTGTAGCCTCTCTTGATCACAAGAAAATAGCTTCAGTTTTTGTACCGAATAAATTTCTGTTCAGACCTGAAACCCTGGGGTATGGTACATGATGTACATGTTGTACATGTACATGTTGTACGATGTATGTGAACAAATGTACTAACTAGAGTACTGGCACAGTCTGTTGGTTAACCTTGCTCAAGTCGACCTTGCATTAAGTTGAATAATCACCCTAGTCAAAGGTCTTTTCAAGTCCTCTTCTCTTTATATTCTATCAATTTTTATCCCTTTAAGTCAAATTTTCTCTAAGTCGAAGCTATTTCTTCAGTGCAAACAGATTCGACTCAGGTGAGGTTGACTACAATGTGTATAATGTCCGATGGTCAATTCAAAACATGTACACTGTACTACAAACAGGCAGGCCCTACATGATATTGGTTGATGCATGGAGGAGATGTACACTGTACAGTATGGTGTCAGCTGTTTTAATGCTCTGTCCCAAGGAATAATTTCCATAATGCAACTCATAATGCACACAGGCCTCTAGGGAATAAGATAAGGGAGTGTTCTGATAGAATAGCCATAGGATAGATCACTGGTACAAAGTCATGCAGTACCATTATACAACAAAGCTCTATATTACATGTGGTGTCAGTAACCATGACTTGAAATACAGATCTACGGGCTGTATTTATGCAAGATCTTTACACTCCTGCACCCTAAAAAGTCACGACTATTAAGGTAAACTATTATCCTTTAATGTGATACCATCACTATTAATAATCATTCAAGCTTTATCATCAGCACTCTTTACACTTGCCATAGTGATCAGAATCTTTAATATAGACCAGTTCACTATAAAGTAGTCATTACCATACTCAAATTGTATGCATGTTATCATAACAATGGTGGTTGCCCCTAACAACCAGAAAGCTTGCCTGTGGTTTGCCCAACATAGCATCAACTTATAATGCATGTAAACTGGATTCCAGGTATCATAGTTCTGATAGGTGCAATGAACTATAAAATGTACAGCAGTTAGTGGCCATGTCCTCTGGGATAATCTATGCATAGATTTGAATGCATAATTGTATTGATAGTAAGGTCAGTATTGATATAGAAAACATGCTCAAGTCATCATCACTGCTAGTTTATTACAATTTTTCAATTCTTTGTCCACAAGTAAGATTATACAAAATCCTTATCAATGCTATGGTTTTAATGACATGATATGATCACTGCAAAAATTGAATTTGCTATCAACTCATCATGACCACCACAACCCCATCTGTATCCCTTTTGATGCTACTGACAATCTGTCAGCATACACGATTGTACATTATCATTGGCTTACTAAGATGGTACAATTGTAACACTAAAATGGTTTCAAACTGCTCTCACATGCCAGACAACATTATCACTACAATCTGGAAATGTAATACATTCACCACGATGCAATGTATGTTGAGATTACTCACAGCTGACGCATTGCATATTACATAATTTAAATCCCTTGGTGATAACCATCTTTTATCAGTTCTTCATAAAGCTTGGCAAGCAAATTAAAAAGATGAGGACCTTGTACTGTGGTGATACTCAAAGCCATGTAAAACATCTTGTATTTTTGTACACAACACACTGGAGGAGTATTCAACAAGTGATGAATTGTACATGATACATTTCTTCATAGAGACTCAACAAACACTGCATTTCATAAAGAAGAATCTGACATGTTTAGAACTGAATCTTCGCCAGGTTGCAGGCTCTTTTTGATTGCAGCCACAATCACATCGATTCGACACACACAAGACACGATCTGGGACAACTCACCAGCATTCTATGCAAACAAAGCGTTTCACGCTCACGCACTCACCTTCTCCGTTTCATGGACGTTGCATCGGCACGAGAGCTAGACCATTGTCAGACTTCAGGGTGGAGGACAAAATAACAGAAAACGGTGTTGGAGACACAGGTCAGATGGAGGTACAGAATCGCACAAAAAGTCCCGCCAAATCCTCTCCTATTTTGAGATCCCCTCCTGCGCATGAAGACATACAACAAAGAGGTTATTAGTACAAAGGAATGGAGACAAACGATACACGGTGAAGGGCACCGGTGGAACAACTGGCCGGTGGTGTTCGGGTGGGGGGGGGGGGGGGGGGGGGAAACCACACCATAATGAGCTTACTCAGATGTTTAATTGCCAAATACTACACACACGCACACAAACAGTGTGTGTGTGTGTGTGTGTATAGTGTGTTTGTGTGTGACCCACACACCTCCACGTACACAGTTATACACTTGTATATACATGCATTTTGCATAACACAAAAACATAAACACTGATTTCACCTCTTTAGGTTCCTCACCCTTCGCTGAAAGGATTTGTTCTCATGCAAATAGCGGCACGTGCTGCGACAATTGCGAGTGATTGTGCTATAGCCCAAAATAACCTGGGTACCCCAACACCAGATCAATGTATTTCATTTATTCTTTTTCCAAGGCATCACAGCACTCTTGGTTATCGTCATGAGAAATCTTTTGTGTTTTCACAATCTGTGCTATTAATAACAATGCACACTAAACTTTTGCATTCATTGGACTCTTTCTCTAGTGGTAAAAAAAGAAAGAAAAGAAAATAGAATCATAACCCTGAGTAAATAGAAAACTTGTTTTTCAGTTGAACACCTGCAATGTTACACATGACAACCCAAAGTGGAATGAACTCCAAAGAAATGTCAATCAAACCTCAAATGAAAGACAATAAAGACAACCTACAAGTAAGTTATGGTCACATGAACCATATTAATGTGCATTCCATTCTCTTTCAAAGGCATTCACAATAGTTATAGTTATCTTTTTGACAAATATTTTATGCACACCATCATGACCTACAGCATAGTTTTCACAATCTTTGTCACCACAACAATGGTTGAATGTCATGATAACAATGAACACTAAACTCCTGCACGAACCCAGAGCTACCAAGTCTCACACGTTCTGCGTGAGACTCAAGCATTTAGGGGCCGTCTCACGATCTCACGCATGGCACCCATTTTTCTCACGCATCAGGCGAAGTCTGTAACTTGGGCCTATAATAATGAGCATAGCTCAAAAGATTTAAGTGATGGTTGCAATTGAAGGTACATTTCCCTTTTGTCTTTCAAAATAAGTAAAAAATGGACATTTAAGTATGCACCTGATCGCACCATTAAGAGCTACAAATTGAAAAAGCTCCCTACCGTAGGAGGCCACAGGAGGGGAAAACCCCTCCCACACCCTCGCTCGCTGGCACATTCGCACGCCGAAATGCCGAGTGATGCCGAGTCATGAAAATCTCACTCATAAAAATTTTTTGAACTTGGCATCCCTGCGAACCATTTCTCAAAAGGTTTAGAAAAGAACAAGATATTGAAGGAGTAACCCTGAGATGATGGAAAATATGTTTTTAGTTGAACTCCTCTACACATGACGAACCAAAGTGTCCAAGAAACATCAATCACAGATTGAAAGACAGACAATAAAGATGATTTGAGTCATGGTTGTATGATCCTGAGGTTTGTTTCATCAAAGTCTTGTGAGAGACTTTTTGCTCAAAGGACACGCTTATGACAGACTTTATGAAACGGATTTGAAAGTAATGTGTAGCTACAAATGATCGACTTTGGCCATTCTGAATTTTATGTAACGACTTTTACATGATGACTTCATGAAATGGACCCCAGGGGGTGTTTCATAAAGCTGTTCTTAAAGTTACGAATGAAAGAACGACTGGAACACATTCTGATGTGCTATACTTATCAGAATTTCAATAATTCAGAACAAGAACTGATCACCAGTCATTCTTAAATTTACATGTAGCCTAAGAACAGCTTTATGAAACACCCCCAGGTGTATTTGTTTTCTTTGAAAGGCATCACATTATTATTTCAAGAAATATTCTGTGCATGACTCTAGTGACCTACAGGGAGGCTTTCACAATCTTTGCCATCACAGCAATGTTGGAATACCGTACATCTCCAAAAAAATTACAATGGGACCCTCCGCAATGATAACTTGAGATATAGTGAATCAATCCAAATATAATTTCAGGGTATAAAACTATAACTCATTGCCCACATCTTACAGACAACCCCATTTGATTTGCTTCAGTGGTCAAAGAGAAATAAGGAGTTTTGTAGAGCATGTCAGGAATCTCTTCCCTCCAAGTTTTGTCCATTATCTTTACACATTGATATGCAGTTCCAAGAGCATCCAAGTGCTTTATCTTGGAAGAATCTTTGAAGAATGTGACCCATGACATGCTTTACAACAATCCACATTTTCTGCAAAATAGAGATAAGATGTTATACTTCAAGACCCTAAAGTAGCATTTAAACAGTTAAATCACATTGGGAGTTATCAATGTAAAAATCTGATTGTAATTTTTTTGCGGGACATACTGCATTGTGAAAACAATGCACATTGAATTTCAACAATGACAGTTTCTCCAATGTTTCAAGAAAAAAGAAAAGAGTGAAAAACCCTGAGTTGATGGTAAATATGTTTGCAGTTGAACACCTCTCGTGTTATAACATGTGTGAAAAACCCTGAGTTGATGTTAAATATGTTTGCAGTTGAACATCTCTCGTGTTATAACACGTGATAAACCAAGGTGTCCAAGAAATGTCAATCAAAAATCAAAAGAAAGCCCTCAGGGATGACTTTCGTCATGGTTGTGCCATCCAGGTGTATTTATTCTCTTTCAAAGACATCACGTTATCATTTTGAGAAATATTTTGTGCACACCTTAGATTAGTGACCTACAATGTACAGGGAAGATTTAACAATCTGCACCATTAGTAGGACAATGTGTGAATGTCGCAATAACATTGCACAATGACCTCCTCCGTGGAATTTTCTCTCATGGTACGAATTTTAAATGATAAAATGAACAACCCTGAGTTAAGGGAAAATATTTTTTTCAGTTTAACACCTCTAATATGACATATGACAAAGCAAGGTGTCTATGGAATGCCAATCAAAAATGAAATGAAAGAAAATAAAGATAGCTTCAGTATTATGATCCAGGTGTTATCTGTTTTTGTTCTTTTTTTTTTCAAAGGCACATGTTTTCATTTTAAGAAATATTTTGCACTCACCCTAGTGACTGAAGTTTTCAAAATCTGCACCATCACAGCAGTGTATAGTAATGTAATGCACAAAGTACCTTCTACATGGAATGTTTCTCCAATGGTAAAACAAATCAGAGAGAAAGAAAACAGAATATTCCTGAATAAATTTTTTAAAAACTTGTTTTCAGTTGAACGCCTCTAATGTTACACATGATGAAACATGTTGTGAATGCCAAAGAACTGGCCATGAAAATTAAAGATAAAGACAATAAAGATGACCTAATGTTATGGTCTATGAACTGGGTGCATTTATTCTCATTCAAAGGCATTTCATTGTTTTTTTTTATTTGACAAAATATCTTTTTGTACACTTACAAACTGTCAATGACCTGAAGGGAGGTTTTCACAATCAGTGCTATCGTGGCAATGTACGGTGTATGAAAGTCACGATAACAATACACACTGAACTTCTGCATGGAATTTTCCTACGACTTTAAAATAAAATGTCAAATGAATCGTATCCATGAGTGAAAAGATCGGCTGTTTTTCAGTTGAACACCTCTAATGTTACACATGACAAACCAAAGAGTTGTGAACTCCATCAAGATGCCAATCAAAAGTCAAAAGAAAGACACTGAAGATGGCTCCAACAGTTGTAGTCAAATGTAGCCAAAACAAGTACTTTTTTACAGTAATAGCAGGCACTTTTGTGGTTTCATAAAGTTGAGTACATGATTCAGTGTACACCACTCAAGATTTTAACTGAATAGATTTATAAAATTTTCTAATATATCTTGAAAGTACAAAGAAACCTGTTCCACCAGTCAAGCACTTCTTTCACAACCAATTTATCAAACATCATTAAATCTTTGAAATAACACCATACCAATCATAACAAATGTTTGATTGTAAGTGAAGTTAAGTTTACATGCTGCAGTATTTTATGAATTTTTGGCTAGATATTTGTGAAGTTTGTGTCAGTCCCAGACTCATGCAACAAGTTCTCAGCTTTATTATAACAGGGTGTTCAGACACATTTTTTTTTTACTAGAACGGTATTTATACTGTAGCTATATGATGAATTTACACGTCTGAACACTGACTAACGAAACAACATACACTGTATAATAAACAACGGTCAGAGCATCGTTTCGAACTAGAACTCGATAACGAATCAGCAATCCATGGTGTCCATTGTGCGTCTGAACGTATGGCAATCATAACGGTATAACTTGGTGGGGCTTAATGGGAGTGCGCACGAAAGGTGACCCCATACACATGTAGCTGTCACTCATGACCATTTGATGACAGCATGCGCAGTGGGAAAATGCACATTATCTATACAATGTTTTCCAGAACAGTCAAGATTAGCGTCTGAACGGTCTGTCGGCTATACGATGATTCTACGTTGTTTCTCTTAACATAGAGTTTGGTATCACTGGCTTGCATCTGAACAGGGGATTCGTTGCCAATCTGATGGATTTGAGCAAGTGTTCAATCATTAAGTATGAATTGATGCGCAGTTTTTCCAAACACACACAGTGTCACAGATTGAACCATTGTTTTGATTTGCCTCCCTTGTCAAAACAAACCAGTCTCTTCTTTCCCTGGGTCACCACAAGAGCTGACCCCCAAAAAAGAGCCATTGTGTCTCATTCATAGCTTTTTAACATAGACAGCTACCACCGCAATGTTATTTTCTTCTCCTCTAGTGCAAATACAGAATCATTCTGCACACAAATACTGAAGTAAACTGCAATTTCTATCCTTGCTTTCACACGTACTGAGAGTGCTTAATTTGAATGCTGAATTACAAACAGGATTGCAACTAAAACTTGAATCATTGTTCCTTTCATACGAATGGGGAAGGCTTTGCAGATTCTGCAGGGTTGAATTTTAGAGTGAGAAGAGGTTTGGCTTCCTTCTTAGTTCCCATCAATCACTCTTGAGCCGTAAGAAGCACACACTTTGACTGCAGTGTGAGCGTTTGAGGAATGCAGTCTTTCTTTGGAAGTGGCTGAAAGGTCATCGTAAGCTCCGCCCCCCAAAACACAATTGGAGGTCAATTTACGCTCACTCGTTTCGCTGCTTACATTTGTAATTCTGGTGAATGTGATTGGAAAGCAGCTCCACCTTGACCGTCATTTGAAATACGATTGGAATTACGATTCAAGTCACCCTCCACGATTCCAGTTTGCACTCACATGGCAAGAATACTTAATTTGAAACAAGATTCTAGCGATGCCGCATTACAATCATGTTCAAATTTTAAAAGCACTCTCATTTACATGTGAAAGCTAGATGAGTCCAAGTCTATCAATGGCTAGATCAGTCTAGTGCCACAATCAGAATCTTGTGGCTGAGGACTCAATGTAAAGTTAGGAGATCTGTTGCCAAAGTAGCTATAAATTGGAATTCATAGCTCTGACCATTTAATTGACATTATAAAATGGGTTCAAGAATGTAGCCAATAGGAAGCGCTGAAATGAGTCACGTGTGCTTTGGTTATTCTAGTCCCATTGCACTGCGTGTTAAATCCTATTGCCGATCGTCTGTGCGCGCGGCGGCTCCTTTGAATTGCATGCATATGCGCTGTCAATCCTGTAAACAACTTCTAGTTCAGGCTGCCTGCCGGCCGGCCTTTCTTCCCTTGTGCATAACATGTGTGGCGTACGTATACTCTTATACGTACAGTACAGTAGACCAAGCATTGTGGGACCGGACGCGTACATGGAGTCACTTTGAAGGGCAAATCCAACGATTTAGCAGGTTAATTCTCACGCCGTTTTCAAAGTATGTTGCCTAGTAGGCCTATATGAGGAGTCTATATCAAGTCTAGTTTAAGGTAAAGGGTGCATATTCTATGTAAAATAAGTAAGTTTTCATGCGGGAACTTAAGTGTCCGGAAACCCAACCTCCCGTCAAATATACAATGTGCGGGATTTCCGAGTGCGACGTGCGTAAATGTTTGGAACGAACATCTTCGGACATCTTGACCCACAAAGGTACGGTACGTGAAAAACGCTGTTAGTTTTCGAATTTTCGACTCATTTTATAAAACAAATGATGCACAGGATTATTTCGTGGCGTTAGTGGAGGCGTATAGCTCACTCTCGGGTATTTACAATGTAGTGCAACATACACTCGGCTTCGCCTCGTGCATGTTTCACAATTGATACCCTCGAGTGCACTATACGCCTTCACTAACGCACTCTATCCTGTGCATCATTTGTATAGTAATCAATGGGCAGATAACATCATTACAACAGAACTAAAAGGGTATTTATAGCACAAAGCCATAACCACTATGAAATGAAACAAATAGGATTCATAAGTATGAAAAGTGGAAAAAGAATGGAAAAGTATTAAAAATTGTGATGACACTTAGGGAATAAACCCCTTTTTACAGATTTTTTTTTTCTTCAAAATTTTACCATTCATGTCATAATCTGAAGTTTCGTAGAAAGGTTCTGAATCTGCCAAGAAATATTGTGGCATTACAGAAGTTTTCAAGAGAAAATGATATTTGAGGTGGAGCTGGGGTCGGGAACAATATTTTCCAAGTGCGCCATGCTGAAGGTGAAATAAAAGAAAAGTAAATATTATGCACAGTGTATCATATTCAAGGCTACTGAAGAATGAGTGTATTGCATGAATGACTCTATAGCCCTTTTTATACTTGTGTTTCTTAACCCCGTACTTTCTCTGACCCAGGACTATCGTTAGTCCCGTACTAATTTTTTCAGCTTTTTACACACGCCAATAAGTCCCGTACTAAGCTCTTGTCCGGGGCTAAGGAGAAAATTGACCTTTTGACACTCGTATTTCTATTAAGTCCGGTACTTTCCAAACCACATGAATATTTATGATTACGCTGTGCACTGTACACGTACACGCACGCACCGGCAGCACTTGATTATCTCGTTTCTCATTGGTCAGTGGGGGTCGGACTTTGTCTCCGTCGCTTAGCCCCGGATTATTTTTTTGTTCTGTTTACACTCGCTTGCTTGGCACCTCAATTGCGGGGTTAGCACTGCAATTGCGGTGCTAACCCTGCTATTTTGCAGGGCCAGATAGTACCGGACTATCGGTGGGGCTAGCCCACTTTGGCAAAAACAAGTGTAAACAGAAAGTGGGCTAAGGAAAGTCCGGTACCAACGGTGGGGCTAAGCCCCCCCCCCCCCCCCCCTAGCCCCACCGTTGGTACGGGACTAAGGAAAAATTTGCAAGTGTGAAAAGCCCTGTAACCGCTTGCTCTGTAAATGGTCTGTTTTTCTCTTCAGGGAATTCTCTTTTCCCCTATTCAGAGTATCTGAAAAAAAGGTATCATCAAATGGAGAAAAAAAATATCTTTTCAATGATACTGCACTTGTTACATTTTTAACAAAACATATTTTTAAAGATATCATTTAGATCATCACATTACTTTCTTTACTTTTCATTAACTTTAATTCCAAGTATCTCAAGCTGATAAAAATGAATAAATCTGTTTATTGCATTGTAACACTCTCCATTTGTTAGTATTTCCAAATCCTTTCTACAAAATTAAATCTTCCCAGAGGTCCATTAATCTTACATTCATAAACTTTGCAGGATCAACATTAAATTTCACTATGTATCATACTAGAATTTCGTCATGATTTCATTAGATCTTTTCGCTCTCTGTGTAATTCCTCAAGTGTTCTAATTTCAAACTGTACGCTTTCTACAGTATGCCTGTAGAAGGATGAAGCAAGTTCCTTGGAAGTCTTTCCTTCCATGCTCCATATTTGCCTGGCATAGATTGTTGAAGTACCTATGTACAGTGTACTGGTTATTTTCTCATCAAAAACAAGGTACAATGTACATGGGTACCACATTGGGTATCTTAAAGCAGACAATCAAATTGATTGGTTGTCTGCAAGTCTAAGGATTCCCTCACCGCTTTTCACATATTTTTCCAGTGATAGAAATCTATGTGACATTAAATCACAAAATTGCATAGTCAGTATCTCAGATACCATGTAGCAGTTCATATTGATATTCAAGCACTTTTTTGCTTAGAACTCCACGTTACAAATTAACATAATGGTAGTCACTCACACCTTTCAGCATGGTTCTTCTTCAACTACTCATGAGGTGCCTCAGTCATTTAGTACCATCCTGATTAATGAGGTACACTCAAAGGATTTGCAAGGAATTACAACTCAGTGGAGCAGAGTCTACTTTTATTCTGTCCATTGGGCCAAAGCAGGCATGATTCACAGAGGCCTGACAGTGCATCCCATCATGCTTAAACCACTGATTCCACGACCCATATCATCATACGAACAAGCTATACTAATTTGTATGTGTATTATTACTCATCACTGGGTGACAAAGATAGCCCCCTCTTTACGTCCACAGATGTACACTTGTAGCCTTGCATCCAGGCTGTGTACATGCCCTATTCCCTAATTGTAACCATGGTCAGCGAAGTCTCACGCCCCGTACAGTACTTTGCAGTCCCCCAAAACACAGCACAACCTGTGGAGGTCTTGCCATGTTAAATGTAGTACCTACATGTATAAGACACCTGGGACTCTAAACCAAAATGGCGCAGAGTGCAAGCCCAAGTCTGGAATGGGTCGGAGGTAAATGTGCCAGACAGCTTAGCACAAGTCTGAGGTAACCTCCACAAGTTGTCTAATAAGCTGCTAATAAAGCTCTGTAACCCATTACACCAAGATTCTTTAAAATCCCATAGACCAGGTACCCACAGGCAACATATTTCAAAGAAGTACAATAATTGTACACCTGCATTTGAGAAATTAATCTCTCCCTTAAATCTCTAACTAGCTGCATAATTTATGTAATTATTGTTTTTTACACTGCAACACGAAAATTGATTTCAATTGCAAGCGTTCACACAGGCCAAAGAAAATCACTTGGCTGCAATGAAGCACTTTGAATCTTCAGAGTGCGCATGACTAAACAGTGACCAGAGCACAACCCTGGGCAGCTGAGTGTGCAAAGTTTGTGTAGACAGCTGCATTATGGGCTTATAAAAATTGACAGTTTCGTCACGCGCTATTCACACATGCTACACTGGGCAAATTAACGCAAGAGAAAAAAAAAAGTAAGGCTGGACTGATTGTCCATTGCAATATCATAAGCATGAATAATAATTTTTTGGTGTTTTTTTTTTCTTTTTTGCATTCACTGTGAAAATGGAATTTCCAAATCATTCATTTTAGGTGTGTGTGAATGAACCTCTGGACTGTGCTGGGTGCAAATGCAACCCCCCCCCCCCCCCCCCCAAGAATGAAAGGTCCACTTTTTCAAAAGGTAATATCACTGTAATTGTAAGTCTCATCACATATTCACTACCTCAACATCGTTACAGTGTCTGTAACTGAAAAATTGTTTTAATAATAACTGAAATGCCTTTGTGATCCAGTACGCTGATGCCATGGATGCATCAGTCATGACCCGAACACTGTTTTCACATTTAACCTCACTTCCGCACAAACTAGAGAAGATGAGGGTCCAGCCTCTCCTGGAATTTCCTGGGATTTTCTGGGGGATCACTCCTCCCTTGATTTTTAAAGAACTTTCTACATAACCTCATTTTTATCAGTGACTTTTTTTAGCATTTTGATAGATTTTGCATTTAAGCAAACCTGCTAAAAAGGTTTAAAAGCAAACATAAAAAAAAAAAAAAACTGACCAAAAATTGTCCAGATATTCCACCAAAAGCATGCACCAAATCACTGACTTTTATTTCTGAAAATGCCAGAAGCTCCCTCATGGGGGAGAAGGGATACACCCTTGCCCCTTCTCTCCACTTCCATAAGTGCAGATCAAGTGGTGACAGATGATTAGCTATTCACTTTGCATCTATAGCTGAATAAGTTAGTTTTCTTATTCATTTTAACTCATAAAATAGCATAATTCTACCAATTTCAAAATTGTACAGGCTCCCTCGTGTGGGAGGTAGCCAGTATGTCTACCCCTGAAGGAGGATTAAGAGATGAAAATAAAATGATTTAGCCATTCATATTGTTTCTAAATAGTTATTTTCTTACTTTTTGATTGAAAATTTGCAGACATTCTGCTTAAGTGTGCACCAGCCATTACAAAAGCTCCTTTGTGTATAGGAGGGAGAGACACCTTCCTCCCTCTTCGGTCCACCCTCTGCTCTACATATAGGATGCATGTAATATGCAATTTATCAAAATACCATGAATTAGCCACTCACAACATCTTTGAATATATGTTTTACTTTTTCTACCTTCGTGTTTTAAAAAAATTTCAAATTTTCCACAAAAGTGTGCGCCTACAACATGTAATCCCTCAATAATAATAATAATAAACTGTCCTTGTATAGCGCATATCACATTCAGGGAGAAGTCTCTATGCACTTTAAGAATGAAACAATACAAGTAAAGGAAGTAAGGTGAAAATGGGACAGGTAAGTAAACAATAGAAAATTAAGATTATATACAATAAGCTGACACTGAGAAACACTGATGGCCATGAGCCTTATCATTGCAAAAATAAATGTGTTTTCAACATTCTTCTAAATGAATCAATTGTTTCAGCATCTTTGATTTTATCAGGCAGACTATTCCATAATTCCAATTTCAATTCTAGAAGTGAAAAAGTTCTCTCATTTCTAAATTTAAATCCAAGGGACACCCCCTCCTACCCCTTCCCCTCCTACCCCCTTCCCCTTTGGCCCACCTCCAGAAACTTTTCCCAGTAGACCGTAGTTATGGGTAAACTCAGCTTAGCGGGTAAACTCAGCCCCTAGCGCGCACATAATGCAAGTGGCTGAGTTTACCTATTCATAACTATGGTACTGTAAAGATCAACGCATGCATGCACAAGCAAATCAAGAGGTGGCAATATGATTTAGCCATTGCCATTCACACTGTCACATTGAATATTCTTTTTCATATCTTTTTACATGAAAATTTTGTGTTCCATCAAAACTAAACACTGGAGCTACCACTGACCCTTGTAAATCCCCTCCCATCACATTGGGCTGCAGTGATCAAAGATAATGCCCAAAGGTACGACTAGCAACTTCTTGACCTATCCGCCCGCTATGCACGCCCCCTCTCTTACAAAGTCCTTCTTAATGTTAAGTCCTGGCAACGCAACAGGGTTTGCGCTTCAATGATTATCATTAGTTTGTTTGTGGAACATAGTGGTAAAGACATGTTTCTAATTGTTTAGCATTTTAACACTGGTTAAAAAGAAAATGTAATGTGATAAGACTACAATGGCATTGGCAGTCATCAATCTCGATTTAGTCTCGCAAGAATGAATGACATTCATCACAAAAGAATTATTCTCATGTCAGTCATGATTGTCATTGTAATAGAACCAGATCAAAAAATGAAAGCAATACCAACAAAAGACAAAATTTACAATGGTGTGTACGAGATGTCGGCATGCAAACAGCGAACTGACATCAACAGTGGAATTGGCTTAGCTTCACACTCGTTTACTTTGCAATCGTGCTGCTCCAAAACACAAAGAAAGCCTGCCTGCCTGCCTGGTCGTCGGCCAGGCTCATTCATTCACACAACACACGGAATAGGGTTTGCAGACAATGATTTCAGCATCGCAGAAACCATAGCAAGTCCTCCCAAGAACATTGAAGAATCTATCAAATTCGGATTAAATCGTGTAAAAGAGAGAAAACTTACTGCAATAGTTACACTAGCGCCGATAAAGATTCAAAGAACTGCAGCTCGTTCATCCATTCCTGCAGCAAGTTGATTATTGTGTTGAGACCGAAACATCCTTTGTCAAAAAATTCCTAGGTCTCTTTATTACGCGATACTACTGCTTACATTACATACGCCCTCGCATCGCAGCAAGCTTTCAGCCGCCGAGAGTTATGGGAGGTCAGTGCAGTGAGATATCACACGGAAGAAGCAGAGCTGTAGACAGAGCTCAGCGAGTTTTCTGTGTCCGAACGTCGCTGACCAGAAAGTGGAGACGAGGTTGCGCTACGAATCGTGCCATGAATTTTCCCATGCATACACACACTGCACACACACACACAGAGCCATATAGCCCCCAAGGCATGTCCATACCATTACATGTACAATTGTGTTTTCATCCTGCGAGAAAGTCACCGCCCTCCATATAGTAGGCCTATACAGGTTGTACTAATAATAAAACTCTCCAAAAATACAGAAAGCGTCTAAAAAGCGAGAGTGTATAGCATAGCTGATAGAACGGCGCGGAGCTGGCTGGAGTTTGAAGCAGAGCAGCACCATTCTACCTCTCAGACAAACATGCCATTCTTATAAGCTGCTAATGTTATGAAGAGTTAGCTGAACTCTGTCCTCTGAGTCTGAGCTGAACAGTCACACTCACAGATTGCATTGTGATTGTCCTACGAGCTTGAGCTCGCTTGTGTGTGTGATTCCTTGGCGGAGGCGGAAATGGCGGATCAAATTGTCAAGAAGTTGTCCAATAAAGGGTTTGACGCGGATGAGTGTAAGTCCAGTGATAGAACTAAGCAATTAGGGCCGTAAAGTACACAATTGCCAGAATGTATCTATAATTAACCTGTAGAGTGTCTACTAGTATGTAGTAGTGTTAAGAATAATTAGTAATAGAAGTAACGTTAGAACTCTAAAGTTTATTTTGCATTGCGAGTTCACCATCCATGACCATCGTAGGCCCCCCTTCTTAATTATGTTCACATGATGTGTAAATACCATAGTTATGGGTAAACTCGGCCTAGCGGGTAAAGTCGGCCCCCAGCGCACGCAGTACAACTACAAGGTGTAAATTTACTTGTTTACTGCGCGTGCTGGTGGCCGACTTTACCCGCTAGGCCGAGTTTACCCATAACTATGGTAAATTAACTTCTTTAGTTTTACAATCTAACATTAACAATTACATTAACTACTGATCGTAGATGGATGTGGCCAGTGTCTTGGGGATGGAAGTTTGGTTTTAAAGAAGGCATCATAGGCTCAGGGTCACCTCTGCTCTGGAAGGGGGATGTCACGTCACCCCTTCCCATTCCACACCATGGGATAGGGAGCTTTGACAATTTTACATTTTAATTAAACGAGCAGTCTGGTGCACACTTCAGTCATTGTTTCAACAAATAGCCTACAATGAAGCAGCATTAACTTTGTGCCGGGCTTGGCCCCTTGGGTGTATCGAATATTCAGAATATAATCAGACTTCAGAGACTTTGCGTGGACTTCTTTTTTCTTTTCTTTTTTGCTTTCTGAAATTCTATTTGGATATGACTATTATGAGATCCTGCATGAGAATTCGTGTTTCAGAATGAGACGGTCAAAATTAGATGAATCCTGAGTCTCAAGCTTGATGCATGAGAGTTGGTAGCCCTAATTATCGTTACATGATGTAACATGGTTAGTTTTTCTAATGAATTCCCGATTTCAGATGTGCTGGAGATAGCCTCAGGTGGGGACGTGTATCAAGACTTACAGGAGCACAAGCAGAGGGTGCAAAAACTCAACGATGACACCGCCGTGGCCCTCAAGAAAAATGTCTACCGCAACTACACTCAGTTCATTGAGACAGCCAAGGAGATCTCTTGTATCCTTATTGTCAGATGGCTTTGGAAAACTACCAAGGGAAATGCTTTGATTCCGAAACCAATTTCTTCTCATATTAAGGCCAAACTTTTCTTGTGTATCATGAGCAAAAAAAAGAAGAAGAAGAAGAAGAATTATAAAATTAGTGAATAAATGGAAAATGGTTGAGTGAACCATACTCATCAATGATCTGAATGAAAACCATCATTCACAACTTGTATCTCTGTATAAATAAACTGTGATGATGATTTAGCAGGCTAATGACAACTTGACAAAATAGACCAGGGCTTTCTTGCTTGTATTTCAACACAAAGTAATGCGAGAAACTTAGTTTCTCGCAGTTGGGCCCAAAAGTTTTACTCAGTATCTCTAACAAACCGCATCCAAAAAAAGAGAAAAGTTTAAACTTTATCCTGTTTGTATGCTATCTGTTATTGCTCAAAGTACTCTACATGTGTGTTTGTAATTACAAAGAGCTGAAATTGCCAGTAATGGTTGGTCCTCAGTGAGTACCAAAGATCCTACACTCCATAAGATGATCAACTCCCCTGATTTTACACGGCCGCTGGTGAAACGGAAGTGGCTGCAACCCGCTAGCGTTGAGCAGGTATAGATCGAACAAGTGTTAGCCTTTTGCAAAGGCAGCTTGCAATAATTTGTGGGCGTGCACAGTCACGAGTGTGTAGCAACCTGTAAGCGGAGCTGAGCGAGCTATGTGCAGGTCTACCGCTCGCTGTGACCAGGAAGGCGAAACAAAAACTTGCTGTGTACACCGTCCTTTGGAAATCGAAATAATGATAAACCTGCTGATGGTTTGGTGTAGCTATTGATTCAGTGTAATGCACTGCACCAATTCTTAGATTTACTCATGATTCTTTACAGAAAATTCCTTCTTTCTTGTCTTAGCCTGTCTTGGTCCTACACAAACATATCAGGAAAGTACGGCTCACCTGGAAACTTTCGCCGCTCAACGCTAGTTGGCGCACTCCTTAAAAATCCCACAATTCCAAGCAGCAGCATTTTACTTTTCGACTGAGAGTTGACTGTTTTATGTGGTGTGTGGGATCTGTGATTGCACTTATGTCCTCAAGCTTTACTTGGTTCTCAGTTGGAATATAACTGAACCACTGATCTCATCTGTAAAGGAAACAGTTTCTTGATATAATCTTGATCCATTCATGCTGTACAATTGATTGAAGCTGCTGTATAGCCATGTTACCACGCTTACTCTATGGGGACTTGCACACATTTTCCAGCAGAGGCTGTCACCAAATCATGTGATGTTATGATTGGTGTATACGAGTGTATCTAGGCGATGTGCTAAGTAAGATGGCGGCACGGTGGCTTCAAAGTGATTTTTCCAGTGAGACATCCAGATATTTTCATTAGAGATCAGTGGACTGAATTAGATGCATCCAGAGCCCAGCTTTCCCTTGACACATGATTTGCTGCACAGACTTGGAAGGAGAGATGTACCAGCTGAGCCACATCCTGACCGAACAGAAATCCATCATGACGCAGCTCCTCGACATGTCACTCGGTGGCAAAGGTAACTGTACTGCCCTCTATAGCCACGGTCACACAATGCAAAACTATGCGTACACGGATAGTTTACCTGCCT
Source organism: Diadema antillarum (assembly GCF_040938485.1). Classification (NCBI taxonomy): domain Eukaryota; kingdom Metazoa; phylum Echinodermata; class Echinoidea; order Diadematoida; family Diadematidae; genus Diadema; species Diadema antillarum. Next base: position 917,275 of record NW_027271462.1, read on the forward strand.
GATAACTTCCAGAAGTAGGATATTCCATATGGTACTAGATATTACACTCTAGTAGTCATCAAAATAATCATGTTGTACTCTCACAACCAAAACAGAGGAGTAGAATTTGCTATGTGCTTTAGATTTCTGTACTAGTATTTATTTCATATAAATACAGTTTGGCTTGAAATTATAACTGGACTTTCATGTGGGGATTTAAGGATTAACAGAAGAATATCTTTGAAATGTGTGTATTGTGCTAAGATGTGTATGATGATAGATTTACATATTTTCTGCCTCTAGTCATACATGTATATTAATTCCACTTTTAAATCTAAATTTTACTCCAAATCCATATTCCAGAGGATGCAGGAAGAGATAAGAACGCTCCGCAGGTTGCTGAGGATCACAAGAGGACGATAGCCTCCCTTCTCGACAGAGTTGAAGGCTGCTCCGTGAGTTGAAGTTTCTCCATTTCTTGTTTGAAGTGATGAGGTCTGTCTGTTTCTACAGGTGTTGGTCGGTTGCAGTGAACTACTGGTAACCCGGGGTCCGTTTCATGAAGTCACCACATAAAAGTCTTTACACAAATCTCAAAAATTCCAAAGTTGCTCATATAAAGTTATGAGAGACTTTCAAAGAGAAGTAAAATCCATTTCAGGAGGTCTCTCATAAATATGTCTTATGAGCAAAAAGTCTCTCATAAGACGTTCATGAAACAGACCCCTGGTGTCTGTATGCCAAAAGTAGAGAGGAATGGGTTGACAAGAATTGCTAAATGGGCTCCTTTCAATCCAGATAAAAATTCAAATCAGATGTTTACTTGCATTTAGACATGTCCCAGAACCATCAGCATATCTGAAAAAACAAGGAAAAAATACATGTACATGGATTGTATGCATGCATATCCACATGAATTGTGTATGTACGGTGACTGCAGATATTTTCTGCATTAAGCGGCATTTCATAGCCATAACGAGCTTGGTACAAGTCATATCAGCTCATGAAACACCTGCATATCAGCATCTACAGAAAAAAATGCAACAAAATTTAATGATGAGCAACCAAAGTTCATATCAGTATGTATCTTTCTACTTTCAATTTGAAGTGATACAGCCATTAGTCAATATGACAATAATGGGAAAGTAATCATGCTGTTGATTGATACCGTGGTAACCATGGCTTCATCTAGAAAGCATTAATCTATATTTAGGCATTCTGAAAATTCAAACCTGCATAACATGATGGCATTGATACATTCATATTTGTCTGTTATCATTTCGCTCAATGGCGAGATGACTTGCAAGTGCCAGCTCCCTTATAGATGGCTCAAATCATATCTAATCAAAAAAAGGTAAAAGCAGATATTTCCTTTTAAGATGAAAAGCATTTGCACGCATTAACCTTTGGTCCGTACATTTATGAATTTACGCAGACAGCCTTCCTACCTCTAGCATTCAAGGAATGTGGCCAAGTATAAAGAGGAAATGTGTCTTAATCTGGCTGTAGCATTTGTCTCTCTCCCTCTCTTTTAATCTTTCTGTCTGTCTTTCTTTCATGTTTTTGTCTTCTCTTCGTGTCTATCCTTTCTTTTTTTCCTCATTAGTTCCGTCTGTTGTTCATTCGTTCTTTTCCTCCTCTCCCTCTCCCTATAAGCAGAGGATAGCCGAGGTCCCAGGCCGGTACATCATCTACGATGCTGATTTGATAGAGCTCGACACAGACTCCTTCCAGGAGATCCAGAGGGTCCATGCCTACCTCCTCAACGACAGCTTAGTCACCACCACATTTATCAGGAACAGGTTAGGAAGACACGCCTCAGCAATTTGCCCCCAGTTTGCATTTATTTTCTTCCAATTCTATTTCAGTAGTTACACGCTGTCAGTTGTTTTGCTTGGTTTTTAGCTGGTTTTTAAACTGTCGGAAATTCATCTGATGTCAATGAAATCTTGGACAGGTTGATTTTGTGATGTGATCTAGCTTACTTCAATACCTTGCAGTCCTGCAGTTTGGATAGCTACTGATAGTTGTGTCCCGTAGTAATGACATATTCTGAAAGAGTAGGTAGAGTATGAGACCCTCTAAGCCCACCTCATACCGTGCAATTTTGTCTCGCAATAACTTGTGATGTATTTCAATGCAACTCTGAACAATGCTCTCTATGGTAGGAAGTTGAAAAATTGTCTGCTGTTGAATCGCACTCGTTCTCATACTGTTCGCCATCTGACAATATTCTGTGATGCGACATCGCATCACAAGAAATCGTGCTGTATGGGGTGGGCTTTGCACACTGGTATTCTGTAATTGTGTGATGGGAAGGAGAGAATTAAGATAGGCAGTGTTAAAGTTTTTATTTCAGTCAAAAGTCTGCATGTGCAGTAGCATGACTTTGGCATGTGATTCAATAGCAAGTGGACACATCAGCTTTCCCTTATGGTGAGATTGAAATATCTGGCATTTAGCCCGTTCCATACGGGAACGTGGTGGCCTGTGTATAAGTCTATGGGGATTTTAGAATTCAGAATGGAATGGGTATATGGTGCGGCAACTGTGCATCCTCACACTGCAGTAACAACATCCGTTCAATACGGTAGACGAAAGTGTGGTTAAGGTAGAATATAATTATGAAACACTGAATTAAGTTGATTGACAGAGGTTATGCACATTTTGCGGATTCTGCCGATTGTTACTACTGCTGCTGGAGAATTGTGTAATCGGACAGAATAGCACTTTGTGTTTGCAGTGAGGGTTGTGGTAGCTCAGAAAGTATAAATTTCTCATTTCAAAAATATATGGATTCGCGACTGTATGTGTCTTCAAGACTGTCTAGCATTTTGAACGGATCACCTTGTCATGCAAAATCACAACAGATACTGTTTGAGGTATTAAGAAATTTCTGTCATTAAATTTTTTTGTTTGTTACTGTGATGGACATGGTGTGTGATGTGTGGAATTTCTAATACATTTTGTTTTACAGCTTCGTCTCAGGGTAAGACGTGAGGATCCGCAATGTGTAACAACTGTCTTTTCATACTCATCAAAAAAAGAAAAGAAAAGAAAGACAAGCATCATCTGCGCTTAAGGGGCAGTTTCATCCCCTCACAACAGCACTCTGCTTTATGTTCCAAAGTCATAACACTGATAAAGATCATGGTTATTATATCTTATCGCACCCACAAAAACTGCACCAAAATACCAACGAGTCAATTTAAGAGAAGCTAGGAACATGAGCGTTTTGCTTGCATACTGCGCTTCCCATGGCTCAAATCTAAGTTTCTTTTTAAAAAATTAATTAATTAATCAAAAAATTATAATAATCTTGACTGATTTACCTGTCACCATTTTCAAAAATCTAAATATGTTATTCTTATGCAAAGATGTACGTCTTAAGTTTAAAATGGAATTAATTTGTAATTTGTTTTGGTTTGTTGGCCTTTTGTAGATCTATGCAATAAAGCACATTGCACAATTAACCGTTTTTTCTCATAGGCAAATAGAAAATGTACATCGGTTCTTAAGGTAACGTGCATACATCAAACATACCAGTACTTCAAAATCTATGCCTTTTGAGTTCTAAGATAATGCAAATGCAGTTTAAACAATGTTATCATAATAGCTTAAGATGATACAGTTGATCCATATATTTTTTTTAAATTTTGCATCAGCATCATGATTTGCAAAACTTTTTGTTCATGTCATCTTTCTATCAGACACAGATGTGTTTTTACATGAGTTGTAAATTATGTTGTTTCATTCTAAACTATTATCCAAACATTTCCTGTGTTTCAGAAATTTAAGCTTAGATTTGATGGGTCATTTCTGGAAAAAAAGATATTTACAAGCATTGAAGCCAAATTTAATTTTTCAAGTGTAGTGTTGCTTCTGTTTTTTTTTTTTTTTTATCATTATTCTTATTGTTATAATGTACATTTCGTGGATGTGGGCTTGTTGGGAAAAGAATATGGATACCAAGCCTATGTCTTGTGTGTTTTTTGTCATGAAAATAATGCTCATAATTTTGCTTCACCATGTCATATACTCAGTGCACAACATCTTTACAGTGCTTGATGATGATTATATAATGAAAGTGTCATATGTATAAAGATACAATTTGATTTGAAATATTTGTCATGGAATTACTGCGGTAACAGTCTTTGTGTTAACATTTATTTCACCAGCTTTTGGTTTGCTGTGCATCTTTCATTCACACTGTTCTACAAGATGGCTCATTACCACAATAGAAATATTTAGGGTGATTATTTTGTTAAACATTGCCATTTCAGCAAAATGTATTATGTCACTACAAAACCCTGCACACGTAATTGTCAACATTCCATAGCCAACTCTGCATACCAAGATATCTTTGCCCACAAAATCTGAATAAAGAAGCCAGAAATGTTTCTGTAAGATTTCTGCTCTTAGTGATTTCCACCAGGTGGTAAAGAAGAACATCTTTCTTCAGTTTTCCATTTCACCAGTATACATTGTATGTGACGTGTCAATATTGCAGCTTGTCTTGTCAAAATCAATATGTGTACCAAAAGCACAGTATCCCTCAATTTCATAACAAGAGAACATTAGTTACCAATAGTGACTGTCATGAATAATCATCAATATAAATCCAATATATGGTGTACAGTCACAAACTGATATTTGCATCATGCGTGACACCATCGCAGGTGACCAAAACACAAAAAATTTGTTTTCTGTGTACTGTATTCTTGTAGCTAAGAATGGGGTTATTTGATGCTTGCTGCTCTCATGCAAAGTGCTGTGTTAAGATTATATATTGAGAGACTCTCAAGGGTTGACTTTTTCCTTGTCTTCTGATCTCAAAATTTGGCTTAGGACTTTGTGTGACTCTTAGTTGTGTTTTTATCTTTGCAGGAGAGGGCCGGTGCGATACAAATACCAAGCACTCTTTGAACTGGACAGTTTAGCGGTGGTGAATGTGCGGGATGTCGGACGTACGTTTAAATTTTCATCATTTCAATTATGCTCATCACATTAACATTCTTATTTTTCTTGCTTTTGATTGTATTGTAAGTCTCTTGTTTATTTCGATATCATTGTCAGACCTCTCAACCATTCTGAATTTGGAAGAAAGAATCTTAATTTTTGACCATTCCCAGCTCTTGTTTGAGTAGGAGTTTTCTATTTTTTCTTGATAATTTTACTGTACACTCCTATGGGCATTGCTCTTTCTTTCCGACTTTTGAGCCAAATCATCCCTATTTTTCAGTCAGAAAGGTTGGGAGATCTGTATTGTGATTCACAAATTTCATCATGGACTATGAAAGATCCTTATCTACACTATGATTTGTTTCTTGGATACAGTGAAGTTAGAATGGAGTATGTTTGCCGGCATGTAAAAATGCAAGAATGACATGTACATGCCGTATCGGGGCAATTACCCCCAGAGGGCAATTACCCCCCGGCTGTCTTAGCCTGAGCAATGAGCGTTGCCTGTGGTACATAGTGGTGACTTTCATTTACATGTCAGGGATTTTTGTTTCTGCTATGTGTAAAATAACGGTAGGGCTAGGATTGGGCAAATTGCTTGACATATGTGTCACTGCTGTAGCTGCCCTTTTGAGTGCACATAATGCCGGTATATCATCAAATGAGTGTGTAACATATGAAATTGAACTAGTATTAGTTTTTGATGCCATGATAGATGTTATCATTTTCCTAGTTTAGTGCATATGAAGAGTCTTCAGTACTTGAGACCTATTTTTGATGTTTTCTCTTTTCTTCATTTCCTATGATTTCTGGAGACAGCTGTGAAGAATGCTTTCAAGATTCTCCGGTTTCCCGACCAGCATATGTACTGTGCCGAGTCAGCCAAATCAAAGGTAATCTTTCCTTCATATTGAGTACCAGTGAAATGTTGTGTAGAAGCTAATTCTAACTTGGGAGCATTTGCCCAAAATTGTACTTCACCACTTGCTTAGGTATTTTTATGGACCTTGGGGAACTTCATCACCATCATAAATTTTTATAGATTTTTTCTATGACTATGCATTGCCCTTAAAGAAGAAAAGGAATATAATGCTAGGTGTTCCAGCCACACAAAGAAGGATTATTATGCAGTCTTTGCTATTCACACTCAAGTACAATGTATGAATTCATCTAAATATTAGACTTTGTATTACTCTCACACTTTAGCCATGGTCACATGGTAACTGACGATGGGTAAATTTGCTCCTAGCTTCGAGTTGTGTTCTCATGGTGCTTATCATCAATGATAGGACTTGTAGATCGCCAACAACGTGCTACACTCGATGATAAAATCTGAAAGTGCAGTACGATGCGTGCAGTGATCTGCTTTTATGCATACCCAGCACAAATGTTCATTCAGTACTCACAGGGGTTGAGCCTAAACATGAGCTTCTTGTTTACTGCATTCAGACGGGCCTGTAATATAACCATGATGCTCCACATGGGGTGCCCTTATCATGGAGCTGCATGTGTCCTAACCACCAAATTACTTGTGACTAGGTTTTCTGTAATGTACTGTAAAACACGATATTTCCACGGCATGAAATTTTTGCGAATGGGAGCCGATGTCCTCATTGTCAGCATCAAACTTTCAAGAATTGCCTCTAACATTCAATGCATATAGTGTAGACAAGATTTTTACTGTGCATTTTAATTTCGCGAAACTCGGCTCTCGTGAAATTCGTGAAATTAAAATGCACGCGAACACTCCTCATTTTACATTAGCTATCATCACTGTGTACATTACGTACATTGTATGAGTTACGTTCACATACAAGTAGATGTATACTTGCTGCATCAAAAATTAGGGACCTTTCAGGCACAGTTAGCGAACTTCAGGTTGATTATACTTTATAAAGGCAGGGCAGCTCCTTGTGAATCTGACGCTTACCATCTTGAAAATGTTTGTGAATTTGCAGCGAACTTGGCTGGACAAACTGGAGGAGGCCAAGAAGATCCAGGTAGCAGCCAACAGTCAGAGGAGGGAGCTAGCTGAGCAGATGAGCATCGATACTCCAGAGGGCAAAAATCGTGAGTACTTTCCTCCCCCTCTACCTCCCTCCCTAAGCTACTGTATATGCCATATATTTAGCGAGTCTAAGTTTTCGCGAATCGGGACTTCCGAACATTTTTGCGAATGGTTAAATTCTCGATCCTGGAGTACTGTACTGAATGGAGAAATGTATACGTGTACGTCATATTCGTATCTGGATCAGAATCAATATTTTTGCATGTCTTTAATTTCACGAATAGCACCTGACTCGCGAAATTTGCGAAAATAAAAACCTCGCGAAATATTTGGCGTATCATAGAGTATTCATTCAAAGTGTCCAGTATTCATCACCCTCTCAGATGTTATACAGCCGTGATGAGGGTTGGAATCCAAGAAGCCTGAACCTTATCATCAGTGTGCTTATTTTCACTCATTCATTTATAAAAGAAGCATAAGGTATTGATAGTTTTCATACTTCGTATGAAAAAAATTATCAAGTCTACAAGTGGAAATTTAAATGTTTAATTTCCTTCATGACATCAAAGAAAGTTTTTGGGGTTTTGTTGTTGTTTGTTTTTTTTTTTCCGTACAGCTGGTTTCTCCCCTCTTTGAGGTTCCAGTTCATTTTCACATTTCTCTGAACCTATTTCTGTAGAGATCATAAGTAGAATATGTTTGAGAACTTGATCATATTCCAGTACAAATGTAGACTGTGTTCACATGTAGAGTATGTTTGTGGGTTCACCTGGCTCTTTTCACCGTGATATGTGTACCACCACTTTGATGTATCTTTCCTTATTTTTCATTTTGCAATATGATGTCTTGCAGTGAGCCAGCTCATCATATTGCCTCTACTATATCTATTTGATTGGTCTCTCTAATTTGCTTCCCACCCCCCTTGTTTCTTTTTGCTAAGCTCTGTGTGGAAGGGCCAGGTTTTTTGTGCTTCTAAATGTATTAAGACACGTAATGCACAATACAATTTTTTTTTCATCTGTTGCTGCAAATTTCTGCCTACATGTCTTTCCTTTAGCTGCAGTCAGTGGCAGGGTATGAGTTGTACGTGCATGTCATGTGGGCAGATGAGGTGGATAAAGAGATGACAGAGGCCGTGTTCGAGCGCTCAAAAGTAAACTGAACTGTACCGAACAAACCGTACCATACTGCACCATACTCTGCTAGATTGGGAGCGTTAAAGCAGTCTGTGGAGATAGCACACCGCGTGAATTGTTTTTGGACTCGAGTCAGAGGGGTCACACGTCTGTAGCAACAGGGTCATGCTCTTGGTGCACTAATGCTACAACAATTGAGTATACAGGTGTCCCGAACAAAGCGAATCTACACTTTGCAACATGACGTTGTGCATGCTACCCACATTATTTTTCTCGTGCCATCTTATGGTGTGGTACGCTTTTGAACCACTTTTTGTTTGTTTGCTGTATGCCACAGTAAGATATGGTACTGTATGCTTTTGGAGCACACCAGGAAATAGTTCACTGTTTGGCATTGTACATTACGTGAAGGTACACTTTTGGAGCTTTCAAACCCTCTTCCTGCCCGGGTACAGTATTTTATGATACACTTCAAGAGAGTGCTGGAACGCACCCTAAGTTACAAGTGATTGTACAAAGGAAAGGAATAGATTGGTTGCTTAATAATTCAGTGAATGAACAAATGAAATCACTTCCTTCTGCATGCTCACAGACTTGTCAGTTCACCCGATTGATACTTTCTTGTGCTGATGAAAATATGTCCACAAATCTACATTCGTACCTTCTCATTTCTCCTTCTCTGTCTACACATTGTACCTTTGTAAATCAGGAGTGGGTTTACTTCACGAGCTGAAATTTTCGCAGGCAGATGTTTTCGTGAATTGCCACCAACAGGGACAATTCTAGCACTGAATGTTTTTACTCTGGGATTTCCTGTACATAAACAAGTTGTGTGTTCTGCATTGGAAGTACTTTTTGTACTAGCATGTTGTTATGCCCCAGATATTACAACATCATGGTCCAGGCAGTGTGCTAGACCTAAAGTAGTCACTAGTTGCTGCAATCTAGCATTAACATGGTTTGATTTTTTTTTTTTTTTAATAGAAATTATATAATGGCACGTTGGTGCTTTGGTGCATTTTCATATTTGCATGTTGTTATTTTTGTGGTTCAAAGGCGATCTGTGAAATTTTCGAAAATGAAACCACCACAAAAAATTTCAGCTCGTGCAGGAGTCATTTCTTCTCAAAAATTGCGTGGTGTCACTTACTTCTTCCTTACCTTTTTCCTCCCACACATGATCTGCATATTTCCTGTTCTCTATTCAGCCGAAGAAGAGGGTAAAGCCAGATACAATGCATGTTGCACCTCGGTCATGGGGCACGATTGGCCGGAAATTTCAGTTTTTTTAGTTCTTTCAGCACGTTGCATAGAATTGCTTGTAATCATCACAGTTTTCTTGAGTTCTTTTTGTTCATCTGTTTTGGACTTTTTTGTTCTTTTTTATTTATTTTGCAAATGTATCAAATCAAGATTTTTTTTATTTTTTTTAAATTTGCTGTCAGGCACAAGATGTAAATCATGGATTAGAAACTACAAGATAAATTAATTATACCGTAGTGCTGTATTCCATGGAGGAAATTGCTGCACAACTCTGTTCAAAGTGTGCTGAAGACATATTTTACAAAAATGTCATTTAATGACTGAAGAAATCTACCCCTTCTTGTGAACTGAAGGAACTAAAGCTTTTGTTTGTTTACTAAACTGATTATTGAGTTTTAGGCAGGTTAATACTTCTGTACAACCTGACAAAGTTAGATTTTCAGAGGCATGCATAAATCACCATCTTATTGTTGACTAACTCATCTGTCATTTATGAAGTTTGTCATCTTTTCTTAAATTTTCATTTTTTTTATCAGTCATAAATTGCCACCATATCTCTGCATTCACATAATGAGGTTAGTGTATTCAGTTGAATACAATATATCACATCAGTGAGCACTGTCAAGTTCATTACTTTTTGTCCGACAAAAAGAGATGAAATTCTTTCCCCATATACAGTGTACCATGCAATATCTACAGTAGATATGTTAATCCTGACTAATATGGATATTATTTGGAATTTGTTTTCAATATCAAACCTGTTTTCATTCTTGATTTATAATTTCAAGTGTAATTGCAGCAGGGACTTTTCATGTTGAGTTTTGAATTTGCATGACAACACTAACTCTGTATACTAGACATAGATGTTATGGATTCACTATCTAACTTTGAATGAAGTTTACAGTTGATGTTTTCTCGACTATACACAAGACTTCTGGTCTAGACACCTTCCCCAACGGTCCCAAGTCACAGGTCTAGTCTTAGTGTAGATATGTGCGTTTGTCGCATGTCGTAGCCCCACATGATGTGCCTGTTAACATGCTGTTTAGAGTTGTTACATGATAAATTTTGAATATTACATCACTGAATATGTATTCTCATGAAAAAGGCAATATGTCCAGTTTTGGTCAAGGTCAAGTTCAAGCTACACATCCATTGATGTCACTCTATAGAGATGTAAAGTTTTCCTCGTGAAGAAGTGAACTACAGTGGTAACATCTTTTTAAGATTTCTTACCAAAATAAAAAGGAGACTGATAGTCTCAGTGCCCCATTATATATACAACTCTTTTGTTGTTGTTGTTGTTTTGTCAGTGGTACATTGTAGTCTCAAAAAATGATAGTCCTAGAGATATTCTCCAAGTTTAAAGGCAGACAAGGTACTCTTAAAACACAGGGGCGGATCCAGGAATTTCATAAAGAGGAGGTGCCTTTACAAGATTAGATGGGGGCACACACTCCCACCCACCCCCATTTTTCTTCTTTTTTATTTCTTTTGTTTTAACAAGAAATAAAGAGGGGGCGTGCGCCCGGTGCGCCCCCCTCTGGATCCGCCATTCAAAAGGCATTATGGAAGTGAGTTTTAAGTTTGTTGCAGCATGCATGCATGAAGAAATGGTTATGAAATGAAAATAAACATCACACGATAAGCAGCTCTAGATAGAGTAAAATGCCAAGGGACAGATGAGAACAGAATTGCTGTCACAGTGTCGGGTTTGTAGAGCACAATGAATATTTTACTAGATGTGAATAATATATAATTAGTGTTTACATAATATGCTTAAGGAGTGATACTCTACACTCTCTTTATAATTCCCAATGAGATTCATGTAATATATCCTGACAATGTGATCTTTGCCCCTCTCAGCTTTTGCAGAAGACGAGAACCTCTTCCTGCAATCGGTTTCCATGGAGACCAGCATGCTTCAGGTTGATTGGCTGCTGGAGCTGCCGGAGGACCTCGACATGAGCATCGCTCAGAGGAATTTTGAGGAGGCTGTAGATTTCATACTCAGAGGTAACAGGGCTCGCCTGCATAGCATTCTTTATCAGAGCTCAAAATTTCTACATAGCGATGATTAATTTCACAATTTTTTGTATTCTGATTTCATGGACAGTCAATGCATGGTATCAGTAGAACTCAAGCCACTAATTATCAAAAGTTTGGTTTTAAAAAAAAATCAGACTCTAGATAAATGTGTTTAGGTGTTTTTTGACCATTTCTTGCAGCACAGCAAAATGTACACATGGGGACACTCATGCAATGTAAGGAGGATTGTCATTCGGGTGCACAATGCCTGCACAGCGTACGAAATAAATAAGATGAGATGAAAATATTAGTGCAGTTTTATTGTTGTACCAGAGATATGGTATGTGAAGTGGGCAAATTTTACAAACCATGATATTCTACATTTCTAGCATCGGTACAATGTGAATCAATAGCTGGTCTACCATCATCTCTTGATGGATGGGACTATGAGTGTTAGTGTTTTGGTGTTATCATTCTATTCTCTTGGTATGGCTATCACATTGACAAAGGAATACTAATATACTGTTTATAAGTGAAAGTAGGCTCCAATTTCATCAAAGTTTGCTTGACATCATGGTGTTGTTTCCTCACTGCACTTTCATGAGTCATCTGTATGAATTGAAGTGACTCTTCATAACTTTTATGATGTAATATTTTGAAATGTATCATCAATACTTTTCATATTGTACTCACATGTATGAATGATTTTGTACAACTGTGAAATTTCTTTGATACATTCATATTTTGGTTTGTCCTGCAGCAAATGAATACCTTGATCAGATTCCTGTGGGCCCAGCGCTGAAAGAGATGAGGTAATTGTTGAACCCTTGACAGTTTGAAGATTGGAGTTTTCGTATACTTGTAGGCGTGGTATACTTTTAACTAGCTTTCATGCTGCAATGGTCCCATGATCCTGAATATAGAATTCAAGGCCCGTATCACCATTTGATATCAGCAAACCAAGTATTGATCATTTGATCAATTCTTGATGAATTATTGATCATTTGGGGATTTTTTTTTCCAGCAGATCCTGAGTGGCGGCTTTGATGATGTAGATAGAGATGACGAATTATGAAGTAGCATTTATATAGGGCCATTTATTTGTAGAAACAATCAATGGTACCCGGCTCCCGCATTGTGTCACACATCATTCACAAAGTTGATGGAAAAGATGAGTCTTCAGTTCAGATTTGAAGGTATCAAGGTTGTTACAATTCCGAAGTGGGATTGGTAGACGGGTTCCACAGACGTGGCGCAACCAATGAAAAGGCTCTATCCCCATAGCTCTGGCATCCTTACCAATCTCTTATTACAAAGGAATTCACCTCAAGTGTTTGTTGTGGATCTAGTGAATGCAGAAATATTTGTAGTACACATCAGTGAAGTTTGATTTTAATTAGACAATCTGTTCTAAATTTCCAAGTTTTCACCATTTGCTTGGAATCATGTGCTGTCATTACTGGATAGGAAGACTACAACAATTTGTGAGGTCACAATTGGGCAGTGATATAAAGGAAGTATAAAGAGAGTTCCACAAATTTTCATTTATTTTGTAAGATACAGAATCCTGATAAGAAGGAAGTGAATTTCAATTTAAGGACCACAAATATTACTGTATATGATTTGTAGGATCGGAGTGACTGATTCTGGATGTTGGTTGTATGGAATGTTTTGGTACACAGGGCTAGAGTTGACCACAGGATAAAGCAGCTGACCGACACACTGACCAGGGAGCTTCAAGTGTCACCTGACCGGTCACTAAGGGGCGGGCCCCAGGTCACCAGGAGGGCTGTCACACAGCTTATCAGGCTAGGGAGAGCCACACAGGTGGGAGGGGCTTACTTTCCTTTCATGTTGTTTGTGGGAGTGGCTAGCTTGACTTTGGGGTTTCTGTGGGAGGGGCTAGTTTTTGTTTTTGTTACCACTGGAAAAGCTTTCATGGTTTTCATATATTGGTGGGAGGGACGAGTGGCATTTACATCATGAGTGGGAGGAGCTTACTTGTCTGTCATTGATTGTGGGAGGGACTAGATTGGTTCTTAGTGTCAGTGGGAGGAGTTAATATCGTTCCCTTTATTTTGTGGGAGGGATTAGCTGAACTCTCATTGTTAGTAGAAGGAGCTTCCTTAGCTCATGTGAATTAGAGGGGCCTCCCTGACTGATTAATGTAGTTAACATTGAGAAATGGAAGATAGGGACTTTATTCCTTGCTAGTGTTAAAAGAGTTGTGTCCTTCTTAAAGACAGCTGTGTGGCATAGTGTATCTTATGTAGGATGATTTGGAGAGCTTGGTAGTCGCCTTTTCTGGCAGGAAATAGGGTGAGATATCAAGAATAAGAAGATTTCTTAACAGTCAATATATTTCTCCCATTAATGTATCACATTAATTGAAGGGATCGGTGCAATATAGTGCTAACCCACACAATAGTCATTTTGAGATAATCGCTGTTGAATCTTTGGAAAGTCCATACATCGTACATTAATAAAACATGAATGCATGCATTTTTTACCATCTTATTGGTTGAATTCAAATATGACATTTTCACGGAGGTTAGAGTGAAGGATAAGGATTATGAAAATGCATGTAAATCAATTTTGACAAAAGTGTGGGTTAGCACTATATTGCACCGACCCCTTCAATTCAAAATAGCTGTGACATGTGTGTAGTAGTGTTCCCAGGAAAGCATTTGTTGCATCACAATTTCCATGACTTTAGTAACTTTACCCCAGAATATAAAGTATTTGACAAACTGCACACTCACCTTTTTTTTCACTTATGTTCTAATGATACAAATTGAGCATGTAATCTCATTCATGGTGAGTAACAGCAAAATTTAAAAGCAAAAAACCTCTGTATCTACACTCTCTCTGCAAAACTAATTCCCTTCATTCTTACATTAAAAAAACCCCAAAAAAATGCAGATATGGTAGCGGATGTGAAGGTGATTTTTGTCATCTCAGATGGTGTAATCTTCTTTGATTCTTCAAAATATTTCTTGAGCTTATTACAGACATAATGCTTGTTACCCTAGTTCAAGTAGACTAAATATTTCCCTGGTATTGATAGTGGAATCAAGGTTTTCAAAAACAAAACTACTGTAAATAGATTTCGAGCAAAAGAAACAGGACTCACATGCCCACTTTTCCCCATATTTTCCAGGCTTGCGATCTCTTCCTGAAGAATCGCAGTGCGGCCATCAAGCAGTCCCTGAGGCAGCTGCGTATAGAGGGCGCCACAAGCCTGTACGTCACCAAACTTTGCCATGTTTTCTTCAACCACATCATCGAGACGGGCAAGGAGTTCCGGTTCACCTTCTCCCAGAATCAGGGATGCTACTCAGGTACGGTATCATTGGCACTTTGCAGTTCAAATGTTTGGATGTCTGGTGTCAGAAACAAAGATTAAACAGTTCACCTTCAGTTGTATTACGTTTTCTCTCATTTTCTATGCCTTGAGGTTCCATTGATTTGATACTTCACGTGAAGCCCAATTGAAGTGATTTTGAAGCATGAAAAGAACAATTATTTTTGTCCCCGCCGAACGAGTTCGAGCAGGGGACTATGAAACGGGCTCCGTACGTGTGTGTGTCCGTGTGTCCGTCCGTCCGTGTGTCCGTCCGTCCGTCCGTCCGTGTGTCCGTGTGTCCGTGTGTGCGTCCGTGTGTGATCAAAATCTTCAATTTGCTACTTCTCTGTCATTTCTGAGCCAATTTTGATTCTGTTTGCTTTATATGATAGCACTACATGGGAGCTTTGAAACTTCTACACAGAATTTCAGTTGTGACCTTTGACCTTGACCTTTGACCTATATTGTACATTTTGCTACAAAATGCTACTCCTTCGCCATTTCTAACCCGATTTCGATTCCGTTTGCTTTATGTGATGGCACTAGGTGAGGGCTTCAAAACTTCTACACAGAATTTTGACCTTTGACTTCTTTGACCTTTGACCTTGATTTTTTGACCTATATTGTACATTTTGCTACAAAATGCTACTCCTTCGCCATTTCTAACCCGATTTCGATTCCGTTTGCTTTATGTGATGGCACTAGGTGAGGGCTTCAAAACTTCTACACAGAATTTTGACCTTTGACTTCTTTGACCTTTGACCTTGATTTTTGACCTATATTGTACATTTTGCTACGAAATGCTACTCCTTCGCCATTTTTAACCCGATTTCGATTCCGTTTGCTTTATATGATGGCACTAGTTGAGGGCTTCAAAACTTCTACAAAGAATTTTGACCTTTGACTTCTTTGACCTTTGACCTTGATTTTTGACCTATATTGTGCATTTTGCTACAGAATGCTACTCCTTCGCCATTTCTAACCCGATTTCGATTCCATTTGCTTTATGTGATAGCACTAGGTGAGGGCTTCAAAACTTCTACACAGAATTTTGACCTTTGTCTTCTTTGACCTTTGACCTTGATTTTTGACCTATATTGTACATTGGCTACAAAATGCTACTCCTTCGCCATTTCTAACCCAATTTCGATTCCATTTGCTTTATGTGATGGCACTAGGTGAGGGCTTCAAAACTTCTACACAGAATTTTGACCTTTGACTTCTTTGACCTTTGACCTTGATTTTTTACCTATATTGCACATTTTGTTACAAAATGCTACTTCCGGCGGGGACATATGTTACGCACCGCGTAATTTCTACTTTTCCTTGTTATAAATTGCATTCTTTCTTTTAGTCCAAAGTATGAGAAAAAAATCTCCTTTACCATGCTAGGGTACAACTTCGAAAAGCTTTATATACGCAATGTATAGGCCTACTGTATTTGCTATATGTTTTAGTCTAATCTATCGCATATTGGAACATCCTGACAATTAAGTGAGTGGTTAAATTTGTAATTGTGGAGTACAGTAATGACTGGAGTAATGTACGTTTGCATGTCGCACTTAACCGGGATCAGAGTTGATATTATTGTGTGATGCTGAATTTGCGAATGCATGTAGCTGACTTGCGAAATTCGTGAAAATAAAAACTGTGCAAAACATATGGCGGAAACAGTATATCATCCTCATTTATCTCAAGTGGAATACACAATCATTTTGTCATTGTTCATTTCCATCACCAACATCACCTCCCTCCCCCCCCCCCCCCCCCCCCCCCCCCCCCGCCCTTCACCTCTATCCACAAACAGCCTTTGTAGTGTGGGCGAAGGCGGAGCTCCGTAGCTTCGTCAACCTGTTCTCGCGGCAGGCTCTGGCCAAGCAGACGGCACTCTCCACAGTGGCGGAGTGTGTGTGCATCGCTAGGACCTCCTGCGCTCTTCTCTCCTCCATCGGATTAGACCTCCTCTTCGCCCTTAACGGCCTGACGCTGAAAGGCATCCGGGAAGTCCTCATCTACAACAAGGAGCAATTCATTGAAGCCTCGCGGCATCGAAATGTGGTACGTACCCAAGACCAGTGCCATATATAATAAAGAGAGTCTGGGCAACTGCTAAATTGGACGCCATGTCGTTACTCAGTGTTATATTACACGTTAGAGGGTTAGTGTGTATGCTGAGATGTCATAATGAAAGCAAGCAATATGAAGGGTAGTTAGCAATAGTCACTGTGTGTGAGGGCAGTTTGGTAACGGCATGGTTCCACTAAGATCATGGAGCCAGTTTTGACCAATTGCAGGCTTCAAAACTCACAAGTCAGAAACTGAGTTGGCCAGACTCTCTTTGTACATGTACACGTATATAGCATTGCCCAAGATTGGTTGCTCTGAAAATACACGTGTATATCTAAACTAAACCTTTGAGTACGCATTAATATCATTTTGATCTTCACTCTTCAGACAAGCCTGTGATGCCTCCTGTTTAAGCCACAAAACTTCCATGGTACCGGTGGCTCACTTGTAATAGTCAGCATTACTTTGTAGCAATATCTGGTTTTAACACCTCTTCAGGGGTCTGCCCACTTCCGCTAAAATATTCCATTTAGCAATAAGAGCATATATTTTGACGTAGATACATCAAACAAATTCTGAAGCTGTCCAAGTAACCATCATCCAGAGATGTACTGATTCAAAATTGCAGTGATATTAGCAAATAAAGTTGCCAACCTTCATGTACTCCTCAATCAATGAAGTTGCCTTGGTTCCACAAATACATGATATACAATGTGTACCTCACGCATGTGCTGTTTGTAGATGAAACTTTTAATACCAGATGGTTTAGTGGCCTAATACTACAGTACTTCAGTAAAAAGCTTACTGTAGCAATCAAAGCTTTCATGGACAATGTCGGTTATTTTTCTCCTAGCGCTTGCAAGCTGTCCTAATCTTTAGTGAATATTGTTATTCAGGTGGCTATTGACATCACAAACAGTATATGAGCAATGCATGCAAGCCATTCTTATGTAGAAATTTTAGAAGAACAGGGTCTTACATACTGTATACGCTATAATTTTCGCGTACATAAATTTTCGCGAATTGCCGCTGTCACACATTTTGCGCGAGTGGTTAAATTCGCGATTGGGGGACCAGAGAAAATATGAAGTGGCAAAGAAAGTGTGAATTTTCAACTTACTAGCAAATAAGAATGATACTAGTTATACACTGCATGAAAAAAAACTTGTATTACCAAACTCTGCAAACTAGTAAGTTAGAATTCAACATTTTTGAAGTGGTTAAGTCCATCGCGCTAGATTTCTGACGAGTGGTCCCCTTGCGATAATGGATTGGCTCTCTACAGACCGTAGTACAGTATTCGTAAGTAGACGTGGACGAGCGTAAACAAGCTTAGCCAGTATGGTCTGTTCGGTAAGCCGTGACATGGTATACTAGTACTGAAATGTTCGTATCATCAAGGCAAGGGATTCATTTTGGAAGGTAATATTTTCGCGTGTTGTTAATTTCGCGAATAGCTCCCGACTTGCGAAATTCGCGAAAATAAAACCCCCGCGAAATATATAGCGTATACAGTAACTTTGTCTTACCACTTGCCAGTGTGGACAAGCAGATTTTCATTTGCTGCAAAACACTTGCCTGAAGTTTACTTTTATTTGCCCAAAAAGAAAGTCCAAAATATAAGGAAATAATATAGAAAATCATGTGTTAGTGAAGGGCTTAATAAAATACAATCCCTGGAATAAAGAGCACTTATTGATTCACACGCTTAAACACAATGGAGTAACAAACTTGGTCTGATCAAGTGTTGCCTGTGCATTTCACTGGGGCTTCTTCACGTAAGTGTTGGAGAGTTGCTGAAATGAGATATAAAGTGTGTTGCATCACTAAACAGCCATTACATTTGGGCTTCTGAATGGTTGACTTTGTGGGTTTGTTGGGGTGAGGTGTAAGTGAAAAAAGATGGCTTCATAACTTTTGGCTTGCTCATTTCAGGCAAGCATTTGTTCTCATTGTTTCAGAACACTTGCCTAAATTTGATTTTCACTTGCCTCGGGCAATTGGGCCAGTGCTTATGTAGCACCTTGCAGAATAAACTCTGTCATCTATGTAAATGAGAGATATGAATGATGTCATATCCTGTGGTCATTTCCAGGAGGAGCGGTGGTATCCACTCAATCTGAAGAATCCCAACGCTGCCAACAATCTAGTCAAGGACATGCAGCAGCTGGGATTTGACAAGTTCAGCCAACTGGTGTATGGTAAGATCTCTTGCCATGCAGCTATCAGCCAGTCTTTATATCACAGAACATTGAAAATACCTTGAGCAGTTACACACAAGAGAAAAATCATCAAGCTGCGTTTGCACCATGTTCCCGGCGACCACATCAGCCCCATTTGGCCGAAACGCAGTGCGCCGTGGGTAGATGAGACATTCTCCTATTTTCTTACCTTCGCATTCTGGTCTTCTTCGTTTGAGTCCTCACCTCGGTAAACATATAGCTATCAGACTAGACTGTCAATATTTTCCATCATGTCCCGCTACGGACCGCCTCCAAGTTTTGTTACAGTCTATTGCGTGCTGCCGTGTTTCCTTGCGTTCACCCCATTTGTGACCGTGCACCTCAAAACGAACATAAAGTAGCACACACTGATTTTGCGTGAGGACTGAAAATAAGTGAAATGGGTCAACCTAGCTGAACTTGACTTTTTCATATTTTCTGAAAGAACGGGTCTTCTTTTACACTATGCTAAAATTTGGTATCATAAAACGGGCAGGAAAGTGTGTTTTTTTAGCAGTTTATCTCGAACATTTTTGGTAGAATAGGGTGATTAGGTGTGTCTTTAGAATCCCTTTTTCATTTCTGAAAAACCTTGTCCACACTCTTCACTTTCAACTTTAATAACTTTTGAAAAGATAGTGCTACTGCTTTGAAAGTTGGCATTAATTATGGACAGAATGTGTTTATGAGGCATGCTTAATTTCAGTTTAATTTGATAATCCCTTCATTGTTGTTACTCTGGTGGTTTACTTCCTGTTTTGTGTCCCATTCATCGCACAGCCAGCACGGTTTGGTAAAGATTAAGCGCTTGAATAAACACTGTATTTCAGAGCTTCTTTTCTCAGTTTACACTTTTCCTGAGTCTGTGCTTTCTTTCCAATATTTAGATAGGTTAGGAGAGTCCATTTGATTTGAGTTATACATCATTTTAAAGCTTAAAGTCTGCTCTTTCAGAATATGGTCTTAACTAAAAATTCATGTCTGGCGACTTTTTGTTTGTTTTGAGGTGCAGGGTCACATTTTATCACGGCATACAAAATTCCTCATTAGCACCGGGAATGCCGTGGCAAAGTTTTTGACAGTATAAAGATCTGACACGGCATCCACGGCTATCATGGCCTGCCAAGTTTGACTATCCCGTCTCACCGCGTCGTTTCACGTCCATCCCGTTTATTCCACGGTGGCCTGAGACAGGGCTGCAGTGGTTGCCGGGAACATGGTGTATATGCAGCTTTATCATTATCATTAGAATGATGATTGTAGTTCATCATTAAAACTATCTGGCTGTACACACTGCACCTCCGAAACCATGATTTGAATATGAATTCTCCAGGTGGTTGGAAGGCCATGTAAGTCCTGCTCTCCAAATCATGTTTTAGAAGTTGAGCTAGAGACAGGAGAATCCATAATGTGATCTGAGTGATTATTTCACTAGATTTCACCTACAAAGTAAAATTCGAACTTTTGATTGAAATCTATATGATCGTGATTCTAGTCTGGTTACAAACAATCTACAAATCATTATTGCGGAATTCTTTCTCTAGAATTACCATTCAAATGACTAAATTTTCTCTGATGTTAACCCCTTGTAGTCTCTGCACCTTGCTCAGTTTGCTTCTTAATGCAGCACACTGTAGTTACATGGTCTTCAGGACATACAGATCACCATTCTTACTCTGATATCTTGTGGTCTCCAGAGTGCTCTTTGTTTGAGAGTGGTACAAATGTTCTGAAGCTGAGAGTAAAGCTCTGAAATGTGATTAAAGCATTTTAGCAGACATTGTATGTGACTTGAGAAGTGGAATGTAGAGTAATGTAAAGCAGACAAATCATAACTTATAAATCCTTTGCTCATTGAAACTACTTCCAGAGATATGATCTAACTGAACTAGGCACTGCAAGGAAGCATGGACTTTTTTTTTTATCCCTGCCTGCGAATGCCGCCAGAGGCATTGTTTTCTTTTTCATATGACAGGGTAGTAGCCATTTGATTCAAAGGCTGTTGTATTAAAGCAATATTTGACTGCAAGTCTTTCCTGTTAAATGTCTTCTTCGACGATGAAAAGAAAATGGGGAATGCTGCAATACTTCTGACTTTCCAGGGTTCAATTCATTGAGCTGTCAGAATTTCCTATATAGTGTTTGACTTTGAGAGAACAGTGTTTCCCAAATTTGGACTCCTGTGGAGGTAAAAATGATGCTATTCCCACTGAACATTTTTGGATAATTATGTAGCAACTATATTTAGCAAGAATGGCTGAAGTAATGTTACTGTTTAAATTCTTAGAGGCGTGTATGCAGAAATACCGCTGTTTTATGAGAATGACTCAAATATTTGACAGTGCTGATTACTGGATCCTAGAATAATGTGCCAATGCATTACATGAGGGCTCACATGCCTAAGGGCAACAGTATACAAATATTGACTGCTCATGAGGATGATGGTGGAAATTATCAGTCCCGAGGTGCTTTTCATACCGACCCTTCTATCACCCCGAGGCGTTAGCCGAGGGGTGATGGAAGGGTCGGTATGAAAAGCACCGAGGGAGTGATAATTTCCACCACCATCCGAATACAGAGCAGTTAATATTTGTTTTATATACCTCATCGTTTAAGACTTAACCAAGATCTAGGGCTAGGCAAATACGAAGTAAATTCTAACTGTTATGCCTAAACGTTAGCCCTAAAATCAGGCCACAGCCTGCGCTTGCTTGCATGGTTTTCGTGCATTTCGTAGACTACCCAGTACGCACGGTACTCACAGTTAAAGTCACACGGCCTTCGGCGAGCTCCTGCATAAAATCTTGGCAGAAGATTACAGTATACATCCAGTTTTCCGTCGCTCGTGTTTTAATTCGATATTTCCAACATGCTGAGATTTGTCTCTGCTTCGGGATCCTAAGAAATCCTGAAGACAAAGTGTACGATCTTTGATCCAGCTCACTTTAAATCACGGAGGAGCGCTCGATCACCATGCCACGTTGAAACATGCCTGCTGTGCGCTAGTGCGATGATTTTGCATTTGTTTATACGATGCGCGTAGTGAACGTCCTTGGAGGGGTTGCGGACACCGCGCGCGAAGTGTAGTGTACTTGTTATGTGTACAAAAGTCGCGGAGGGGTTACGAATTCTATCACGAGGGTATTGCCTTTCTATCACGAGGGTTTTGCCTTTCTATCACGAGGGTTTTGCCTTTCTATCACTTACATGAAACCCTAAGGCAGATAGACGGGACTACACCTTGTCACGTGATATACTTTTGACCAATCAGTGATACGAATCTCACTTATGAGGTATATAATAAAATAATTACTTAAGTGAGCCCTATCCCATGTATTGCTTCCCTGTTCATACTTTGTATTATACGTCAACTGTGTCATTTCCATGTGAATGCATGTTATGATATTATTATTGTAATTTTCATCGGCTGAATAAATGATAATAATGATAACAGGACATGGAAATATAGTTATATTCTGGGTATTTTCATTCCTTAATTTGATAGGTAGTAAAATGATTTATTGTATCTCATATGCTCTCTTGTATGTTCGTGTATATGTTTTTTTTCAACCAACAGACAGCTGCTTTGTGAGTCTAGCCAGCAGCACTGTTGCATTCACCAAAGTTGTCCTGGCATTCATGAAGGATGCCCTTAGACTCTATCTCCCAGAGGTTTGTTTGCAACACTTGTCATACAGTCAACCTGTCACATGCAACCTCATTCAGACATAGAGAAAGTGGGGCAACAAACATTAAAATATAATCGGCAAATATATTACAGATTTTCTCTTCCATGACATAGTCCCAGAGTTAAACCCCACCAGTAAATAGAATGGGTGGAGATGTCCGTGTATGTCCCTGCTGTGCAGAATGATTCAGGGCACTTCTGTTAAAACAAACACAGCCATAGCAAAATCTCTGCATAACAAAGTAAAAATTCAGGCCTCAAAATTATTTTCCTTCAAGTCTGCGGTGCAAATTTACCTAGTCGTCTTCCGTTACAACAAAATTTTAGATATAACAAAAGAAAACTGCCAGTTTAGAAGACTTGGTGATAACAGAGTTGCCTGTATTTTGGTTTTAAATGCAAGTTTCAAATGTTCTCATGTTTGTCAGACATTGTCATTTGCATTTCAACTGCAGTCTTGAGTTAATTGCTGACTTACATTGCATGCTACTGTAACATTTATGTCATGTTTGACTCTTTGCACATCGTGTATGTGAGCCCTTTTTTATGAAGAGTTATTATTGATTGTATAGTTGATTTCAATCATAAGTCTGTGGCAGCCTGTGTGTTTAGGAAATTTAAAATCGATTATATCTGTTGATAAAACGGGGCCCTGATATATTAGAGTGGATGGTGGAAATATCAAGATTGACATTGAGTTTTAATCAAATATCTCGCATAGCTTTACCCCAACATCGTGGAGGTTCTGGTGGAGGTGTTTGATAACCACATCCAGCTCATGGAGAGTGCTGTCACGGCCGAGAGATTTGAGGAGGAACGACAGTTTATCCTGAAGAATGTCGACTACATCTTCAAGATGCTCCTGCCGCTCATCGAGAAGAAACTGTCGGTGAGAATCTCATTTGTCGGTTTCCATTTCTCTTCATTTTGTGTTGGTCCATCTTCTTGACAAATTTCAGAAGAAAATTGTTCTGTCTTTGCAAACTGCAAATAGAGAACTGCATAAACATACACACAGATATGTATGCCCTGACCTGATATGTAGTCATGTTGCCAAAAAAGTTGCCATTCCATACACCAAAAGGACATACATGTAACATTGCAATACTACCATAAGATTATGACAAGCTGCGGTCACACTAGCAAAACTTCTAAGAAGTTTAACTTTGAGAACGCTTCACCCAGTGAACTTTGAGATCACTTTGTGAAGTTTGCTCATCTGTTCACACTGGTGATCAAACTTCTCGAAGTTTCAGTTCTCCATATTAATTTCTCAAAGTTTGGGCCACTGGCACACATGCACAACAAAGAGGAAAGCACACACAGTCTGACAGTTTCAAATGCATTTCAAACAGGAAGTGGACTGGTCATGTGACAAACTTGATAGCAAAGTTTCAGTTGTGTGCATTCAGGCTGAACAAACTTCAGGATTTGTGGGGGTTCAGGAAATTTCTCTAATTTTAGGGGGAAGTTTCACAAGAAGTTTTGCAAGAAGTTTTGGGGATGTTTGGCTAAACCTCGAGAACTTTAAACTTTGAGAAATTATGCTAGTGTGACCACGGCTACAGTAATACAAATGATTTGCTGCCAGTAAAACAGCTATCATATGAGTGATATCACAGGAAGATCAAGTATCTCGTGATTATACTGACATCAGATTTGATAATGGATCTGATTTACTAGCTTGCCAAATATTTTACTGTTATAAGAGATTAGTGGAAAAATGAGCAACGAAAATGGGATTCCATCGGGATTCGAACCCGAGACCTCCGGATTGCTAGCCCGGTGCTCTACCAACTGAGCTATAGAAAGCCCATGCTCAGTGTTCGTCACAGAAGCCTGTAATTCTCAATGCTTGAATGGTCAGAAGATAAGAGGACAGAATTGCATGGACAGGCACTTTTACTACAGTAGAACAGCAAATTGATCACAGAGCGATGGTTTCAGTGTTGATATTGGAAGTACAGTTTGCAGATTCTAAGCCACCCACTTGATGTTTACAACTTTGCTGTGTGCCCTATCTCGTAGGATGTCGCTGGTCGGAAGGTGAGGGAGCTGCAAGACCTTCAGAAGCGCAGCCAAGTCATCTCACAAAGAGTCAGGACTCTGGGTGTCTTGATCTAGCGTAGGACCAAAACAGCTCCCAACTGTTGCAATTTTTTTAATCTTTTTTTTTTTGTCAGCAGTTCTCTCCTCTGTTTCCATTGTGTTTTCTGTGTAATGCTAAAAGCACTGAAGGTACAGTATTTGTCCATCCCGTCACGGCATTGGATAAAGTCTTTGAAGTGAACATCTGGACCATTGGCATTGTCCCAAGAAAAGTGCAGAGATGCCAGCTGTAACTGTTTTGCAGTATATTTTTTTATTCATTTTTTTTTTTTTGCCAAACATACTGCAGGTTCGTTGGGAAATACTGTTTTTCTTACATGGTATTCCTGCACATGTATGTTGCAGGAAATGTAAAAATACTGTTTTTCCACCAAATTACCTCTTTCCTGCCATCAGATACTGCAATGCTGTTTCCAGGTTGACAACCCTGCACGTGTGTAGTGTGATTCAGACAACTTGTGTATAACTGGTCAGGTTCGATAACGACATCATACTTTGATGTACAGTGTACTCCCGTTATAACGAACACGGTTATAACAAAATTATGGTTACAACGAAATAAAAGTTTGGGCCACAATGTTATCCACTCTGTACTTTTTTATCGTTTATTTGTTGGATTATAACAAAATTTCGAATGAAAGAAAACTGCTGGTCCCTCGGACTTCGTGATAACAGGAGTCCACTGTATAGGCTGCATGCTAGTAAAGTTGTGAGGATAGGCTCCAGCAAGGAAGCAAACCATTTCCTGCATTTTCCATTTCTTCTTCTTCTTCTTCTTCTTCTTCCAAGTAAGTGCAGTCCACCATCTGGTGTATTTTCGCACTGTTTGGCGGGTCTGGTGTGATGTATGTACAGTGCCATACAAATAACTACATGATAAACTAAGTGCAGCTAAACTCAAACAGCATTCCCCTTCTATCGGAGCCGGAGTTTCTATACTATTGTACCTCCTGCCTGAAACTGTCAGCAGAGGTACATTTGATGAGGGCTTCTGGCAGAGAGTTCCAAAGCCTTGTATGGAGTCAGGAAAGAATGATCTCTGGTAGAGTACGGTTCTTGCAAAGGGTACTTGAAGCTGTAGACATGGTAGACAGACATTGACCCAGTACAGTTTTGACAGCAGATAATATGTACTGTGTAGGCCATATACGTGTATCTAGCGAGTCCAGTTTTTTGAGAATTGGGACTTCCCAGCAAGGTCACGACTGGTTAGATTTGCGATCGTGAGATAGAGAAATTAATACAGAAATGTATGTGTGCATGTCTCTCGCATTCATGTCAGGATCGGAGCTAAGTGTAATATTTTCATGTGTTGTTAAATTAGCGAAAAACACCTGACGCACAAAATTTGTGAAAATAAAAACCCCCCAAAATATGGTGTATACAGTAGATGGACAGATAGAAACCTATGATTGATTTCGTTGTAATTAATTATTTGTACTCCAGGGCCCTGTTTCATAAAGCTGTTTGTAAAATTACGAACAGCTTACGAGCGACTGGTGATCAGTTCTGATGTGCTATACTTATCAGAATTTCCATAATTTAGCACAAGAGTTTATCACCAGTCGCTCGTAAGTCGTTCGTAATTTTACGAACAGCTTTATGAAACATCCCCCAGATATCACAAAATCTGGTTGTTTGTATGTTTAGTTGCAAGTAAACTAGTATTTAAAACTTGCTATCGGCCATGTTTTCCAGGAGCTCCTGACATCATAGTCATGGACACAATGGTACTGTAATTCTTAAGTGATGTTTGGTTTATTTATTACCTCCGCCAAGGGGGGAGGTTATGTTTTCGTTACCGTTGGTTTGTTTGTTAGTTGGTTCGTTCGTTTGTCCGTGTGCAAAATAACTCAAAAAGTAGTGAACAGATTGTGATGAAACTTGCAGGAAAGGTTGAGAATGACACAAGTAACAAACGATTAACTTTTGGTAGTGATCCGAGAATTTGGGGGGAATTTATGAAGGATTTTTGATATTTTGGCAGGTTGGGTCGATGAACTTGGGAGTTTAGGCTGCGCGTATTTGAGGTTTGCATGCGCGCACTCAAACCGCGTGCTCTAGTTTCTGCTAGGGCGAGGCGCGCTGTGCAGCTGAGGGTTTATGACGTAACAAAGGCTTCTATATTGGGAAATCAGGCGGCTTTCAGCACACAATGCAGTACGTATGGGTGGAAATCACTGATCTTAAACAAGATCGGTGCGGGTGGAAATGGGCTGCATGCTTGGCGGAGGTCTGCGCTCTCAGAGTTCTTTTCTAGTTTTTGATATGATTTCAGGTAGGCAGTAGTTTGTGATTTGCATATCATTGTAAACTGTTGAGCATTCCCACCAGAGATAGCGGTGTTCACCGTACATGATGCAACTGATACTCCAAAGAGACGACAGGATTACACATGGCGGTCTATGTCGGGGCCAGAACTTTGATCTGCACAAGACTGATCTTAATTTTTTTGTGGTGATCTTTCTCGGTGCAAGATCATCTCCGCAAACATCATGTGAAGTACAGTAACTCTGGTGTCTAATTTTCCTGGCAATGTTTAGTTGGCTTTTAGGCACTTGTGCCTGGCAAACTTTCATAAATAAAGTGAGGTCTTTTTCTTTTGTCACTATTTTCATTGGTCAGTCTGAATGGTCCTTGTGACACAGCTTCATTAGCTGTCCAATATCATTAAACTTTTTTGGGGTGGTTATTGGGGGATGAAACTCACACTTACACCCATCTGCGGACAACCCTTTAACAATATCTGTTTCTGAAAACTTTGCGGAGTACATGTATTTACATACAAAGTGTAAGTAGCAATGTGTCATTTTGTTATTTAGATTTTATGTAAATGTGCATGTAGCGTTTATGGTGTCCATATTCCAGAATGCATGATTACTGAATTTATGTAAGAAGTTAAGTGCAATATGATTGATACTATTAAAGACGTCATTGAAAAATTGTTGAAAAGTTCTTCTTCTAGCGTTTGCCTGTACTTTACTACTGTACTCGTATTTGCTTGTACTTTGAATTTGCTTACGACGGTAGGTAGGCCTATGTTGGGGAATATGATTATCCTCATCCACAATCAGTGATTTGTTATCACGCCGACAAAGTCTCTAACTTTGACCGAGGAGGTTCAGTAGATGGGGGTCACAACATTACTTGACTTTACATGTCTTTACACTAATTTGACATACACCGTATCAGTTATAAAGAGTTATACATTGTACTGTAAAACATGATATTTTCGCGGCATGAAATTTTCACGAATTGGAGCCAACGGCCTTATTCACGCCATGAAATTTTTGCGAGTTGCCTCTTACATTCAATGCATATAATGTAGACCAGATCTTTAGCGTGCATTTTGATTTCACGAAACTCGGCTCTCGCAAAATTCGCAAAATTAGCATGCACTTGAACGTTCCTCGTTTTACAGTACTTGAAGAGTATACCATATCAGTTGCATTTGTTGGAAGTGATAGGAAAAATGATTACAAAAATTGGCTTTCTGGTTGGGGTACAGTTTCACATATTTTCTCAACATATAGCTCAGATTTGCACTTTTGCACACATTTTTGGGATGGGATTTACTTTTGTTCTATGTGCTTTGTCATTTGCTGAAACTTCATTTCATTTAGTAAATAAACAAGCAAAGTATATCCAACATTATGTTAGCATTCAAAATGAATCTTCAGATTGTTCAGAAAAACTGGCATCGAACCCTGATCATTAAAGGCACAAATGCACCTGTAGGATTCTTCTGTGTATCCATGGAAAACATGAAGCTGTTTGGAATAATTACAACCAGTTGGAAGTCCCATCTCTTGAACGTCCTTTGGTTTGACACGGGTAACACGGGTAACTCCATGATCAGACAAGTACCTAGTAACAGCTTCAGTATGGTGTGTACATGTCTGTGTGTGTGTGTCTGTCTGTCCTAGGAGTTACCACAGTATTTGGTCTGTCTGTTAGTGTGTATTTATGTCAGTCTGTCTGTGTGTGTGTTGTGTTCCACCAGTGCTATCTCGAAGTTCTGCACAAGGGTAAAACAGGTATCATATAACCATCTTAATATCACAATAAGAAACCTCTGCGGTAAAGAAATATTTGTTTCTACACAAATTCCAACATTTATAAGTTCATTCCTAAAAATTCTCAGCAAACTGCCCAGGGGGGTGTTTCATAAAGCTGTTCGTAAAGTTACAAAGGACTTACGAATGACTGGTGATCAGTTCTGATGTGCTATACTTATCAGAATTTCAATAATTCAGCATAAGAACTGATCACCAGTCGTTCATAAGTCCTTCGTAACTTTACGAACAGCTTTATGAAACACCCCCAGAGTACTTATAACACTGATATTGCAAAGTTGTTTAAGCACACAAGTTTAAAGAATCATCCAAATAGGACTATTTTGTAACATTAATATATTAAAGTTCAATAATGGAGTCTTGCAAACACAAATATATCACATCAAATGAGACATTGTGTACATGAAAAATGCTTCTTTTAATCACAAAGCAAGATCTTAAATATAAAATAATCTTTTTAGTTGTTCAAAAGAGGATACACATACTACCACTTCGGAGTGTTGTGTAGAAAGCAACATGATTTCTTACGACTTAATTCACTTTATGTATATCACACAGAATTTGTAAGAGAGCTACACAGCATGTCACAACGTATTACTGAAGACACATTCTATATCAATAATTCAACACTGAAATGATGGGCAGCTATACGAATGTTTACAGGTTTGTAGGCTACATGTAGGTGTAGAAATGACACTTGTAGAAGTGGTTTTGATACATATAAGAGAGTATTCGAAGCATAGTCAAGCATACTGTTCACCAACACTTTGCAAAATTAGTAAAGAAAATAGAACATACCATACATTATGCAGAAAAAAATTAGTCAGTACATGTGGTGATACGTTTCTCTGGACTTTTAAAATGGCAATGCAGGCTTTAATACGTAATGACGATGGTTTAAACCAGCGCTTCTCAACCTTTTTCAACCCGCACGCAGCCCATTTTGGATCCTACAGACTTTCTCGCGACCCAGTTAAATCAAATATGAATTTTTTATTTCATTTCCGGCTAACATCGCGGGTCAATGGTTGAGAAGCGCAGGTTTAAGCGCAATTTTGGGCAACATTGTGAATAAGTGCATACACCGTAATTGCTCAAAGTTATTGCTTCATTTTCAGGCTTGGCACAGAGGTGACACAGAAGTTGCAAGAACTTTATCTTTTACATTGTTCTGAAAGATGAATCAATGATGCTCCAGGGACACTAATTTATGAAGAATCTCACAACTTTGCCAGTGGAGTAGACATTCTATGTGGCTCTAATCGTCCAAGAGCACTTACCGTATATACAACTTGTAGTATCGAATATGTGCATTACAATCTTGGCATAGAGAAGTCACAAGGACCAGGGAATTGGGGTCATTTCATATCATAATTTTTTAATGGTATTTTGTAATTATTATCTGTAGTATAAAAAACATTTTCTTTTTTTTAAAGTTTCCACTGGACCAAAGAAGAAGAGGAGACAACACAGGGTGTTTTACTACTGTATTTAGATTACCTTATACCCAGTTTGCAATGCAGGTCTACAGTACCTAGCAAATGAAAAGTTCAGCTGATAGGCGAGCCGCATTTACTAGGTGTCTGGATAAGTTGACTTGGACTTGATATGGTTGATGCAAAAAAAGGGGGGGAGGAAAGTATTTTCTGGTCTAATAGGGTAATGTAATTCCATTTAAATGGCATCCGAGTCCCAGAGGATCAATCTCACACAATTACACTGTACCTCAGGTGGAATTCATGACGGTAGTTTAAATTTGTATTAACGGTTTCCATTTATTCCATGGATTGGAACAAAATGGGCTTAACTCGAATGCAAGAATCAGTATGCCTTCCATATTAGACGTCTGCTTGCCACACATGCCGTGTCACATGCATCTAGGAACTCAAGCTTTGCACAATCCATGGACAAGACCTACACTCCTTTTAAGAATTCCAGCCACTGTGCACTTTTTGTCTACTCACTTTCACTTGAATGGCCAGAAAAACAACATTACACTAAGGCGGTTCCGCATCTCTTTGCGACACACAATAATGGGCATTTTCACCCAGGATGATGCAAGATCAAGTAGTGATAAGATATATTGTAAGATAGAATGATGATAAAAAATCAAGACAAACCTTTGGTTAAAATCTACAGTAAATCTATATACAAATCGAAACATACTATGTAAACATGATAACTTACAAATAATTGAGAAGAACAGAAAGAAAGAAAGAAAGAAGAGGCAAGCTAAATTGCCGACATAAGATGTAGATATCCTGGAAGCACAATGACACAGCCAACAAATCCTGAATTAGAAAGAGGAAAACAGAGAGACAGAGATAATCTATTATCATTGATCATACAACAATAAACCTTCAGACTGATTCTTATACTAGCTGCGGTCACACTGGCAAAACTTCTCGAAGTTTAACTTCGGAAAAACTCTGCGAAGTTTGCTCACCCGTTCACACGGGTGGCTTAACTTCTCAAAGTTTAAGTCCTCAATGCGTTCTTGAAGTTTGGGCCACTGCTGAGCATGCGCAACCCAGAAGAAAGCGCACACTGTCTGACAACTACTGATTGTTCCCTAAACAATGCACACACATGCATCCCAACGAGCATGTGCTTCGGAGGTACCGCAAGTAGGAAAAAGACTGGTCACAAGACAAACTTTACAAAGTTTTAGCTCCAAACGTTCTGACTACACAAACTTCAAGAATTTGCAGAGGTTCAGGAAATTTCCCTAGTTTGAATGGGAGAGGTTCAGGAAATTTCCCTAGTTTGAACGGGAAGTTTCGCAACAAGCTTTCAGGAAGTTTGCAGTCAGTCTGGTAAAACTCTGAGAACTTACGCTTTGCATAGTTTTGCCAGTGTGACCACGGCTATGGTGTCTGTAAGATATGTCACTCATATCTTACATATGACACTCATATGTAAGATATGACACTCATGTGTTACATATGTCCATCACTCTCATTAAAGCAAGTCTGGAAAACAGCTCGATATTCAGCAGAATATGGAAAAGTATCACAGAACATATATTATGCACATATTTAACAAGTATAAGGCGCAAAAAAAAAATTATATAAAAAATACATATGTGTACAATCGAGTTGATTTTTCACTGAAGCGTTGTCCTAGACATGGGCCATCAAAGTACATGCACATAATTATAGCAAAATGCTCTACATCACTTTTCTTCACTGTATTTCTTTGTACTGGGAATCAATTGTAACACTACGCCCAACAATTCTTTACCCCTGGAAAGACTACACCTCATTGACTTACAGTTGTACCTGATTGAAACCTCCTACAGGTAAAAAAAGACATGAATATGCAAATGTCAAAGTCTGCACCATCAGCATGCATATTCCGAGGCCTTGCATATTTCACTCTAACCCGTTGGGGACGAGTCCCGAGTATACTTGGGCAGGTGTCTATGGGAAATGCATGTTGTAGCAAAGTCAGTACGTCCTCAACGGAAAGACCCCAGAGCATGAGGAAACACGGGTGGCCCAATTAAATTGATCTTCATTTGCTGCTCACCAAGGTACATTTGAAAACCTTGAACAGCTCGGGGTCAGTGAAAATGTGTATCAAAGCATACACTCATTGGTAACGGTTGACTCAAGTCGAGATACTTCGGCTGTGTGTGTACATACATGGTGATTAGCGATAAAGCCATACACAATTCATTACAGGGATTCTTGAATGTATGTGAGCGGAGTCTGCTTTCCTACTCTATGGATTCTCACACACTGGGTCTTTAATACAATCTGGTGGTTAGTATTATTGCTTTTAGTTTTCTGAGTTCTCGAACATATCATTTTCATCCCAGATTTAAGCCATCACCTGCTGTTAATTAGTGAATCATTAAATAATGCAAAATAGTTGCTTGTGATTAGTACTCATGAAGATACATATAGTATGCCACAGTGTATGTGTAGCTGAAATCAAATAACAATAGTACAATAAAAAATTACCCCAGAGCAACTTTCAACACATATCAATAGAAAATGACAAGTTCCCCATCTTCACCACCAGTAATCATTTCTACAGCCTGACACTATCTGCACTTTTGTAGTTTGTTGAACATATTTGACAATACAATCACTCTGTTTTTAAATTAATTTATTCTAATATTCATCAAAACTCTAAAAACTGAACTGTCAGATCATACAATGCATTACGAAGGCTATTCTTTCTTTCTTTCTTTTTGAAATTATGATTATTCAGAATACGAACTAAACAACAAAACAATCCAGGGTCTTTTTATATCAAAATGTGGCCGATATTACAAGTCTTTTGATATACACCGTACAACAGAGCAATCCAGCACATGAGCTAAAAACTGTTGACACTCATAAACCAAATTCACCTGTAGACAAGAGATCTTGGTGTATTTACCCATCATTTCAATCACAGTCCCCTTTTCTATCATGACTACAAGTACTCTCAGTTTAGTGGCAGTCATCTCATTAAGTGGCATTTCAAAAATCCCTCTGCTGGGTGTGCGTTTTTTTTCTTCATATCTCTTATAAATTTGGCATAGATGAATGTTTGAGCTAGACATGTGTTACAAAGATGAAGGCAGTTAAAGGCATGAACTGGTTGGTTTTGAATCAAGCAAGAACAACGATGACTGCAGTATTCAATATTGCTTTTTGGAAAGAGCGACAAGCAGCGATAGGCATCTGTGATAAGAGCAGATGAAGCTCCATAGTATAACATTCTATAAAATCAATTACTACTTAGGCATTTCAAGCAAGAAAATGAGACGAAAGCTATCCTTCTTCACGAAGTACATGGTAAATGCAAGTCTTTGATTTGAACAAATTACAAGGTCTAACTAACTGATATACGACAGAGACATCTCAACACTATATCATTTGCCTGCTATTGATAAAAAGACTTTTCAATAAGTCTGCTACAAAAAGACTTTCCAGGAAGTAGGTTACAAAAATGTAATTACTGGTATACCATGTCCACTTTGTGTGACTAAAACCCACTTGCTGGGCCAAACATACAAGAAATCAGTTCTTCCATTCTGTCTTTCCACACATTGGCAGCATTCAGAATATGTACGAGAAATATGATAAAGACAGTAATTTCAGATTGTGCAATGAACGCTTGATTCCATTAATGCATCCAGTAAGGGCAGCTTGCACGGAATCAGCTAATTGATGGTGCAGAGTATGTTCACAAATAATTCTTGACTCTTTTTTTTCCCTCCTCAAAACAATATCTGGCTCAAATACCTCATCCTTTGCCATGAAAACTCCTTAAAACCTTCAATAAAACTACTCACAACTGTATAAATGGCTGCAATTAGCACAGTAGTTCACCTTAAATCAAGCACTTTGGTATGAGTTATCGCTTTCTTTTTTCATAGCATCATAATGCAGTATTACATTTTTTTTGTGAAATACAAAATTTTGTCAAACTCACAAATATCAAAAGTTGCCAGCACTATAAAATCTATTGTGTTAGAATCCAGAAAAGGGTTGCAAATTAGTAAGGGATCTGGTCTGAATTTCATAAAATGCCTATATGGAGAAAGGTAGGGAAACATCTGAAGCCTTTTTTGTTTTGGGTTGTTGTTGGTTTTTTTTTCAATGAGAGTAAAAAAGAAATCATGAGTCAAGCTTGAAAACTTCAATAAATGTTAAGAATTGGCTTGACACAAAAGGAAGACTAAATCTGATGTGGAGGTATGCCTCAAAGTGGTGATTTCTTTGTTCATTCTTAAAACCTTTTATGTACTTTGAGTATCGATTGACACAGAAGACCACATAGTGTATTTCACACTGTCCAAAGTCCCTGACACAAAAAGGGTTAGGTCAGCATGGCAGACAACTTATAATCATCTGTGAAGCAAATCTGTCTTAGTGAACAATAAATAAATAAATAAAAAAAATCCCTCCCTACCCACTCCCCTTGCCCATCACATCCCACCCCATTCTATGAAACATTCCAACATTCCGACCATCACCCAGAGAACTTGTGTTTTTCTTTCCATTCTGTGATTTCCCTTGGCCACGCCTCCTGCCGGTAACCATGGAAACTGTGTGGTTTCCTTTCTGCCACGCCTCCTGTGCGGTGGTGAAGCATGGAAACTACGACGTGATGTTCTGGACCGCCCTCCCATTGCATTCCCGGCACAGGATGTGATCGTCCAGGGGGTAGCAGCCCCGCCCGTCCGCCTCCGACGACAGCTGGACCCCACAGTCCTGTAAAGAGGAGTAGTATAACATGTTCCTTAACAACACAGACTCACATTTTAATCTCTGTAGCCATGCAGCCTTACTAATCTGAAGTACAAACACCTTCATTGGGGCAAAATTGTT
Organism: Diadema antillarum; assembly: GCF_040938485.1. Classification (NCBI taxonomy): domain Eukaryota; kingdom Metazoa; phylum Echinodermata; class Echinoidea; order Diadematoida; family Diadematidae; genus Diadema; species Diadema antillarum. The sequence goes on from NW_027271462.1 coordinate 952,491, forward strand.
GTTTGGTCTTATTTCCCTAATCAATATCCCCATTCATAATTCATGCATCACAACTAGCATCTTCACGGGTGAATGCAGATATTAATTACAGTTTGTACGTATACCTTTCACACTATCAACTAGAAAAGTACTTGGAGAGTGCAGATCTCCACCAAGCAGCTCATTTCCACCCACATACACCCGTACACCTATGCTGAAAATGTCCCTATTTCCCAATGATAAACAATCCTGAGGTCTCTACCTTAGCTTCCTCCTGCGCCTTGAGCGCGCGCTCAATGCACATATGCCTCAAATACTCGCAGCTTGAACTCCCATGTTTGTTGGCCCTATTTTTCAATGACAAAGAATCCTTCAAAAAATTCCACTGAAATTTGCGGATCCAGACGGCAATCCGGATCACTACCAAAATTTAATAATCAGTTCTTCTTGATAGTGATTTCCACCTAATATCATAGTCCTACATATATATCACTTGCATGATTACATTCCTTGACCATCCAAACATACCCTCACTGCCGACCAGCCGTCGCTGCCTCCGCCGCACTTTCTGGCCAACAGCGCTAAGGCTCTGAGGGTTGCAAAAGCAAGCGCGCCATCTAGTGTTCATGATGGACCCTACCAACGATAAAGAATCCCTCAAAAACTTCAACAAAAATCCTGGATCCAGACAGTAATCCGGATCACCACCAAACTTTATTCATGTGTTTCTTTTGCCATTAATTAACAACTTTCCTGAACATTTCATCCAAATCCATCCATAACGTTTTGAGTTATTTTGCAAACAGACAGACAGACAAACAGATAACTGAGACAAACAGACAGACAAATAGACAGACAGACAGACAGACAAACAGACAACTGAGACAAACAGACAGACAAATAGACAGACAGACAAACAGACAACTGAGACAAACAGACAGACAAATAGACAGACAGACAAACAGACAACTGAGACAAACAGACAGACAGACAGACAAACAAACAAAGCAAATGCTGGCATAAACGTAGCCTCCTTGGTGGAGGTAATATTTGCTACTTACGCCTACATTTCATCACATTGGTGATTTCTTACAGATGCAACAAAGTGTTATGCATACCACAACCGCTCAATTTCACCTCACGCTCCTCTTGAAAGGAAAGGAAACCCAAACCCAAAGAGCAATGTGGATTGAGTGAAAGCAGCAACACTAGTAGAACACATCAGTGAAAGTTTGAGGAAAGTCAGAGAATTGATGCAAAGTTATGAATTTTTAAAGTTTTGGTGTTGGAACCACTAGAAAAGGAGACTACTGGAGGATATGATGTCATATGTGGACAAAAATATAAAGGACATCATAACCTCTAGTAGTCTCCTCATCCAGTGGTTCCAACATCAAAACTTTACAAATTCATAACTTTTGCAATCTTTCATTATCAATCACTACATGACGCATTGAGAATTGACCAAACACAAACGAAAAGGAAAAGATTGCTCAAGATTTCTCCTCTCAGATATTAATATTCCTCCGTGCAAACCTACGCAAAGACTATAGCACTAAGCTACTTCTACTACTATTGCAACTAGCCGAGCTTACCTCACACTTGTAGCACTGGACATGGAAGCTTCTGTCCAGGGCAACGATGCGCACGGTTTCCTCTTGACCATCGTCCGGCATAATCGGCTGCAGACACACCGAGCAACGAGGCGCAAATTTCCTGCAAGGACAGAACAGGCATGGATATATGACTCAGATGACTATACGACGGCTTACTAACATAGTGTAAAAGTGGACATTTTCGCGCTCAGCCAGGTAAGATGATTTTGGTACATTTTTAATTCTACTGATGGACACGACAACTGAGTGAGCAGTTTCAAACAGCTAACCACTGCCATGGCAGTAAACTTCTTTGGTAGCACATACCACGGTAACAGGTATACTCTGGTCTGCCTTTTACAACATTTAATTCACTCATGGCACAGGACTTGAGAATGAAAAGAAAATGGCAAATAACACAACAGTTCGTCGGGTGCCCGTGCATTGGCCGTTAATGCAATACAATTTGTATTGCGTTAACGGCCAATGCACGGTCACCCGACGAGTTATACCACTTAAGTATACTTACAAGGTGTATCTTGTAATGAAAATATTACATTTATATACAATAAGCAAAAAAAAAAAAAAAAATTGCACTTTATCAGTCTAGATTCACATCACAGGAAGTGCTGAAAATTTTTCTTACTACAAAAATTCCGTAAACAGTATTCAAATTCAAAGATAGTTTCTCCTTGAAGACATCCTTGCTTGTTCTACACCAGCAAAAATATGACCCTTCGTTGGTCAAGTGCATGAGGTGTACTGACAACACCAGCTCAAACTGCAATTCCTGAAAGCATTCCCGCATGCAGCAAATTTGGAACACTTGCATTTTCTGGGTCATATTGTATCTATTAGTGAATTTGACTACTCCACGCTTTCCATTTCATTTGGAAAAGGCAAGACTTTTTCTGAATTGCAATGTCACTACAACCAAGAGGTATATGCTAGAAAGAAATCTCGGAAGCTTCCAACATTGTGCCTCATGAAGGGGACTGGTGTCTGGTGAGGAAGAGTGGTGTATAATCCTTTCTCTTTAATACCTATGGAAGTCTTCAATGCAGTGGATCTGGTTTGTGGCATCCACCGTGAAAGGGACACCATCCAGGCTCTTCCCACAGACCACACAGGTAAAGCAGTCGGGGTGATAGGGCTTGCCAGTGGCTCTCAGAATCTGGTTGGAAAGAAGAAAGAATGGGTAAAATAAGGATGATTCCAAACAAAACAATCATGACGCTAGATTTTCTTATGATTGCATAATTGATTCAGAACTTCCAATATATCACACAATCTGATTTATCTTATCTTACAATATATCTTGCAGACCAGGAATCCCCATTGTAAACCCTCCTCCTCCCCACTTTTTCTTTTTCTTTCTTAAAAACAGAAATCCTCTGTTATGCAATTATTCTCGAGACCTGGGCCCTGTTTCATAAAACTTGTTATCAATATCAAATTACGATAGTTGTTATAAGCTACTGAAATCCTTGCATCTCATTGGCTGAGAGCTAATTTGTCATAGAAAAGTGGCAGTTGTTACTGATAACAAGTTTCATGAAACGGGACCCTGATTTACATCCTGGCAAATGAAATATCCAGTCATAGAAATTACTGCTTGTCATGGTGCAACATGTTAACCCACTTGCATTCAATAATTTGTAGAGACCATTTAAGTATTGTTTTATTCTGTGTAGCCTTCAGCAACTCACTATTCACTCAGGCAAAGAACAAACACAATAACAACAACTACTGATGCTCAGTATGAGGCCTGCTATTGTTATATTTTTTTATTGTTACAATCAATCCCAGGACTACACTGATCTGTTAAGAACTGCAAAAACATGCTGAAAAAAAAATCAGTTAAATAACAAAGGTATGTAGATAAGTCTGAGGAATAAGATAACATCCCCCCACAAAAAAAAACTATGAGTAAAATAAGTAAATAAGTACATAAATAGATAAATAAAGAGAAGATATATATCAGATAAGACAAACAAAATACACTCAACATAGCACAGAAGAACACAACAAACTACATCAAATCACACAGGACAGAACGAAACGGAAGCAGACACAAGAAAACTCACTCTGTCGGTGATGGGCTTGGAGCACGTTGAGCATCTCTCCAGCGAGTTGACGTAGCAGGCCTCGCAGAACGCCTTTCCTTCCAGCGCGTAGAACGGCTGGCCCCGAAGCTTGGTGTTACAATTGTTCTCGCAGGTGAAGCAGTCCACGTGGTAGACCTGGTCCATGGCCGTACAGCCGTTGTTCTCCCCGACCACTTTATTTTTGCAACGGGCACAAATTCCTGCAAAAACACACATGCAATTTCAATTTCAGTTTCAATTTCAATATCAGTCTTTATTGTCCATTCGGAAAGTCTTCATTTCATGTCTTACACATATCAAATACATCAAACATTAAACAAAAATCACAAGATATTCATCATGAATACAATTTTGACATATAATGCCACCATGCTTGATTTGAGATCTAGCATCCCACCAAAAATCTGACACTTCATTTTACTATTGATTTAAATATTGCACTTCTGAGAACAAAATTTAACACCATCAAACAAACACGGTATATTATTTTTTGATGTGCACATATCAGGTCTAGGAACATAATCTAACATTTGCTGCATACTAGCCTGACAATAGTTGTTCCTAACAATCCAAATACTTGTTTACGTCTTGTTCTACAACGTACATACAAGTAGCAACAAGCACTGCATGGCCAATAGTGCATGCAAACTTCAATGCCAAGAGTGCATTACAATTAGAAGTAACAGGCATAACTGTACAGCTTGTTACCAGGGCCTCTATAAAACAAATTTGTGTCACATGTGAATGTACCATAACAGATATCTTAGAAATTGATATATGTGTGAAGAAAATCTGACTTTTTGCTGTGCTACTGGTACATGTATCTCCATGCAAGAGTTGCCATGACAACTGCATCATTTAACTTTCAATGTGAAGTGCTGTAAACAGGATACATTGTGGTATTGAAATCTATACAGTCCACATCCTGTTATGCAGGCAGAATCTACACTACACGGTAGTGTGGTATCACATGGCCAGCAGTGAAACGCCTTTTCTGGCAACACAGTTACTACAGTATGTAGAGTCAGCAGTATGAAATACGTTTCTTCTCCATGACCTCAGAAGTATTTACAGTTCCCGCAAAGAACATGGACAGATGTTTGTGGACTTAAAGGACATGTTCACCTTAATCTATGTTTTGATTGACTGAATGCAGAAATATTAGTAGAACGCATCAGTGAAAGCTTGAGGGAAATCAGATAATCCATTCAAAACTTACAATTCTTTTAGTTAAAAGTCAGTGAAGATATGTCACTGGATGAGAAGACTAACAAGGAAAAGTAGAAATTACGCGGTGCGTAATATATGTCCCCGCCGGAAGTAGCATTTAGTAGCAAAATGTACAATATAGGTAAAAAGATGAAGGTCAAAGGTCGAAGAAGTCAAAGGTCAAAATTCTATGTAGAAGTTCTGAAGCCCTCACCTAGTGCCATCACATAAAGCAAACGGAATCGAAATCGGGTTAGAAATGGCGAAGGAGTAGCATTTTGTAGCCAATGTACAATATAGGTAAAAAAATCAAGGTCAAAGGTCAAAGAAGTCAAAGGTCAAAATTCTGTGTAGAAGTTTTGAAGCCCTTACCTAGTGCCCTCACATAAAGCAAACAGAATCAAAATCGGGTTAGAAATGGCGAAGGAGTAGCATTTGGTAGCAAAATGAACAATACAGGTTAAAAATCAAGGTCAAAGGTCAAAGAAGTCAAAGGTCAAAATTTTGTGTAGAAGTTTTGAAGCCCTCACCTAGTGCCATCACTTAAAGCAAACGGAATTGAAATCGGGTTACAAATGGCGAAGGAGTAGCATTTGGTAGCAAAATGTACAATATAGGTCAAAAATCAAGGTCAAAGGTCAAAGAAGTCAAAGGTCAAAATTCTGTGTAGAAGTTTTGAAGCCCTTACCTAGTGCCATCATATAAAGCAAACGGAATCAAAATCGGGTTAGAAATGGCGAAGGAGTAGCATTTTGAAGCAAAATGTACAATATAGGTCAAAGGTCAAGGTCAAAGGTCACAACTGAAATTCTGTATACAAGTTTCAAAGCTCCCATGTAGTGCTATCATATAAAGCAAACAGAATCAAAATCGGGTTAGAAATGGCGAAGGAGTAGCATTTTGAACATTTTGATCACACACGGACGGACACACGGACGGACACACGGACGGACGGACACACGGACACACACAGGTACGGAGCCCGTTTCATAGTCCCCTGCTCGAACTCGTTCGGCGGGGACAATTACAGTTTTGATGTCACATGCGTAGAGTGATATATGAAAATACAAACGCAACTTTTACAGGAAACAGTCAAAGGACAAGTTTACCTTTATAGACATATGGGTTGAGTGAATGCAGCAATATTAGTAGAACACATCAGTGAGAGTTTGAGGAAAATCGGACAATCCATTCAAAAGTTATGAATTTTTGAAGTTTCTGCTCACTCAAGGCTGGATGAGAAGACTACTATAGTTTTGTGATGTCACATGTGTACAACGATATAAAGAAACAATATAAAGAAAATTGAACGTATTTTCACTTTTCTCACATAACAAAAGAATACTTGACTTCTCTCTTTCAGAAAGCAGGGGGTATAATATTACCCTTAACATATGTCAGTAACAAGTCGAAGAAATGTGCACTTTATTCAAAAAGTGAAATTTTGTGAAATTCTCTTTTTATTTTCTTTATATCGTTGTACGCATATGACATCATACACTGCAGTAGTCTTCTCATCCAGCAGTGACTGCGCAGATACTTTAAAAATTCGTAACTTTTGAATGGATTGTCCGATTTTCCCCAAACTTTCACTGATGTGTTCAACTAATATTGTTGCATTCACTCAATTCACATGAATATGAAGGTGGACTTGTCCTTTAACTTTAATTGTTTCTCATAGAAGGAGTATATACATGTATGTACTACATTGTAATGCACTTACTCATAGTGGTAGACAAACGAAACAACCTGATATCCTAGATTTGTAGCCATTTGTATATTCAATAGTTTCTAACTTATTTCTTCTATGCTTGCCACTTTTGTAATAATATTATATTTCATGTTTTGTAAGTATGTATATTGCTTTAACTATTGTACATGTGTTGTACTCTCATACCTCTGAAGGGGGTCGACAGAGTTAATAAAATATCATATCATATCATATCATATCATATCATATATCATATCATATATCATATCATATCATATCATACCATATCATATCATATCATATCATATCATATCATATCATATCATGAGGGAATCATCAAACCCATACATGCAGACATGAAAAGACTACACTCGTATAAGACAAAAAGTCATGTCCATCTCACTAAAATTTTCAGACTTTAATTCTAGGACGATCACTCAACTCACGGAGGTACAAACTGCTTGTACCGTCTCCATGCTCAACTCCTACAGGGGGTATGAATCACTAGAGTAAAACCCCTCACCCACAGCTAATACCAGCCAGAACACCAGCCCTACGCTAGCCCAGTAAATCAGGGGGATGGGCCTTGTAAAATCTGCTACATTCACCGACAAGGCAGGGTGACCCTCAGTAAGGGTGAAGGACCTTGAAAGAAATTCCCCAGATGCCTTTCATTCCAGCCACAGAAGATTTAAAATGTGAAGTCCAACAGATCTCAAAAATTACCAGTTGATTAGTTTCTGTTTGATGCATTAAGGCTGAGAATACAATATATCCACAGGATAAAATGTAACACATTTATTTGCACAAAGTTATGAGTATGAAATGTACTAAAAATGAATATGTCAACTTGGTGCTTTGATATTATTTTTTTAGATTTCTCTCTAAATCATTACCCAATCCAGTAATTTATTTCTAAATGACCATATGCTTATATATGTTGCAGAAATATGAAATGCACACCGGCCAACCTTGGCTCAACACAAAATGTGGTATTGAAAATTTTATATCAAAATATCACAATGGTAGTTCATGACAGCTTTAAGGGATATGTCATGTAGCGTCATGCTTGAATAATGGCGTAACAATCCTAGAATGCACAATATCATTAGCAGCAATTGCTGACGCACCGAAAATAAGAGACATGCACATAGTTCATATCTGTCCATAAAACTTCCTAAAAGCTAGGCTAAAGATTTCTACCCTTGAATTTCTGTACAGCTCATTCACTGTGATCAAATGATCAAGGCTAGGATAGTGACTGAGGGCATCTAGAACCAAAGAGCTTAAGGGCCAACTCAATGCTGCTTTCCTGATGTGCACTTCACAAACATTTATGTTCACCCTCAATTTTTTTTTCACTTTTAAAGGGATTGTACAGTTTTTGTTGAGACCTAATTTCAGATTTCTAACATTTTTTGGTGAGATAATGAGAAACCTCTTATGAAATATGAAAGAGCATGTAATTCTATGAGGAATTCAACGTTTATTTGATGAAAATTGGTTTTGAAACGGTTGAGATATTAAAAAAAAAGAGCAATTCTCATAAAGTGTGGGACCCACACTTTATTACGATCGCTTTGTTATACTTTGTTTTTGGATGTTTCAGTCATTCCAAACCCGATTTTCATCAAATAAACTTTGAATTCCTCTTAAACTGGTATGCTCTGTACTATATCATAAGTGTTTTCTTGGTATCTCGCAAAAATTTAAAAGCCAAATTTTCATCTCCACCAATACTGTACCATCCCTTTAACATGCTAAAATTTCAAAAGCTGAGGACCACTCTGTAATATTGCTGAGTATTTTATATTAAAATCATATATTGATTGTTCAGTATAAACTAAAGCTCCCCTTTTAAAGCTTACCATCTTTGCAGAGTTGATGCAAATCATGGAGTAATTTGATGGAAAACATCTTCTTCTCTTTAAATCCATTTTAGTAAGAGGACATGTTGTCGGGATCTGTCAGCAAGCTACTTGAAGATCTGAGAGGCTGCAGAATCATGACATCCCAATGGAATGCTGCTTTGATCGTCTGTCTACTTTCCATAGGATTGCAACTGTTTTCCCACATTTTGTTTCACAACATGCATTCATAAATGATGGCCCATGCTATGTGGTACGTTCTTTTAGGTAGCCTATTGTTTTGTAGGAGTAGGGGCATAATATACTGTATACGCCATATCTGGCAGGGTTTTCATATTCACAAATTTCCTGTGCTGAGTGCTAGTTGCAAATTCAACAACACAAAAAATATCAACTCTGATCCAGACACGAATGCGACGTGCACATTTCTCCATTCATTTCTGAACTCCACAATCGCGAATTCAACCACTCGCCAAATGATCGGGAAGTCCCGATTTGCAAAAAAATTAATCTTTCTAAGTATTGTAAAACCAGAAACATTCGCGGCATGAAACATTAGTGAATTAGAGCTGATGGCTTTTGTGCGGCATGAAACTTTCATGAATTGGCGATTGGCATTCAGTACATTGTGTGTGAGACAACAACTTTCGCACGCATTTTACTTTCTAAAATCTTGGCTCCTTGTGAATTTGTGAAAGTTTGATGCACACAAAAATTTCTGGTTTTACATAATATGGAGCATACAGTATCTGTCTTGGTGAAGCACACTGGTATACCACACTTTTCTAACAGTCTTTCAGAATATAGTGGGGTAAGGAGAAGTAAGAGTTTGTTGTAAATAGAAAACAAACTTTGAACGTAAGACTCACCAAAGAACTCCCCTTCAGTCTCTCCCATGCTGCCCATGTTAGCAACAAGAAGATTGGTGAGGGCGTCAATCTCTGCCTCCGCTCCCGACTTGGCCGGTGCCGAGATGGGCTGGTCCGTGGGCTTCGGCACGTGGTAGGACCAGTCCGGCCCCATCGGGCCCGCTGGGGCTGGGGCTAGGGCTGGGGCCGGAGCAGGGGCAGGGGCTGGGGCCGGGGCCCGCGCTGAAGGTGCGGCGGCTACGCTCGATGGTTGCCTGAGAGAGATTGGTAGAGACATGCATTCTGAGTGTTAATATCACATCGATTAAAATGCCAGGTCGTGTCCAGTATATTGGTAGCCCTCTCATTCCTAATACAATTACATTGTGAGACACAGATGCATATTCAATAGTCATTTAAACAGTTATAGACCAACTACAGTAAGAAACACTGTAACATTATGTTAGCCATAATGGGGGTCTTCCACAATAAGAAAGAAAAGTGATTCAATAGGTATGTGTCAGGTGCATTGCTCTGTCAGTGTATAAATAAACTATTGCTAGCCCCTCCCCCACCCATAACGGCTTAAATAAACATTTACATGAAAAACAGAACCAAAACCGAACAGATCTAATAGTCTACATTGTACTTCACTACTTCACAAAATGCTTTATAGCTCATGTGCCAATGCTATGTATTATATGCTGCCACTACACAGCTTCATGAGACACAAACACAAACCTGAAAGCATTTGACACACGGCTTAATTAGAATGGCAGATACATGGCTACAGCTGCACATCTTGAGCTGTGGAGGCTGTCGGACATTTCTTTTCGGAACTTACCTCCTCCCTCGCTCCCTGTAATCCATTGAAATACTAGTAGGAGTGTGAAACTATCCCAAAGTGAGAGAAAAAGATCTGACCACGTTTAGATCTCTACTTTCACTCTAGCTAGACCAGACACCGAAGTGCATCCACGACATCAATCTCTATCAGACTCCTCCACACCAATGCAGATGCGGCTCAGAGCTGGGCGGCCGACTGAATTGTTTGTGGGGATGGGCTGCTGGGGAGAAACGTGCAACCCGACCCGTGCATTTAATACTGGACACAGGATGTGAGTAAGGGGAGGGTGGGTAAGTCCAGACTCCATCTCCCCCCCCCCCCCCCACTCCCCCCACATCTGGAATGAGATCTGTCGACGGTGCCCCATTCACATCAGCGGAAAAAAAGGGCAATCTGAGGCGGCTCATCAGTTAATGACAGTGTCCCCAACATGAGTAAAGACATAACTATGATAGGACACATTCCCTGGAACCACTCCAATCACAGTATGGTGTTCTCATAAGACCCCTTTCACACTGGTGCAATAAGTCAAGCATTTACAGTTTTTGTACATGCCAGCCTTAAGGACTGAAACACTTGGCGACCGGACCTCCTATTTCATCAAGGCAGAATGAACTCACAGAGTATGCAGACAAATAAGACATAATGCCAGCACAACCTTCGGGATTTAATCTTGATTGAAGCATGTGTACATGTACATGTACATATGCACATTCATATCTTTCAAGTGGGAACGGGGTTCGGCATCAACTCGAATCTTTCTTGCTTTCAATCCAGGAGGAAGTTCATCTAAAATTATTCGGATCCATCATCCCGTTTCACTCACAGGATGTATCACTCATCTATTTTGGTGCAGAATGAGCAGTACCAAGTATGTTATCAATCAGTCGACACAGATCAATTTTACAATTTAGGCCAGCAAGTGACAAAGATCGATGAAGCTTTAGGTGACATTCCTCTCCCATTCATATCAACTCCGATACACCGTAAAGTCAAATAAATTAAAATACTTGAATCTTTATCAAAATCACAGGAATTTTGTAGAATGCAAAGTTTAAAATGCATTCATGTGTGTAGAAATTACAGTCACAAACATTATCATCATATCACATTCACAACTTCCACATGGCTGTACGAAGAAATCTCACTAAAATCATGTTTTGGGTTGATAGTCTGGCAAATCATGACCCCCTTCCTTTTTAATTTGCTATTGCTACATTAAACTTCATCTTGACAATAATTTGATGTTAGTGATACAAACTAAATTCATGTTAATTTCAGCTTCAAAACAGAAACTTATTGAAAATTTGCACTCAGGTTAACGGGAGACTTCCCAACTGATAACATCATAACTTCTTTGGATTCAATCTTATATACTTTAAAGATAATATAAAGTTTTGGAACCTCAAAAGTTTCCCTGAATTTCCTTGTCTTAGTTTGTGTTTCAGGTTAAAGTACCTTTCATATAACTAACACTGTGAGACTTACTCGCCCCAAAGTGCTCTCATGTCTTTAATAGTAATCATGCAATTATGGTTTCGTACCAGAGCCGCCGCCGTTCGACGGCGAGGTAGTACACGTATTGTACGAAACCATTATTGCATGATAACTGCGACCAGCAGGATGCAGCCCCATACAAAACACGTGTACGCATAGCTAACTGCGACCAGCAGCCCCATATGCATAGCATAATGGGGCTTCGCATTGTAGCATTCAGGATCATGACAGATTTAGTATCACGGGTAAATATCAACTTAAAATCCAAAAATTTCTTCAATTTGAAGTCTTACCAATTAAGTTGAAGTATTGAAAACAGGCTTTGGGCAACGTTTGGTTCTGCCAATAGTCCCTTTCTGTTCAAATTGATGACGGAATGTGACTCGGTCGAGAGGACCTTGGGAGAGCTACATACACTGAATACTACGGCCAGCGCATGCGCACACATCACATGCGCACAAATTTAAAATCCATGAACTGATGAGATGTTTGTGCGCACATGCGCATGTGCTGGTCGTAGTATTCAGCTTAAAAGAACCATCTTTGTAATAAAATCTGTTTGTTCTCAACTATTCTGTTGGCTTCTGTTGTTTTTCTATGAAACTATATACAGCTGAAGTATTTCCCTCCGTAATGTAACGCCAATCAGTGGAACCACACACATACCACAACGAAGCAAAATCATTCAAATGTTTGGAAGCAACTATACTGACATCGCAAATACGTCAGAACTATCCATTAAAGGAAGTAGAGCATTTTCCTCCACTGCGACATATGACAAAACTTCTGGTAGCCTAGTATACAAATAGTACAGACTGATCATACACCATATGTTTTATCATCCAAAGTTTGCATATATCCTAATTGATAATGATGCCATTATTTTCACTTCAGATTTTTTTTTCTTTTGCAATGATCTCAGAATTCCAAGAATTTGTGATGGGGCTAATCACCAACATGTTCTAAATTTTCCTTATGCCACTGAGCCACGATGGCTCGTAAATGACTGCTCATGTCCCGGGCCAAATAACCACCCACATAAACCTCGCAAACAGATGTAAACAAACAGCCTATTCCAGGCATCATGCGAAGCAGATGTGACGTATGTTCAAACATTTTCCAGTAGCAATCGTGCACATTCGCGACGATGTTTCTACAAAATCTTTCCTTGCTACCAATGAAGAAGGCAGCAACAATAAAGACAGAAAAGATGAGATATATACGCGTGTATGTCATGTCTTTGGAAGTTGAAGCGTATTGCTGCTTCTGGAATATATAGTTGAAGCTGATTTTCAAGATCTGGGCTCCATGTCATAGAACGTTTCCATGATGATAGCAACTCTTTGCTACGATGGCAAGCGTCATGGTAATGACAAGAATCCTGCTTCCCGATTGGTTGTTGCAACAAAAAGTTGCCTTTTTTAGCAAGAATTGATATCCTTGAACATTTTTTGTGAAATAAGACCCCAGACTTTTTAACTTTGACAAACACTTTGCTTTATATCAAAGCAAACCTCCACATCACTCCATTACGGTTAGCCTCCTTCTTTATCAACAACCACAAAATTTCAACACTTCATGCTTTGGCACCAACATCTGAGACAACAGAATATTGTACATGGCTGTCCCAAAGTTACAAATACCACACTAACATACGGTAAGTCCAAAGCTCTTGCATAGTTCATTACAGTGTCACAAATACCGAAGTGCATGGGTTCATGCCGGTCCAGATATGGGCAGTTTATCTGAGGTTAAAGGGACATGATACCACATTCCACATACGAAAACATGAAAGCATCACTACAGCTGCATTCACACACACTGGAAATGAACAGTTTTTGAAAATCTACTTTTGGCAACGCTATGCAAAAAACACTATTTTTTGTGTGTGGGCACCCAAAAATTTTGAACTCTTACGTTGCACATCGTGATGCGAAAAATCAGTCCCACTTGAATTTCTTTTTGAAATTCTGATGATAATTTGTCCTGTGAGGTATGTGTGAATGACACAGGAGGGCACAATCAAGTTTTTAAATCCCATAATGCAACTGTCTACAGCAGGTCCATACACTCGGAAACTGTTCACTTGTTTAGGTATGGAAGCTCAGTCTTGAGATTCTTGAGATTCAAATGCTTCATCTGCAAGTGATTTTTCTTTCTCCTTTCATTTTGACTTGATTTCTCTTTTCATTCCGTGTACGGTCAAACAGAGCTTGCACTGTGCACCGGCACAGTGTTGTTGACATTGTTATGGATGTTCAATAGCACCACTGCCGTTTGAGTGTTTACAGTTATATGCGGCAGGGAGAATTTGTCCTGCCCAGCATGTTCTTGAATACAGTGACAAATAATCTTGATTTTGGCATTTTGATTGAAGAACCAATAACTCCTGCGTGTGAATGCAGTTATTGACCCTTGACCCTTGACCCTAGGGAGACTGACCTGTAGGAGGGTTGTCTGTAGCCGGGCTGAACGGCAGGGTGGGGCTCGTTATACGTCTGCATGGTAGGGGGAGACTTGGGTGGGTAGCCGGACCCCATCCCCTGGGTGAGCTCTGGGGGAGGGGGAGGGAGTGGGGCGTCATCTCCATAGGGTTGGTCAGGCGATGGGGGTGGGGGCAGATCATCATTCTTGTATGGTGCGGGGGCATAGGACTGGAGACCTGCGAGAGATATAAAAAAGTCTTAAGTTGAATAGTGACCACTAAAATCAAATCAAATACATCCCATCTAATGACTGTTAGTGTTACAACACTTGGGTATGCTTTGCACTATATGGGCACAATGTTACACAAAGTAGATGTCTACAATATTAGGAGAAATGTGCCTCACTAACCGATTTACATGGATGATGAACCCTGATAAATGATGCTGAACACAGAGAGAGCTCATATGATGCTACTCTTTGTAAATACAGTGTGTGTCTGACAGAAAACTGCTAAAATACCATTAATCTTATAATAAATTTCCTATTCATCAAAAAACCCAGTACATACACTGTTGTACATCCACTTCCAGACCAAAAAAATATCTCTTCTGTACAGGGTATCACTTAAATTCCGCTTTCTAATCCACTATCTTCATTAACACCAATATATATACTTTCAGCCCTTTGAATGCATATATCTGTACATTAAACATTCTGTTGTTCTCTAACCATACACCAGTTCTTCTCTATCCCTTTTTTTTTCCTCCATCTTTCTCACTCTCTCTTTTATTTTGACAGACAGACTCACAAACTCTTTAACAGACAGAGATACACTCACAAATTCTTTCCCTCCCTCTCTCTCTTAAAGTTATTATTTACCATTTGCGGATGAAACGAAAACCTAGGTAGCTTTAGTGCTTCAAAATAGTTCTAAAATGTGAGTTAGGGATAGAAACAACCAATGTAAAACTTTGAATCAGTATAATCAATGTTAAGTATTGTTAAATACACAAAATGTGAACAATAGTTATAATGAGAATGTTTCCGGACTAAACCGTCTACAGTTATGGTTTACAGTATCTTCTAGGCTTTATTGTAAAAATGTTTCTTATGGTAGGATGTTTTGTGATACAAGAGACCTACACATATGCATCAAATGTGATATCCTGAACATTTTTGGAATCACTGCTCCCAAAGGTACAAGACCTTTAATATTTCATATATTAATGTACATAAACCACAGGAAAAACAAGTGTGGCACTTGAAGGAATGTTGAACTTGCAATATATCATGTACTCGTGCAATGTAACCCTGTACATCCTTTTCTTCTTCTTGACTGCGTATATTAAAAGAATCTCTTTACCATACAACGGCAAGGACAGACAAGATCGAAAAATCTTGTCCTTGCTGTCTGGATGTCTTGGCTCACATCCCAAACAATGTTCCTAACAGCCTGGGGGTACGACCAATGACATTCGCCGACTCTCATCACACGCTCAAGTTTCACATTCTTTGGTGGATGGAACAAAGGCGGTGTCGGGTGTTTGGGAAAACTGGGCACAAGTCTGGCTTGAGGAGGCCCATCATTCTTTCAAACAAAAATAGTGACAAGGGAAAATGAGCGAGTATACAGGATAAAATAGAAGATGAGGAAGATTTTTATTTCCATTCATTAAATTCCTCGTCATCTTCTGGAATCCTACATTATAACTTTGCTCACTTAGAACTGAAAATCAACTCCCTAGATTGTCATTAACTTTGAGACCCCAAAAAATGAAATTCTGCATTAAACATGAGGGCAGAAACCAGATTTCTCATCATTTCTTTTTAGAAGAGAGGTTTGAGTGCCAGGAATGCAGGTGATGCCAACCCTAGCATTCCTACATCAGTACTTAAGGAAAACGTCAGCTAAGAATGAAAATGTTTTAGCCCCTGCAGCATGGGGAATCAAGGGTGTCCCGATTCATTCCCTGCCCACCTGCGTACATTCGAAACCCACGAATAGCACCTATCAGCCAATATGTGCATCTAAGCTTACGCTCATCGGTAACTGTCAACTCCGATCGAAATTTTTCGGCTGTGCGCGCACCTACATATAGTTCAGTGATAAAGCTATACATCATTCGTTACGGGGAGTCTCCAATATATCCAAGCCAGGCCAGGATTCCCCCACTCCGTGGTATCCCTATACTACTGTGACTTTAAGGACAGGAGAGTCTGGTTTGCTTCCTCGATGGAAATGCTTTCCATGCTTGGCAAACTCTTTCGCTTTGCTCGCAGCACATGATGTGACGTTATTCATTATTTGTAATCCAATCTATTCCTTTGTTCCCTCCTAGGTGGGGGCTGGGGGGGGGGGTGTGAAGTCAGGGGGTGGCGGTGAGATGCTGTGATACATTATAGGAGAAATAGAAGGGGATGACATGGGAAGGATTTAAGAGAGGGAAAGAGATGGGAGAAGAATGGAAAAAGGGGGATGGAGATTGAGCAAAGGTGAAAGAAGGGGAGGGTAAAAGGGGAGGGGTAAAAGGGGAGGGTAAAAGGGAAGGGGTAAAAGGGAAGGGGTAAAAGGGAAGGGGTAAATGGGAAGGGGAATGAAGGGAGGACAGGGGAGGGAAGATGGGGAAGAGAATGTATCAGAGGAGAGGGGAGGGGCAAGATGGAGAATAGTGAGAGTAAGGGAAATGATAACAAAGGGAAAAAGACAAAGGAGTGAGATGAGATGGAAGAAGAAGGAAAAGGAAAAGAAGGAAGATGACAGAAGGGAGAAGAGAGGGGAGAGACTGGCAAAAGAAGGAGAGATAAACAGAGAGAGGAAAAACAGTAGAAATGGAGGGGAGAGAAGGAAGTAGGAACCCTATACATTAGAACATACATGTAATAGAAGGTAAGGAAATGAATAGAAGAGGCTTAAGACAAGAACTGGTAGAAATAGGGCAATAAGTCTGAAAGGAATGGTATAGTTTTGGTTAAGATGGAAGACCAGATTTTAACTTCTTGCGAGATAATTAGACACCACTTATGTAATATTAAAGAGCGTACAATTCTATGAGGAATTCAAAGTTTCTGAGATGAAAATTGGTTTAGATATGTCTGAGATGTCGAGAAACAAAGAGGTCCTAATAAAAGGTGGGTCCCTCCTCTGAAAATATTAAGACCACTTTGCTTTACTTTGTTTTTCATATCTCCGCCATTTCAAAACCAATTTTCATTAAATAAACTTTTAATTCCTCTTAATAAACTCGTATGCTCTTTTGATATTTCAAATAAGTGGTTTTCCATTATCTTTCAAAATGCTAAAACATGAATCCCCATCTCAACCAAAACTATATCATCCCTTTAAGGTGAACTTGCCCTTTAAGAGGAAAGGGGGAGATGAAGCAGTATAGGAAGAGAAAGATGGTGAGCTGAGAGAAGGGAGGAACCAATGAGGGAGGGGAAGGGGGGCAGTATTCGCCCCTGTCTTCACACCTCTGGCCGACGCATTGTCCGCACTCCTCACCCCAAACTATGACAGCAGTGTATCGGGTTACGGGGCACAATGGTAAACTATAACCTCACAGCACGCTTCGGTATGTTGTTCTTGCATGCTAATGGTTTCTCAACAAACAAGGGAGCCTACATTCACCTACAAACACATCGTGTTGTACCCAATACATACTGTAAGTAACCCATACATACACTGTACATTGCACTGACACTAAGATGGAAGTACCATGGTCTTTACTTGCTACTGGGTTCATTCCAAAAGTAAATGAATATTGGCTCTCGATGATACATGTACCATCTTTTCATTATCAGAGCTGAAAGGAATGAAAGGAGATGGATATGAATAAGAACATGATGCAGTGTAGAAGAAGAAAGAAGAAGAAAATGAGGAAGAAGTAAAAGTCGTAGATTTTTGGCAGTGGTAGGCAGTAGTCACATGATCTGACCAGTCTCGGGTACGTTTATGAACTCACTGCTGGCGCATAATGAAGGTTTCCACACAATTTTCACTTTCAGGGAGTTTTGGGGCAATTGATAAACGCAAAGCTGTTTTGATTATGGGGTTAGAAACATTAAAAAAAACTGCTATCTCAAATGTGTTGGAGCCAGAAATGCATTTCTGTGGGGATGATAAATGCTAAGTCATTTTGAAATACATTTATAGCTGGGATCTGCCCATGCCAATCACTGCCAACTACACGTCTCCACTCCTCAGGTCAAACTGCGCAATGGAGCTATGCAGTGGCAAGGCCTCCCTCTCAACTCATAATAGAGATCTGATAAACGCAACAACTCAGAGAAACAAAATCCAAAAGGCTTTTGCAAAAGTGTTTTGATAGTGGGGATCAAACATGGGAAAGATGATAAACATAGCCTTGGTTAATTCAAGTTTGATCAATTTTCCTGGCTTTGGCCTCTGCTGGTGTCAATTGTATAATCTGGATGTCCAATGACTTATTAATTTGCCTGACGTAAATCAAGAAATAAATCTAAAGAGCCAAAATGCAAATTTGGGGATAAACAATCCACTGGACCATGAAATATTTACCGCCACAAACACTGGGCAACAAGACTGCAGACCTTCTGTGCAAAACTTGTCCACGAGGGATGACGAATTCATTCCACGGTTCGGCAA
The DNA here is from genome assembly GCF_040938485.1 of Diadema antillarum. Lineage (NCBI taxonomy): Eukaryota > Metazoa > Echinodermata > Echinoidea > Diadematoida > Diadematidae > Diadema > Diadema antillarum. The sequence continues at coordinate 971,204 of NW_027271462.1, forward strand.
GCTTATCACGCCTCATCGCGCAATCCCTGTCGTATCCAATCATCACGCTGCTTTGATTCTCGCCGAGTGCCCAGCCAGGAGGGGGTAAATTGGTTGATGAGGACATGCTACTGGGATGCAGCGCACTCTCTCTTTCTATCATTTCTCCTTTCTACCTGCAATACAAAATACACCTGCACGCTTGATTTTGCATGACCTTGTACTAAATGTCCTCAAAACTTCACTATAGGGAGAGGATAGCTATGGATCCATTGTAGACTAGATTAAAGGACAAGTTCACCTTCATAAACATAAGGATTGAGAGAATGCAACAATATTAGTAGAACACATCAGTGAAAGTTTGAGGAAAATTGGACAATCGATGCAAAAGTTATGAATTTTTAAAATTTTTGTGTTGGAACCGCTGGATGAGGAGACTACTACAGCTTGTGAGTCATATGCGTACAACAGTATAAAGAAAATGTAAAAGAAAATTCAACATATTTTCACTTTTTTCGCATAATAAAAGAGCTCTTGACTTGCCTCTTTCTAAAGGCAGGGGGAATAATATTGCCCATAACATTTGTCGGTAACGAGTCAGGGGAATGTGTACTTTTTTCAAAAGATGGAATTTTGTGAAATTCTCTTTATATTTTCCTTATATTGTTGTACGCAAGTTATTCATACACTGCAGTAGTCTTCTCATCCAGCGGTTGCTGCACAAAAATTTTAAAAATTCATAACTTTTGAACGGATTGTCCAATTTTCCTCAAACTTTCACTGTGTTCTACTAATATTGCTACATTCTCTCAATCCTTATGTTTATAAAGGTGAACTTGTCTTTTAAGTCATCTAGGATCGTGTTTTGCAGCTCTTGACCTTCAGTAAAAAGACCACACTACGATGATGACTACCGGTACCACTAATAATGATGACTAGATCAAAGAATAACACAAGAATAAAAGATATTAATCAGCTGAGAACGAGTTCTGAGTATACTCTGGCAAGTGTCCGAGATGGGAAATGCATGTTGTAGCAAAATCAGCCCGTCCTCAATGGATTAATTAATAGTGACATAGAAACAACAATAAGAATGATGATACTAATAATAACAAAGAGAATAAATGGAATTACAATAAAAAAGATTTATTACCACCATCACCATCATAATTCTGACAATTTTCTAACCAGAACCCCTCCTGTATATATTCAGTAAATTAATGTACCAAGAAGATATTCATTCATACATCCAACCACTGTCATTCACCTTGTTTGTAGTGTAATGTTTGTAAAATTCACCCAGTGAAAAATGAAAGAACATATCGTCGCTGCGGTGACAAGACCTTGTATCTGCAATTTTGGTGAAAATGACCTTTTTGGATTAATGGTCAAATAATGGGTTAAGTGATGTCCTGTCCAAATTCCAACAGTCTTACTCCAAAAATGAAGCCACCGCGGCATGTCAAAGGAAAGGCTATCCCATTCACCACAGTGCTTTGGCCGCCATGTTTTTTGGCTCTCCTGAACATTTGACATTTTGTAGATACGAGGTCTTGTCGCCCCAGCGACGATACATTGTATGTACCTTGTGAGTTGCATGTGTTTTATGTTACTTATTTTTTTTTCCTTTGTAGTGAGAAGCTAGTATGGTTCCCTCTATTATTCACTTTTTTCTTTATTCTCCACTACTGCCCCTCAATGTTTTTTCTTATTCTGAGGGATAGGTATGCAATTCATTTTTTTTTTGTTCACATGACATGTATAAACTGACATTGTCATGTTCTAATCCCTTGGTGGTCTACTGTCCTCTTTCACAGTTTAATTTTTCTTTTTGGGAAGGTGCTAGGGGATAGGGGGAGTTGGTAAGAATATTTCCCTAGTAATGACTTTGCCATATACGAGATTAATGAACTTCACTGCCCAAGGAGATCTTAATTGGCTTTCCTGTTAAGCGCTGAAATCTCATGGCTACAGACGTCAGGTGTGAACGGTCCTAGTTCTTCAGATACACACCAGCATGAAAAATGTATGGCACTTTCACACTGAAGATATGAATAATTTGCCAGCATCATGATTATTATCTTTATTGCATTCATCCTTTGCCCAATTTTTAACTTCAAAATGATTTCTTTCTCTGAAATTATGCAATCATTTGGGAGGGAGAATGGGGGACACAGAGACAAATCTCTGACTTTAAGAGACTGCAGTAGGTATGAGGACAGTCAATACGATTCCATAACCCCTCAATTTTCAGTAGGATATGATCAATGAAAAATAACACAACTACTAATACAATTACACCTGTAACACTGAAATCAAAGTTATCAATATTGATTCATAATGATGATGATAACGATGATGATGATGATGATGATGATGATGATGATGATGGTAAGTGGTCATCTTACTATCTTTTGATCATACCATAATTCTTATCTTTGTTACTACTGATAACATTAAAAACTGATCTTCTTTTTTTTCTATTTAACAAAAGTTACTTGTATAACAAAAATGTTACTAAGATCATTTTTCACAAAAATATATTACCCCTACCCAACCCCTCCATTCCACCATGCTAAGCAATATGATGGTATTTAGCCAACATACCAGATGGATGAGGAAGGGGTGGGTGGAGGGGGGGGGGGGGGAAGAAAAAATGCCCAAGTCAAGAGACACATGATTTGAATGTATTGTATTTGCCTAGAGGCTGGGTATGTTTGAAATGTCGATCCTGATCACAGTTTACAGCAGTAAAACAGACGAGAAAACCTCCCACTGGGGAAGAGTTAAGCCTCAGTACATGACTGTAGACAGACTAGGATGGAATGCTTCTTTCCTACTGTCATTACTGCTTTTTCTGATTTTTTTTTTTCTGATGGGTAAGCCCCCACCCCCATGCCCCCCCACCCCTCCCCCCCCCCTGCCCATAGTCCCTCCAGTTTCCACAAGATTTGATCAGTAATCCTAGCCTGTCTACAGTAGTGTAATACTAGTACTGATAAATTTATTACCATCATCACTATCATTATCATAACAATAGGAGCATCTTATGATTATAAGAATATGAGATCATACTATTATTATCATTATCATTATTATTACTATCATTATTATTATTATTATTATTATTATTATTATTATTATCATCATCATCATCATCATCATTCTTATTATTGTTATTATTATCATTATTATTATTATTACTACTACTACTACTACTATTACTATTGGTACTATTAAGACTATTATTGTTATCATCATCATCATCATCTTCATTACTAACAATACTACTCTCAAGCACAAATATTGTAAAACATGATACATTCGCAGTATGAAATTTTCGCGAATTGGAGCTGATGGCCTTTTTCGCGTCATGCAGTTTTCGCGAATTGCCACTGGCACTCAATGCATATAGTGTAGACAAGAACATTTGTGTGCATTTAAATTTCACAAATCTTGGCTCTCGCGAAATTCGCAAAATAAATATGCACGCGAACATTCCTTATTTTATAGAAGTCTTTGGCAAGCTTCTTTACTTTGATTTAAATTCTTGCACACACACACACACACACACACACACACACACACATTAAAAACAAGCAAACTAATCTCACAGTTTCTCTTTTTAGCCATCTAGGGTATAATATAGACTACTTTTCTCTGGATATGATTCTTTCATTGCCAAGTTCCACAGCAGAGCTTAGAGCTTTATCAGGAAGTGGTGATGGGCAAATGAACGTAAACCCCCAGTCGATGAAAAGAACATTTTATGGCTGATTTTTCCCTGCGTACCAAAGAGAAAAAAAAAAATGGCATGCGGAATATGAATAGCCACTGGCAATCTGTCCACACATAATCAGTACAAATGATACTCAGTAGACAACATTCTTGCTGAAATTGATTTTTTTTTTTGGTATGGCGATGGTCCATAAATCAGGTGCCAGTGATAGGTTGATGGGGGGACCAAGATGAGGATCCATAGTGAGTAATGAACATGATGTACATGTACCCGCTCAATTTACATCATACATCATTGAGAATCAGGGTATGATGGGGGGGAAGAGAGCAAGAAAAATATGTAGAATCACTTTGTTTATAGCTGTTTCTTATTTCATTGCTTTATCCTAAATCTATGCATCTCATCTTTCATACACTCACTCCATAAAGCTTTACATGCTGGCATGCTTTACTATCTATTTTGTTGTTGAGCTGTATCAGCTAGAAAATTGAAGAAATCATTAGATGTAAAGAATCATATAAACACATTCATGCACCACATCTCATTCCGCTTTTGAAAGTCTGCTACACCTAATTAGAATTCACTATGCCCAATCACGAGTTACGACACCCATTTGGAATATACTACAGCCCACTGAAATTGAATGTTTAGTGGAATATCATTATTGTGACCAATAACACAGATGATGACAAAACTTCTATTTAAACCGCGAGTAGTAAAAATGATAGTGACAGCAACAAAAATTGTAATGATTATAACAACACATATCATCATTACTATCACCATGTAAATTCATAAAATATATCCATCCTCGTCAAATGATTGACAAAGAGCTATCATGTGACTCGTCTTCAATTTAGTTTACGAAAGGCCCAAATGTACTTTTCACAGGGTGATAGTATACTAATGACCAACAATTCATCTGTCCTCAGCTGCATTGCCTGTGTTAGTTTTTATAAATGAGTGCTGTGCAGTTAATAGCTTGGAACTGGTGCAGGCCTGAGCATCTTGCAAAAATGGCTGCCACAAACTTTGAAACATGTCACCATTTTATGAAACAAATAATGCCAGGCATTAGTAAAATCACCTACCCTCCAAAACTTTTGAACAGTCAGAAACACATTCTGCTTTGCCTATTGTTTCCTACTGTTCAAAGGTTAGTATAAGGTAGACAATTCTAACCAATACCCTGTGTAATGTGCATTATTTGTATACTATAGTTATGAAAAAAATCACTCAGTATTATTTTTATCTACAATTTATCTTATCTAATATTCCCTAACATTCATATATCATAGTCTTGCTCATTACAGCTCTCTTCCTCATTCCACTTTGGACAAGCCTGGGAAACAAACCTACCAATACACACACACACACACACACACACACACACACACACACACACACACACACACACACAAGGTGTTCACCTGTCTCTGCTGTCAACGAGGCAAGAGATTTGGGGCTTTAACCCCTCCCTCCATCTCACCATCCATACATCCATCCATCCCTGCCCCCAAGCAACCTCATCATAAATGTCAGCTGGTGTGGATGGAATCACCATCCAATATACAGCCACTGCTTTCCCCCTTGCAGAAAAGGGGTTTCACACTTGCCGAAAACACATTTGAATGTGATAGGCCTATCTACAAACTCAATTTGTGCAAATTGAGCAATACCAGCAAGTATGACACTCTGCCAGCCAACTTAGATGTTGTTGGGTTTTTTTTCCAAACAAGGTCTATTCAATTGCAATGGGTCAGTCATGGTAAAGAGGTATTCACAATCAGTTTTGCACCATTCAGAGTGCTCATTTTCAGTAAGAATGGTTTGACCACTTGAAACACAATTGCAGAGGTGGAGCCATGCTTAGCTTGACCAGTCCATCCTCATATTCGCTTCCATCACGGTGGGAACATACACGGCCAGAGTGTCATGTTTGATAATACAGACCATGGGGTTCATGACGAAACACTCGTGTGAAGTGCCTGTGGCAATTAGGAATTAGTGAAGATTGTCATCTCAGTGCCTGAATGCTCCATATTTCCCAAAACAGAATCAGAAATAGGTTTCAGAAATTGGATTAATTACAAGTTATTTTGTTCAGTCTGAAATCCCTCAGAGCTAGCTACCAATCTACTCACCCAGGTCACTAGCAATCCCAAATATTCCAGGCCAGAGAAATAAAAAGAGAGAGAGAAAAAGAGACAGAAAGAGAGACAGAGAGGGAGAGAAGATGTGGGCGGTACCACCTTTACCAGAGGTATGAGGAGCCAGTTCCATCATTCAAAGAATCATCCACTTTCATTTTCGTTTACAAAGTTTGAATGCCTCTTACCTATTTAAACTGTCACAAGCAATCTAAATAACATAGAAACTCATAGATATTCAGGTACTCTAAATATCACCATAAGATGCCACTTTGATGGGCAAGTCTTAACAAAGACTTTAAAAAAAATAGGATGATGTAGGGCATCTTTGAGATGGAGGCATGCCATATGTTCAATAAAAATCATATGCATTTATGTGTAACATGGACCATTTTATTCAGGTTGCAAGGGGAAATATCACTATGAAATATTCTTTTGCATCCTTCCTATCATCCTGTATCTGTGGGAAAATGTCATATATCAAATAAATATTGTAGGTAGCTTATGCAAGCGTTGGACAAATCTCGATCAAGCTGTTGGCATGCTGTGGATAGCCTTTGATTTTGTGAAGGGAGAAAGTAACCAAATTTGAATATATGCTGGGACAATGTTCCAATGCTGGGATGAATATGCGTTTTCCTTCTCTTTGCATTTGTTTTGTTTTCTTTCTCTCTTTGTTTGTGCTAATTTTTTTTTTTTTTTTGGTGGGGGGGGGGGGATGGGGCTTAATATCTCAAGGTTTGGGTTACATTTCAAGAATAACCTGACGCTAGTACACTCCACATGAAATGACCAAATATAAAGTTGAAATTACAAGGCAGGTAACACTAATCCTGTCGGCACCACCAGCCTAAAATCTTGTTGACGTTCTATGCAGGGAGGTGGTCCCACCTCCCTGTTCTATGTAAAGATATTGCCCACTGGACTGGAAGGAACAAGGAAATTTCCCAAACATTAGCAACAACAATAAATTTCTCCTTGATAGCATAGTAATTTGAATTGGAGCAGTAACATTTCCCTGCACAACAGATCAAAAACTAAGAAGGAATGAGTCAAATTGGTAAAGAATACCCTCAAATTGGCAACAATGGTTGCCATAGAAACTATGGAACAAGAGTGAAGATCTACTAAGACATCCTACATGATATCAATAGTTACGTTCAGACGGCAGGCCCTAACCTCGAGGTTAGGAAACCTCGAGGTTTAGCTCTTGCCCCCTAACTACGACGTGTGTCCACACGACGAATCTTAACCTCGAGGTTACGAAACCTCGAGGTTAAGCTTCTGCCCCCCCCCCCCCCCCCCCCCCCCCGTAACTACGAGTGGGTCCCACTCGATGTTAAAACCACAAAACCGGAAGTTTCAGCCCACACTGCTAACAATGCGTCTATTTATTCTTTAGTCTAACCCTGTCGGACTCGCTTACAGGTACTCTTTTTCTCTGTCATGGTATGCAGAGATAGCACTGCACTGATGACTTTATGCCTTTATGAAGATATTCGTCGAAAACATTTTTTTTTTAGCGTCGGAGAAGAATATAGAATACAGTAGCGAGTTTGACGTGTTCAGTTTCAGAGATCAAGTGCATGGGAAGAAAAGATGATGTTGTTGTGTCGTGCGTCATAGGTTTTTCACGTGTAGTGTATTTGTGGTGTACGTTTGGGAGGTTGACCCGGAAGCAGAGGGAAATTGTGGGGGCTGGAGTTTACGGCGAGGTCACTCTTAACTTCGAGTTCGTTGTTTTTTGTGTCCACACGGTGCTTAACTACGAGTGGGGACCCCCCGCGGCTCGTGGTTAGAGCGCTAACCATAGGCCCATTTACACTTGCTTGGAAAAATCGCGATTTTTCTAAAATCGCGACATTTGGGTGTAAGTTGCTAAGCAACTACACCCAAACGCCCTCGAAACATCGCCAGAAAAATCGCCAGCCGGAGTGCGATTTTTTGAAACTTCGCGAAGTTTGAGGCGAAGTTAGCGAGTGTAAACCCAAGCCGCAGAAATATCGCAATTTTTCATCACGTGACTTTCGGTATCGGATTGCACCGGGAGTTTACGCGCGCTCCCCTCTTTGGAACGTGTAGAGAGTACGTCGGTCACTGGCCAGAGTACTACACACACGGTATAGACAGCTGTGTACAGGTCTAAACGGCCAATCCTCGATCGGCTCGTGGTCTCTCACCTCCCTCTCCCTGATGAAACTAGTACGTGAAAACTACTACATAGCAAACTTGAAGTTCTCCAACCACGTATCATCACCCCATGACGAGTTAACAAAATTATGTTCTCCCAGAAAATGCGTTGATTCAGATTGTGGGAGTGCCCGTACTGCTCTCGATATACATTGTTTGTGGAATACAGGAGTACGTAACAAGTGTGAGTTCTTGCTGTCGCCTGATAAAATACCAGTCCTAACTTCCAAGTCCTACTTCTCACTTTCGTCATATCGGCAAAATTTCATGATCCTCCTGAATGCTGCTGTAGATGAAGTTTTACACACCTACTACGTATGTGATCTAATACAGCAAGCTCTATAGTTTTACCGTAAGTAAACAGTCGCGAGAAGCACAAATTTATGTGTGCATTGTACTGATAAAAAGCCCTGCTCAACATTCCAACCAGCTGGCTGTGATCAAAATACGTGTATACTGTATACTGCACTGCAGTGAAAACGAACAGAATAGCGCGCGCTTCCACTCAGCTGCCGTGTTGAAAAGAGGTAAATTACGCATGCGCACTACCGACCAAAAAATCGCGATGTTTCGTGTGAAGCTCAAACTTCGCATGCTTTTGCGCAAGTGTAAACGGTGGACGAAAATATCGCGATTTTAAAAATCGCGATGTTAGTAAGTGTAAATGCGGCTCATAAGATTTCTTGTGGCTCGAAACATCGAGCAAACCTCGAGGTTTGCTAACTACGAGTGCGTCTTCACGGTCCCTAACTACAAGCTCTAACCTCGAAGTTTCCTAACTTCGAGGTTAAGGGCTCCCGTCTGAACGTAACTAATGATGTTAAATAGAGGTATTCATTCATAGGACCATCTCAAGGGGATTTGCCTACTTGCATTCCTTGCAGATCCAAAGTTCATAGCATCTCTGCTGACCCTCAGCCTAACAGAATTAGCATTGAAAAGGGAGTTCTGGCTCCTGCCCTGTTCACACTTCTAAAAGGAGGCAAGGGGCAGAGCAGGGCAGGTCTAAGCTATTAAGGTAATCACATTATCAATTTGGTAAGCAGGTTAGGAGACATTTTAAAGTACACCTCCAGTCATGGCCTACTCCCAGGAATGAGAGAGAGAGAAGAATGTCTAGATATAAATGTTTATATCATTCATCCTAATTCACTCCAAGACATCAGACTTTCATCCAATGTGATTCCATCATTAATGGTCGCTGCAAGGCAGAAACGGATTGATGCATGAGACTTGCTCTAGGGCCCCCGAACATTACCTTTAATTATCCCATACATGATAATGCCCCAATCACATTGGGGTAAGGGTTGGGGTGAGGAGGGGAGGGAGATAAAGAGAGGGGGGGGGGGTTTATTAACCTTTACCCTGACACGGCTTTATTTCCTTCACGTAAGCCACAAGGTATGCATTGTGTCTGTCTTCAGGTTTTTTTGCTTTGAATATTCCACAAAACTTACTCCAAGGAATTTTATTGACCTATACTGAACACTATCACCCCCCCCCCCCCCATTCCTTTCTTCATCTATTATCTGAACAATTCGTATAGTTTTGGAACGCCATCAAAATGACTACTCCCATATAACACTTTGCTCCAAAACTCAGTCAACCACAAACCTTTCTTCCTCGAAACTCTGTGTGTCATACAGATCATTTAGGATGACAAAATTCAGACGGGAAATGCTTTGGGCACCAAATCCTCTGAAATCAAATTTTATATCATCCTCTCCGTTATTTTGTTTACAGACTGTTGTTATAAAGAAAAAAAAGCAGTACATAGTCCCATATACTTACATTTATGTCACTTCCTTTTAGAGTGCATGATCACCTGCAGGTATATTACTTGCAGTTTGTCTACATTTCTCACAGGTGAGGATACAAGATTTGCTAAGATTCTTGAGCAAACAATGACAGACAAAGTCTCAGGTTGCAGATTTCCTCTTTGTGAGCTGTGTGATTAGTCTAGATAATGTGACTTACACCGAAGAGTCCATTAATGAAAGAAATTGTACTTTTTTGAAGGTGGGCTTTGTCCAGCAGAATCGATATGACTCATGCATGCACTATGATCTCAAAGTCAAAACGCATTACATAAGCTGGGTTGAAATGATAAAAAAGAAGAGAGGCGTAATTGGGGCAGTTTCTATCATTAGCTCTTTGTTAAGTGTCCGATTCTCACGGAGGAAACGGGGTGAAAAGTAACACCACCTTGAGGTGAGTCACACGACACATCACACATCGCTTGGTAATATCTTCCCTCTACTTTTCATCTCACCGAGTCTCCTGATGATGCCACTGAGACAACCGCCAGAGAATCTTCAGAACACCGTTTAGCGAGGATGTCTCATAAGTGAGAATGGATGAGCTCATATCATCCCTCCCTTCCTCCAACCTCCCCCCCCCCCCCCCCCCATCCATACCCCATCCCAACCTCCCCAACCCCTTACGGAACAAGATAAGGATGATAGCAGGGGTGTAATGATTATTGTCATGCATAATTTCTTCACGTACATGACGTCTGCCTCACCTAGGAACTGCTTCATTAATTCTGTTAGGTACTTCCAAATTGGCACCAATAAATATTTCGCAGGAGTTCCCGAGAGACTTCAAGACGTGATTCATACCAGCCAAGCACTGTCAGGCTGACGTCATTTCAAGTGAAATTCACCTGGTACATGTATGATACTTTTCCAATCAAATTACTGGATCGTTCCATTTCTTTCTGGATATTGTAAAGTAGCTCTAAAATGGAAAGGGTCTTGCATTATTTACAACCTCCACAAGAACAAATTGGTTTCTACAGATATTTTAGCTAATGTCATTGTAGCTATATCATATGATTTTTCATTAAAATCTGTGTCCTGGTAAAACCTTTTGATGTGCATCGCGTGTGCTGGTATAGACCCTTCATCTATTCTCCTTTCTCGCCTCTTTCCTGTACTCTTGTCTCTTTCTGTTTCCTCTTTCAAAATAATGTACTCTTTTCTCTTTTCCTCTTTTTCTTTCATTGTGTTCTCTATCTTTCTCTTTACAAGAGAGGTTGTTTGTGTTTGTTTATCCGTCTGTCTGTTTGTTTGTTTGTTTGTATAGGTCTATATGTGTTGTGTACCTTTTATATTATGTTTAGCAAATTGCTTTCTGATGTTATTTAGTTTTTTTGTCCACGAGGAGACTGCAAAATACAAGTTCAGCTTTTTAGCATGTCTCCTCCATTTCCTGCAACTTTAGTTTAATTCAATTTTCATTTGCTCTTGTGATGCGTAACATTGTAAACTTAACATATATTTCTTTGTTACTACATTGTATTGATGTTGTATTATTTTGTGTATGAAAATGTTGTTGGAAATGAAATAAAATGAAATGAAATGAAATGTTGTCTTATCCCTTCCCACTCCCTTTCCTTCACTCCATGCTTAGATGTCATGTCTTTATGGGTCTTGAATGGAGAATTTTATTTCTAACTTTTTGACATGACTAACTGTAACATGGACCCGTATTTTTATGCCGTCATCATTACAGCTAAACTCCCTTGGGCTCCATACTTAAATTACAATTATCTTAAATGGGTCATAAATGCAGCTTAAATGAAGCATCTTATTTTGGGCTCTGCTCGACTATTAGGTTCCCTTTTTTCAGATCCCACAGAATATATTTTTCTTAAAAAGTTTGATATCTCCAATAATTAGTCACTGTTTTCATTTTGTACAGGTTCAGATGAGTATGAAATCCCCCCCCCCCCAAAAAAAAAAAATCCACACCACGAAATATTCCAAGTGAATGGGGTTCCAAAGAGTGAGTTACATGATGATGAAGTCAACTCCTTGTTGCTTCACTGCCCTGCGATGCCATGAAACCTGAGCGTACACAGCAACATCATTACTCAAACACTGAATTCTCCGGAATGCCGATGGAAGGTACCAGCGACTGCAGAGGACAAAAGGCTGAGGAATTTTTTATCTTCTTTCTGTTTTTTAATGTATCCTCACTTTCCCCCAGCCATTCAATTAGGGACAGTTGTATCCCCCCCCCCCTTCTGTCCAAACAGCGGAAAGGTGCGAGATCATCAGGATGCGTCAGATATTCATCAGAACACAAATCGCTCCCTCTTTGTCCAATTCCAATCTCCCCCTTTCCCCCACCCCCCCCCCCCCCCTCATCTGACATTATGGGGAACAGGTCTAATTGGGCGTGTCCAACATCCAATTTCCATGTCCCAGCTCCCAAAAGATGGTGTAATTCGGCCCATCGGCTATTGCCTCAGCAATAAAGGACAGCAAAAGGAGGGGAAAAAATGTAAAGAAGTTATCTAGGGCACTGTGCTATCTGATGCTGATCATTGTAGCTTCTTGTCAGACACATTCCTTTGCTTATCTAGTCTTCTTTCAAGGCTTACTCACTTTAAGACTCATTGCCCTCGCAGTATGCCTATACCGTATGTCATATCTTAGAACAAACTGGCTGAATATCTACTAACACACCAGCCCAAATATTCTGAATTGCATGAAGTGCCGAACATTCAATAGCACCTTACTACAAAACTTGCATTAGAAAAATAACACACATGGACATAAGAATCAAGATCGTTTCTCATTAAACAAAGAGAAAAGACAAGTGCCAAATATTTGACTACATTTTAGTCTGATAGTCATTCCATTGTCTATACATCAGGTACAAACCAGTTAGTATTTATATTTTTTTCAGTGTATAAGTGCAAAGACTTAACGGTGAATATTTCTTTTCTGGTGATTAATCTCTGCAATACTTTGTATCTTTCACAAAGAGACTTATTTCTCTTTTAACTCATCTGAACACATGATGACTTTTTTTTTTAACAATCAACTGTGTAATCATTCTGTGGTTTTCAAAATATTCCACATACAGATAGTGTGAGGTTTATGCGCATTATAGACTTCCATGTCACACTGCACACACACATAAACATACACATACCTTCTCTCTCCCTTTTTATCTCTTTGTATTTATCTACCTCTTCTCCCTTCATCTATCCATTTTCATCTTTCTATCCATCTTTCTCTCTATTCATATCTATCTCTTTTTCTCCTAAACTCTTAGCTCTCTCTCCCTGTCTATCCTATGACGACAATAAAAAAAAAATCTTTCTTTTTTTTTTCTTTCCCAAGCCTTTTATAACCTTATCTTAAGCGCAACGAATGTGATAACAACTGAAATTTCTTCATCCATTATCTAATCCACTATGGTAGACGACGTACTGGAAACACAATCTATTTTGTAATATTCATCTATCAGTGGAAATTCACCATCAAATATCTTCACTACCACTTTTTTTGAGCTTGGCATGCATGATGTTGAAAATTGCACAGAAAATGATGCACTTCAGGCTACCTTTAAAAACACATTTTTACTTTGTTCATGAATTAGGCCTACTCAGTTCACCTACCTATGATGGAATCTTATGAATTTTGCCAAGGGAAAGCAAAATCGACTGATATAGAGACATACATCATATACGACTCGGGACATGCAACATAAAAACATCATCAAATGTCATATCAACAACTTCTTGACAAAGAAAATAATGAATAGCATTCATCAGTCAGGTCGTGCCTGATAAAGCATCAAACCTTTTCAATAGGAATATCATTGACTGAAAGATGTAACACAAACTTGTCATGATGCCCACAATAATTGGAGGGCGGTCTTGAGGGAGGGGGGTGGGGGGCGTGTATATTAGCATCATCAAGAGTAATGCTGTCATGCAGTTTTGTTGTAAAAAAATGTCTTGAAATCTTCCAGTCAGCAGATTTCAAAAGGGCAATACATGATTCTCGAAATGACTCACGACAATCTGAAAAGCTTAGCAGGTGAGTGCTAATTGACGTATACCATACCAAAGTTGAGAAACCTATTGTTACTTTTATATATGTGTACCTTGTATCAAAACAGATTATAGGTTTTGCTAAAATTTCAGAATGTCATTGTCACATCTGCCAATCAAATGTGAGTATTTGAGGTGGTTTTTTTTGTTTTGTTTTGTTTTTTTGGTTTTTTTTTTGGGGGGGGGGAGGGGACCAAAAATCGATACCATGAAAACTTGTGCGACTCATGAGAATTCCATTCATTAAGTTTGGATTGATGCATTTTATTGGCCACTTACAGCGGACTTATGCTATTCAAACCGAGTCTTCAGTATCTCTCTTCACATGAACATATCAAATACAATACATCATTAAAGTAGAAGGAAACATTTCACTATGAAACAACATTGCACAAAATCTGACATGTTAAGAAATTAAAAAAAATAGGAACTTGAAATGTCAAATTATAAATGTGAAGGGAAACACAGGTTATAATAAAACAAAACACCAACTCAGAACACCGCTTATTCATAAAGCATAGCTTGCGCTTTGAACTGAAAAGAAAATTAATTCTATCGTAACATGATGGAAGAATATGTAACATGTAAATATGATATGATATTGTGTAATGATGTAAAGCATGAACACATAGTACATGGAACTGAAATGAATAATATGAAGCAAATTGGCAACGTATATGCAAATATAAGATAAATAGATTTTACAAAGAGAAAACTATAGGCAAAAAAAAAAACGATGTATGCCAAGCAAAACGAGAAAAAACAGCAAAAAAAATGTGTGAGGTGTTTTTGAAGTGCAATCAGTATGGTTCAGGGATATATTGCACAATGAGTCATGCAGATAATGCTAGATGGTATCATAATTATATGGGATCAATGCACAAAGACAGAGTTATACATATTCATGAGAAGTGTTGCTGACTGCAGTGGTACAAGAATAGTGAATTAAACAAATGTGTGTATGTGTGCACATGTGTCTAAAGTCTAACAAATGACATGCAAAGTTGGTAAATAATCAATTAGCATTTATAATTAATTCCTACCACAACTATACAGTGGATAAACACTTGTATAAAACACCATTACTTTTTTCATTTTTTTTTTATTTGATTCTATACTTTGCCCTAAAAGTGGGTGAAAAAGGAAACTTCATTGTATTTTGATGATTGATGTTTAGCAAGCAAGCAAGCATTAAATGAAAGCTCAAATAATACAGGGTTTCTCTTCTATTTTGGCTGAAATATGCTTCCGAAGCATTAGCTGCTTTGGCATACAAATGTATATCTAGTTATAAAACTTTAAATATAACCAGGGCTTGATACTCAGAGTTTTCTCTGGCTGTCCCTTTTGAGCCACTACAATCTTTCAATTTGGAATTTGGTGGTCTGAAAAAGAAATGTACCTGCCCAAAATAAAAAAAGAAATAAAAATTTTCATTCTAAATTTTAGCTGCCCGACTGGGCCACCAAAAGTGAACCTTTTTCTGGAAATTTGGTGGCCCGACATCAATTTCTAGTGGACCCGGGCCAATGGGCCACCACTATAAATGCTGAGCCCTGATATAACCATTAACATAATACGTGTATATGCATTGTGTACTGTTAAATTTCCACTGTACATTGGGCACATTTTTGTATTAATTTTTGAAATTGACTTTTTGGAACACTGCTATTCACTGTCTAGAGTTTACCAGTACATCACCTGCCCATTGTATTGGTTTGATGACAGCAATAACAAAAACAATAAGAACCAAAATACAAGGCCTCAGAAAGTTGCCCCCCCCCAAAAAAAAAAAAAAAAAAGAAAAAGAAAAAAGAAGTCATTTCAAATCATTAACATTCTCTTGTTAAACCTAAAATCATGGTAATTACTTTGACTGGACATGAATTCAAGCTACACAACTTTAACAGTATAACTGTCGCACTATAAGAAATCTGACTCTAGAAAAAATCTTTAATGTAATTATAACTAGCTTATCAGATGCCATGTTTATCAAAAGTATACTGAAACAGCAACTGCATGGGCACAAATTGCACAAATTTTACAAATGTGAAACAAGAACCAATGGCAATACTGTATGAGGAAGTCAGATTTACGACTACAGCGTGTAGATCTGTGTTGGTGACTTGAGTGACTTTGGCTTTGGCACAACACTAAAGGAAAAAGGAAATAGATTAGACCACAACTGAGAAGGCGTAAAAGGGCATCAGAAAAGAAAATAAAGCAGCAAAACTATGAGGGCAATATATTAGACAAACAAATTGAGATAACCACAAAATAATAATTGACACAATTAAACAGAGAAAATAAGTGAGCAATGGCTACAGTACGTGATAGAGATACGGAAACTGGTAGAATATGTTAATTTCCAGGAAAAGCGCGCGACTACCTCTAGCGTTGCTGAGCTCGTGATGGCGTTGCGACGTTTTAGGCGGCGGAATGGGCGGTGGCCCTGTCAATAGGTCAAAGGTCACCAAGCCAATATACCCAGTTAGCAGATGCAGCAGGAAAAGATAATAGAAATACGAGGGGGAAAAAAACATATTTTCTTGTAAAGACATAAATATTAAAGAGTTTGTGACAGAATCAACTTTTTTTGACAAGATTTCACACATACTCAACAGTCAGAGAAACCCCATGTCAAAAGATGTCATGAAACACCAATGGCTTTTAATATAAAGGTTTTGAAATTTATTACTGAAAGAAGTAGAGTGTGAAAAACCTCTCCCAAGCACAATTATGGCTGGCATGTAGATTACTAAACTCGGGCATTTGCGGCAAATGTTGCAACATCTACCTGTGTCATTGTAAAGGCTTTTCCATCATCAAAAAGATCTCATTTGTTAAACTTGTTAATAAACTTGTTTGATGCCTAGAAGGTTTTTTTTCCCCATTGAATGTCTCAAGAGCAAGTAATAAATCATATATCTATGATTGACAAATCTCAAACGCGTTTTAATAGCTAGTCACAGTTAGAAGAGTTTTGAAGTCTGAGCCTGTTTTTTGAACATTTGACCTCTGAATTACAGTTGGAAAGTGAAGAGCCAAAGCTTCAATTTTGATTCGCTTTTAGGCCAACAAACTCACACTCTCTGTGGAAACATACATGTACCATGGCACATGCATGCGTGTGGGTACTTTTGCATAGATGGGTATTTATAGCTGTGGATTTTGACTGACAGGCCGCACAGTATACGGCAAGCTACCCATGGAATCTTCAGTGCGGTTTGTGTGGACACTCAATTCAGCATCCGCACAGCCCATAAACTCAAACGCAATCGCAAAATGTCTTTTGCCGACGTGATTTCAAACAAGATCTTTTGTGCTGCCAGAAAAGCCTCTATTTTGTGTCACAATCTCACACCATTACATCGAGAATGCTACTCAATGCGATGATGACACACACTTGAAGCCTTTGCACATGAATCACCTTTTCTCCTTCGTCGTCTTCCGAGACTGAAAATGGTAAGCCATCAATGTCTCCAACTCGACTCTTAACAGCGAGCACGAAGGAAGATGAAGCATGTGGGACTATTATCGTGGCATCCTCCAAGCTCAGTTTACATAAACAATTTACAAGTCCCCATAAGATTATTACCATCCCCTTTGGTATCACACTGATGAACACTGCCATACAGTGCAACAATTGTTTCACTGTTGACATATCAAAGAATTTCTTCCATGCAACGTACCCCTATGTTCCTTTAATCACTCAGCGTCAAAACTTGGTGAATTTTTGCCCAAAGTATTTAAATAATTACCTTAAAAAAATACTGTTATCATACTTGTGCATAGTTACACATGTACACATTGATCAAACAAACATGTTGCTTTAATATTTGGACTAGTGAATTATTAAGCAATGAACATGATTCTGATAAAATTTCATGCAACATGATTCATGATGATATATTGATCGCTGGCACAGATGCAGCAGAGTTTTGTTACTGGAGAATGATATTAGTCAAACATCCACTGAATCTCTGTCAAATACAAGTATAACACAGCATGCGATGTAACATGCCATTTCCAAGAAGTACCAAAAGTTACTCCCATCAAAATGCAGATATAGCAATCAGTACTTTTGCTCATCTTTCACCTGACATACAGTGTATGTAGAGCAATGTGGATTCATCATTCTTTGAGTTACATTGTATGTCTGCACCAGCACTTTATTTTGCAACATTTCGACATCCATCATATTTCATTAATATGCAGCATTGCAATATTCATTGGGAGGAGGTGGGCGAGAGACTTTTGGATGATGTAGCAGACTTTTGCAATCCTGTATTCAATATACAGCAGTTATCTCTACAATAAACACACATTTTCTGACATGCCAATAATAATAAAAGTAATAATAATAATAATAATAATGATAATAATAATGATAATTTGCATTTATATGGCGCTTTATATGGGTGTTTCTAAGCGCACAATAAACATTTATTAATCTACTATCTCACTGTTTAGTCTAATTCCAATGCTGAAAGATATTTCTTCTCTGGCCAAAATAAGAATGAGTTTTTCTTAAATTTGCAACAAAGAATTGCACTGTATCTTACTGTTAGTGTTTAAATCATCCTTTCCACCAGATCTGAAAGAGGAAGAGAAACTTGCTGCACACATACCAAACATTCAGACTGGAATTAGGCTAAACAACAGATAGACTGGAATTAGGCTTTATACATGGTAGCACTGCGAAATTTGAAAGACAGAGAGAGAGAAAAAAGCCATAAAAGAAAAGACTTCACCCTGATATTTGAAAAGCACAGCTTTGAGAAAGAGAAGCAGTTCAATATGATTCACAGCAGAGCGCAAGTGTTACAACATTTTTGTT
This sequence comes from Diadema antillarum, assembly GCF_040938485.1. Lineage (NCBI taxonomy): Eukaryota > Metazoa > Echinodermata > Echinoidea > Diadematoida > Diadematidae > Diadema > Diadema antillarum. Next base: position 989,956 of record NW_027271462.1, read on the forward strand.
GTTGAAGACGTAGCACTTATGACAAAATAAATTCCAGGTTAAAAGCTGAAATTTGTTTGCTTGCTCCCTGTGCAAGTCAGGTGCACTTACCTTTTGCCGTTCCTGCCGGTTTATAATAGCCCGTAGGTTTGGGCAGTGTCGGGGGTGCCACACCTATTGGGTCAGCGGGTTAGTGTTTTGTTCGACCAATGGATGATGCAAGCGTGCAGGGCGGAAAGATGCATAATCAGAGAAGGGAGAATGGAAACAAAGACAAAGAAAAACCAGATGATTAACGACTAAATCTACTCAAACATTCTACACTACACTGGTCAACTATCAACAACATTCAATGCTATAAAATAAAATGTGTTTGGCTTGTTTTATATTTTTTTAGAGTGTGTGTGTGTGTGTGCAAAGGGGCATTGTAAGCCTAGATAGCTGATACACTGCGTAGCACGAAGTGCAGAACTATCTAGCACCCAGCAGAAGTTACGCCAGAGACTTTATACTGTACGTCCCCCCAAAAAAGAAATTACAACGGGACCCTCTGCAATGATAACTTTAAAAATAGTAAATCAATCCAAATACAATTTCAGGGTATGAAACTATAACTCATTGCCCACATCTTACCAAAAACCCCATTCGATTTGCTTCAGTGGCCAAAGAGAAATGAGGAATTATGTAGAGTATGTCAGGAATCTCTTCCCTCCAAGTTCTGTCCATTGTGTTCACACATTAAAGGATAAGTTCACCTTCATGTAGAAGTATGTGGATTGAGTGAATGCAACAATATTAGTGGAACACATTAGTGAAAGTTTGAGGAAAATCTGACAATCCGTTCAAAAGTTCTGAATTTTTTAAGTATCTGCACAATTACTGCAGGATGAGAAGACTACTACAGTGTGTGATGTCACATGTGTACAACGATATAATGAAAATAAAAAGAGAATTTCACAAAATTTTACTTTTTGAATTAAGTGCACATTTCTTGGACTTGTTACTGATGTAAATCATAAGGATAATATTATTCCCCTTGCATTCTGAAAGAGAGAAGTCGAGTGTTCTTTTGTTATGCGAGAAAAGTGAAAATAAGCTGTATTTTCTTTATACTTTCTTTATACCGTTGTACTCAAGTGACATCAAGTAGTCTTCTCATCCAGCCATGACTGAGCAGAAACTTTAAAAATTCATGACTTTTGAACGGATTGTCGGATTTTCCTCAAACTCTCACTGATGTGTTCTACTATTAAATATTGCTGCATTCACTCAACCCAAATGTCTATGAAGGTGAACTTGTCCTTTAATAAGCAGTTCCAAGAGCATCCAAGTGCTAAGCTTGACATCATGACTCATGACATGCTTTACAACAATCCATATTTGTCTGTGACCACTCAACCAAATCGAATGGGGTTTTCTGCAAAATAGAGCCAAGATGTTGTATTAAGACCCTGAAGTAGCATTTAGACAGTTTTTAAAATCATACTGCAAGTTATCAATGCAAAAATCTGATTGTAATTTTTTGGGGGGACATACTGTAGGCCTATATGACACATCTTGATACACCTGCCTGACACATTCCGACATCACACGACTATTATTCAACATGGCCAACTACACCCAACAGTGAACCAATCTATGGTAATATAGCCTACTCTATAGGCATTCATACAGTACATGTACACATAACACCGTGTAGTTTTCCTAGATCACCTTTGACTCGGCATAGCAATGCAAGCATGCAGCTGCCATTTCCAAAGCCTGTCTCTCCTTCTACTGCACCCGCTCACACACCGCTGCAATTTTAAAATGTCCAACACACACATTAAACCACAACGAGCCACACTTCCACAAACTTTTACTCACGTTTTTCCTTCCTATTCATCACAAGGAGGTCTCCCAACGTGAAGTGGTATACCACCAAGAGGAGAATATCCACCACCTCGGACTCAAAACACACCCAAGAACACCATTTGGAGCGCCGATACACACCCTCATCCAAAGCTGGTCCTTCATAGGTCACACCAAACTACTGTAATCTCAGCATCACCAATCAAGAGCCGCAAAGAAGTCGGGAGTTTCTCCGAGCTCTTACCTCCCCACCCCCTCCCCCTTTTCTTGGTTCAGTCATCCCCCTCAACTGGGCAATAAAAAAGACCAAAAAGATAACAAAAACAACCCAATAATCTATCAGAACACCGATTATAGTCCCAACATTCCATCTGCATCAAATTTCAATTTCCATTCGCGCTGGATTGTCGCGCCTCCCAAAGGACCTGGCTGGTAATAAAGGGAAAAAGGAAAATTCGTTTCAGGATGCAGAAGAGGGTAAGGGCACACACGGTGGAGAAGGAGAGGGTTGTGGGTGTTTTTTTTTTTTCCTAAAATGTACCGAAATTTCTAAAAATTTTGACCCTTTAGGGGTCTAGTCAGTTGTATCAGCCCCACGTCTGCATACCACGCATTCTAGGTCAAAACACATTGGAAAAAATATGAAAAAATAAGGAGACAAAAAAAGGCAGGTTGTCAAAGGGCAGATTAGCCTCTATTTCAGACAGTAGCTGTATATTACTACTGTGAAATTCATAGACAAGAAGGTATTGAGACTGGCTGGTTTCATACTCGGGGTTACTCATGGTCACTCTTATCTATTGTCAATACTTGTACATCTATTTTGGGCCTAACTCTTATATGAAAATGAATGAATGCATATAACATGATTTACAATGACTGACATGTATTCTGCTCCATTGTCTCCAACTTCTAAGATGAATTCACAAACAAAAGAAGAGAATCTAGTCTTTTTTTTTATGCCACATAATTTGGAACATACATTGTACATTTTGACGTGAATATACATTGTACATGTACATCCTATGTACAACAGTTTGTAGGTCCTACACTCTTTTTGTACGCTGGGAACTTTGGCGATGAATGTGAACAAGAGATGATGTAGGCCTACAATGTGAGGCTCTGGGGCACACACCACACCAGAAAAGAAATGGGCAAAGTTCACTCTTATTTTGAAATCCTGTCAGAAACATGAGGGCAAAGTGTAGCATAAGAATGAATGATTGCAATGAAAGAAACTATGTTGAGGCTCCATACAAAATATCAGCAGGTGCTCCGAAAGCAAAGACCTTTGCAGAGGTACTGTAGCTCATATCCCCCAAAATATCGTGCAATTGATGAAATATTTCAAGTTATCATTTGTTCCTTGGCCCATCTCTCTAATCATTTCTAAATAGTTTTTTAGCAAAATCAGTTTGCAGTTTTTTGCAAACTCTGCACAGCTGCGATGTTCCACACTGCCAGATTTTTTGCAAAGATCTGCTGATGGCAATTAGAACAGAAAAATGTCAGCTCAATCTATCCTCCTTGGCAGAGGTTATACACAGTCCTCTATAAAAAAAAGTCCTCTCAAAGACTTATAAAATTATTCATAATTACAAATTCTACCTCCTTTACATGATGATTCAAGACAAGATTTAATAAACTATTGAGGAAAAAAACAAACACAATTCTGTATCATCATCCTCGCCAAGCCAACAGTAGGCTAAAAATCTTTGGTCTCGTGTTCTTCTAAAAACGTGTCATCCAGTAACAGACTCTACAAGCAGGCAGGATTGTGAGTGAGACTACAACCTCAAATCCTCGTGACATTTCAGAACTCTGCACAGCTGCGATGTTCCACACTGCCAGATTTTAATATCGGGTGCCAATGGAAAATCTGGGTCAGAAGGAACCACAGGCGCACTCGCAAATAACATTGTAGTTGAACAGCTTTACAGGTTCAGGCGGTCTGAGTCAATAGTTCATATCTATTTCCACCCAAGTCTCTGAATTTTTACATAACATTTACATCATTTCCAGTTCTGACCAGCAAGAAAATCTTCTTACCTGTAAAACTACAGTGCAGGGCTACTGACATTCGCATAAATTCAAAAACAGTGCTATTCCAAAGAGCAACCATTCTCATTTATAAATGCTGTGATATTTCTTGGTATTTCTGGCAAGTAGATTAAAGCCTATTGCATAATATGCATATCTCCAACGGCAACTGGGAACTAGAAAAACACCACTGTACCATTGGTGGTATTTTGCTGGCACAGTTCACACTCAACTCTTGCAAGCATATTTTGCGTGAACTTTAAATTACCATCTTAAATCCAATGGTATTTTGCAATATACATTGTATATTTCATTGTGTAGGGCCTATTTTGTGGTGTATTGAATTATTACTTCATTATCATTTTTCATACAATGACTGCTTGTAAAAGCACAATCTGACTCGTAGGGTACAGTGTACACACGTTTCTATTAACCTGTTGAGGACGGACTGATTTTGCTACAACACGCATTTCCCATAGACACCTGCCCAAGTATAATCGGGACTTGTCTTCAACGGGTGTATGTTCTACAAAGGGTACCTGGGTTCTCAAACACTAAAGGTGCAATTGACCTTTTAATCAAGAATGCATGAAAAAATTAAAGATTATGAAATTATATATGTTCACCTGAATCCATACACATACGCCTACAAGTGTATGTCTGGGCAAAACACCCCAGAAACATGCTGTCACATAACTGCATGGATCTTTTAGTAGAAAAAAAAAAGACAAAACATGAAAATTTTTGCTCTTTGGCAGTAAAAATGCTTCTATCACCGTGTCTTATCAACAGCTAGACTGGAAGCTGAAGCCATTAGCTGGGATGGAGTGTCCCTGATGGCTCTTGAATTGCTCTACAATCTGTAACCTAAGTGGCTTGGTGATGACTGTCATATTTCAACTGGTAATAAGGCATGTGCATGACTTTGTAGGGCCCTCATACACTTTGTATAGCTACATGTATGTATCATGTAGATTGGTATTTTATTATCAGGCACAATCATTTATTTGATCAATCAGAGTGGCCCTGTCCTTTTGACTGGACAATCTGAGTGCACAGTTATACTATATTTGAGTACAATGTACCTTTTATGTTTCATACTTGTTCTTCTGATCTGTTCCATGTTCCTTTAAGTTATGTTCTGTTTTTATACATATGTAGCACTTGGAATTCCAATTGCATGCAATATATTTACTACTCGAGTTCTGTTTCCAGGCATCAGAAATTAACAGTTTTGGCAAATCAATTCTTGTAAGGCGATGCGAACACTGGTCTAACCTGATATTTTTTTATTTATTTATTTTTGCAAATTTTCGCGATAATTTGCCTGTGCAGCATGGCGGAGGTGAACTGCACATGAAGAAACAACTGACATTTTTTAAATCCCAAAATGCAACTTGTCATACTGGGTCTGCACAACTGGGTGGCTGAGGTCATGCTCTGGTCATTGTTTTGGTACAGTGTCTGTATGGGCAGTCTGGAGATTCAAAGTGCTTCATTTTCCATCTGAAGCCCTTTTTACACTCGTGTTTCTTAACCCTGTACTTTCTCTGACCTAGGACTATCGTTAGTCCCGTACCAATTTTTTCAGCTTTTTACACTCGCCAATAAGTCCCATACTAAGCTCTTGTCCGGGGCTAAGGAGAATATTGGCCTTTTTACACTCGTATTTCTTAGTCCCGTACTTTCCAAACCATATAATATTCATGATTACGCTGTGCACTGTACACGTACACGCACGCACTGGCAGCACTTGATTAGGTCCTCGTTTCTGATTGGTCAGTGGGGGTCGGACTTCGTCTCCGTCGCTTAGCCCCGTATTACTTTTTCGCTCTGTTTACACTCGCATGTTTGGTACCGCAATTGCGTTTTAGCACCGCAATTGCGGTGCTAACCCTGCTATTTTGCAGGGCCAGATAGTGCGGGACTATCGGTGGGGCAAGCCCACTTTGGCAAAAACAAGTGTAAACAGAAAGTGGGCTGAGGAAAGTCCGGTACCAACGGTGGAGCTACAACTGTAAGGCCCCCTCCCCCCCCCCCCCCCCCTTAGCCCCACCGTTGGTACGGGACTAAGCAAAAATTTGCACAGTGTAAAAAGCCCTTGAGTGATCTTTTTACCATATGTGACAGAGGCAAATAAACTCAATTTTTGCATCACAAAAACCGTTAACCCTTGTGTGTGAATACGGCTCTTGTCAATCAAGCTCAGGGCAAGCTCTCTGAGCATCAGAAACAAAATTTGCTTTGAAGGTATTTCTAAAAAAAGTTGATGATACACTGGTCTATTTATTGCTACAACAGTATGCTGGAACTTTCCACAGTAACCTCTGCTCCATATGAATCCAACTTTGGGAATAAAATATGATGCATGTATAGTTAATCCTGCAAATACATTAATTTCAATAATAGACTGGAAGAAGGTGTTTCTGCAAAGTAAAATGCAATCATCCACTTCTTAATCTATAAAACTAAAAAACAGTAAAACAAAAAATGATGAGCTAGAACATCAACAACTTTTGCAATTTTATCATAGGCCTATTAAAAGGACAATAGACTTCCCCCTACAGAAACATTCGGCCACTGCACATTACAAAATTAATAGTCATGCTTTGAAAAAAAAAAAAAAAAAAACAAGACAAAACCTACAATTAAGGGCTGTGGAATTGACTGATGTCACATCTTTTATACGTGACAGAAATAATTGGCAGATCATCTATGGCACCAATCTACAATTGCACAGTTTCATATTCAGTTCCCCATTTATGCCAACTTTTTTAATACACAGCTTCATTCCCCCACATCACATCTGTTTTTAGAATTCCACTTGACTGCTACTTTACAATTGTAAGAACAGTATTCAGTTTACAGTTCCTCAATCTATCACACCAGATGTTTCGCTCTCGCCCACTTGAAAACACTCCCTGCATCAAGATTTTGTTATTGAATAGTTTGACAGAACAAATGCTTCTTTAAGAGCCCAATAGTAGATGATACGATCAAGTACCTTTATGAAGTACCGGTACATGTATATGGAATCATTACTATATCCTCGTCTGTTAGGGAATATAAAGTAGATTGAAAGCCATGATTAAAGGCAAGATCACAGTACTTACAGAATGAAAGAGAATGTGTTAAAATAGCATTAGTACATTGTATTTTCTCAGCATATTTGATAGAGGCATGATTGGAACAAACCCCACAGCTGATTAATTATAGCCCTATATTTCTTAATAATAGAAATCTCTATTTAAAGTCAACTTCTACATGCTTTTTATTTAGAGTGACATAATACTGATAGCAGTACTGAAAGCTTGTCTGTGTACAAATTGTACCAAATGAACTTTCATGCCAAGTTCTAAACAGAGTAAGCAATGAGGATGACACACTGATTGAAGAATTATAAAATTGGTTTTAAAAAATCCTGTCTTGCATAATTGTATCCACACATTTTTACATATATGTATATAGAGAGCAGGTTTAGAAATTGTTTGAAACCTTGTTTGGGCATAAGAAGATAGAGCTACATGTATAAGTACTCATTTACACTGTCTGCAGCACTCCTGCGTGATTCTGCCCTGAGCTCTGAATTGGACTAACAAGAAACAGATTTAAAGGTACAGGAAAGGAATGCAAGGCACGTACGGGCAAATTGCACTTTTGCAATTCAACCCTTACATTCTGCTTTCATTCACTCTAAATAATTGAAGAGCCAAAAGAGCCTCAACGCACATATATGGAGGAAGAGGAGGAAGAGGGGATAAAATAACAGTTTCAATAGATGGATTTTCTACTTTGACCACTATTACTTCCACTTGGTTGTAAAGGAATAGGAACAGATTTACTCTGCAGCAAAGATGCCAGCATTTTACTGAATAATCAAGATTTATTCTTCAGAAGGTTCTTCACTCATGCTGGTATCCGAGCACAAAAAATGCACACTATAGATCACAATAACCTGTAGACAGGCTGCAGCATATTGATAAAGGAAATATAAATGAAAGGACTTCTTTGCCACTGTACAAGAATGGAATCACAGAACTTTTTAAACATACATATATACTGTATTGGGGGGGGGGGGGTGGACAAATGGCAGTTCATTAAATGATGGGACATGCTTCATTCTCGAGTCTTAGGTTCTTTACATTACATGTCAGACATGTATCTGTCCTGAGAAATCACACAAAACATAATTTGCAGGCATCATACCAGTTTTATGGGCATATGATAACCGAAAAGAAAAAAAAAATCTGAAAGTGATTCACAAGATGATTTTGTGCAAGTGATTCCATTCAGCATTGTAGATTTGATTTGGGACTTTGGATGTCTCTAGAATATGAACACTCCGACTAGTCAACATTGTCATACTTTCGGTTGTATTATGATACAAAACTTTCAGTTGTATTTATACAAGACACAATACACACAATGAGATCACATTGGAGGAAGTTTATAGAATAAAGAAAGTAAAGAGGATGTCTGAAGTATCTTAGAGTATACCAGAGGATCAAAATGTGGCTCCTGCGACATTAACGAATGTTGCACGTTGCCATGTTACACAAGACAACCATGGTATTAAAACTAACAAGAAAACAGTAGTCGGCCTATAGGGCAGACGGTAAGGAAGTTTTGCTGGTACTGGGTCATGATATGGCGGATGTGGTCCACCCCAGCCAGTTTCTCATGACATCCAATCAGGAAATAATAGCAGGAAGCCCGTCACTGTAATACGCACCACACTGCCGCTAGCTACTCCCACACATCAAAAACAAAGTCATCCAAATATGACAAGGAAGGAATTCTTTGAAACCAGAATATAAAATCCCTACAGATGATACATGTTTAGTGCCTGAGATGATTGCCTCATATTTGGGTGTTTGTTCACAGTCTAAGACAAACCCTTAAGAGCTTCCGCTATTAAAAGCATTAGTACTTCCTTTTTTCCTTTAATTTGTCAGTTTATTTGATATCTAATTTTGTCCACAGCAGAAAAAAACAAACAAACAAAAGTATAGTTCTTCTTCTTCTTCTTTTTCTTCTTCTTCTTTTCCTTCTTCTTCTTTTTCTTGTTATTATTATTCCTCCTCCTCTCCTTCTTCTTCTGCTTCTTCTACTGCCTTCTGTTTTCTACGTATGATTCTTGAATAAATCATGTGCCATTTGAGAGAAATACAGTATCCAGGTAAAGTGGAGAACACATGATTCACTTGCCCAGACACTACCCACAACTTTCTACTTCAATGTAGTTGACAGTGAGAGCTGCAGGAATTTCGTTGTAAAGGTGACTAAATGTCACATCCATGTATGCATTGCGAATGCCTAAGAGTCATTTCAGGATTTCATGATTCACTGTGTAATAGCCTAAAAAAAAAAAAAATAAAAAAAAAAAGAATGAATGATCAAAGACAAGAATCTCAATATGAAAGGTCCTACAAACTGTACACTGTATGTACACCTTCATAGCAAGCAGTAATTCTGAAAGCTTTGGAAGTGAAAAGAAGAATATCTAACTTCAATGCAGTACTTAATGCAAATGTTTGTCAGTATCTACACATCTACTTTTCACTTCTGGTGTTCCGTATAAAGAGACATGCCACACAAACCAATTCTCTTAGGCCTGCAGGATATTATGTCAAGGATATAGGTTTGTTTAGTTTTTGTTTTTTTTGTCCAGACTCCTGCTATATCACTTTCTTCCACTTGTGTGGGTGGGCTTCTTCGGCTCAATTTCAATTCAGTTTGACTACCAGGAACTATCGGTTTATTAAAAATTGTGAAAATATATCACATATGTACACTGTACATACATTATTGTATAGTGGAAGAGAACCAGCCAGTCACTGCTACATTTGATCATTATTGAAGTGTTTTATTGGTACATTACAAAATCATCCATGAACAACATTGATATAGAATAGCTAAATCTGTGGATTTCTCTTGTACTACCAGCATACAATTGGAAGCTAAATATTGCAAAAAATTCTGCACAGTCCATGGAGTTTTGTTATGCAGCAAGGATTTCTGTCAATCAAACATATCGTGTCTAGGTTCAGTTGTATAAGGTAGGCCTATATAGAAACTGACATAATGTAAGGAAATAAGATGTCTCATTTATTAAAAAAATACTTACAAAATTTTGTGAAAGAGGAGATATGGGCCTACACTGTGATGTTTTTGTTGACAATGTGAGTTTTTATTGACAAACCTTGACCTACATGATTCTCAGTGAGTCATACATATCATTCATTACGAACAAAATAATTCAGTCTCCCATGTACAATGTAGGAAAACTATTTGGGGCAATTGATACTACACTGGGTTCCTGACATTAACACAAAGGAGCAAACTTTTACCATAAATTCAAAACTTTTATCTTCAAACATCAGTATCACTGAAATGTAGAACAAATCAGCCATTTCTGAAATCTGTTCGTGCCCATGGATCAAAAACAAAGTGCTCAGAGATAATCATAGTACAATCACTGCCATATTTGGGCATTCCCAGAGTAAAATTCCAAACCGATGACTGTGAGGCAGTCAGTGGTTGTCGAGGTCAAAGGTCAGATGTTGTCTGCGCCCCACGGACCAGCAGGGTTCACTGCAGTTCCACGCAGGGATCTCAAGTCATGACCGCCTCCACTGCCAATTCCCTCTAGCATTCTACAAACCCTTTTGTCTCTGGAGCTTATCATACCCTTGAACTTTTGGAGGTCAATCATCTTTATCAGGGAGATGGGGGCTGACCAAACCTCCCCCCATTTTAACCATGAGAGTAGCATATACACAGACCGTTCGTGTAGATTTTAATTCATGGATATTCCTTTGCCTACTGTATTAAAGCTTAGTAATAAACCTTTTTATTCACACCCTCTCCATCCAATTGTTTCAGTAATGACAATGTATTCAAATTCTATGATGATTTGTACACTATACATAAGTTGCCCATTTCAACCACAAAGCTTGCCGGAGGCTTGCCCAACCTAGCAACAACTAAGTGAATTCCTGCTTAAAGGACTTGAAAACTGTACTGGTTACCATAAACCTTTTTTGAGAACAGATGCACATCAACATATATTGTATGCACAACACACACACATTGTAACACATAACACAATATGAACTGGCTTTACAATGTAGCTCAGCTGTAGTACCCCAGCCCTGTGAGCAGGAGGTGACGTGGGTTCAAATCACAGGCTAGAGTCCTTTCTTTTTCAAGTCTTTGGTTTTCATAATAACACAGATCAAGCATAGGATCTTAATATTCAAGGAGAATAACAGCAACAAAGTAAGTCTCTATAAATTTGATTTATATGCAAGAAAAGGCTGATGGAAAAGCTCACTGCCAGAGTTATATTGAGAGATGGTACATGAACAAATTTAAATATTTTTGCTACCAAGATAATTTTTCGCTGCATGAAATTTTCACGAAGAGGAGCCGACACTGACAGCCATTTCGTGGCAGGAAATTTCTGCGAACTGTCACTGGCATTCAACGCATATTAAGTATAGACAAGAACTTTCACAATGCATTTTGATTTTGCAAATCTTGACCCTTGCAAAATTCACGAAATTAAAATGCATGCAAACATTCATTGTTCTACAGTACTTTTGATAGTAAACCAACCAACTGAACAATGCCCTTTGCACACACTCTTTACTGCAAATGCTTGAACCATAGAGAATTCTCCATGGAAACGTACACGTAGTTTACATGCCGGCACATCACAACAATCAAAATGACAACACAACTATTAAGATTCTAGCTAGAGGTACACTGTACATGTAAGTCACATTTCACTTTCATTCAGTTTCATTTATCCTTGCAAACTTTCTTTCAAAAGTGCAGTTGGTGCAATTCCATGCATGTGATACTAGCACACTCTATACCAAACTCAAATACAATCTTAAAACTGTGCTCAAAACAAATAGTATCAGAAAAACATGCAGATGATGGTGTTAAGTGACATCAATTTGTGCTGGTGTACATAATACAGAAGGCTTCGTCCTGCATACAAAGCTAAATTCTAACTCTTTTTTTCTCTCTTCTTGCTTTCATTCTCATTTTTTTTTCAATCAACGTGCACTTCAGTTTAGCTTTAAAATTCATATTGCAAGCTGAAGTCAACATTTAGCAATCAATCTGTAAAAAATATGAAATTTTAATATTCCAGTGGATCATTTTAGGCTTTGGGGGGGGGATCTAAATTTTAGATGGCATCCCATTACTTGTTCAGTACCATTCAAATTCACATTTACAGGTCAGAATACATTCTATAAGTGCCATGGTAATCAAGCTCCATCTTATTCTCTTTTGTTTTCTTTTTCTTTTCTTTTTTCTTTGGGGGGGGGGGGGGGGGGGAAGGCGCTTAGTATTTTGATTTCTGCTTAACTGAATATCTTTTGTGGCAGTGCAAAGACTTGGCATGTACGATCACAATGTGCAACGAGGGTCAACAAAACTCGACACAGAATGGAAACATTTTCTTGCTCTACCACAACAATAGATCTAGACGTGATGGATTACAGACATGTAACAGTGATCCTCATTAGCCATGCATCAGATGGGGTACACAATCACAAGTTCACTTCACACGAAATTCCTAATCCTTAAGTTTAGCACAAAGTTTTCAATTTTGATGATGATTAGCTTCTAGTTTAGACCCATTCTACATTATGCACTAAAAGATCTGCAATCTTACAGACGTTGTAGGTAATGTTTAGAACCATGAGATTTCTTAGGGTTTACGCTCAGTATCAACAAGCCGTGAGGGGGTCCCCACTCGTAGCTTAGAGTTGTGTGGACACAATAACGAACTTGTTAGTTAGTGTGACCTCTCTGCGAACCCAATTCCTCCTTACATGTAGCTTAAGGGTCAACCTGTAGTGTTGTACACTACAGTAAAGATCGCCAGCACTGCATGTGTTATGTATTTCTTCCAGTTCTGTGGTTTAATCACCAAGTGGGGAATCTTGTCAAAAAGTTGAATGTTAAAGAGTAGATGTTGTGTGAACACAGGTCATGGTTTAAAACTTCAAGCTAATCATCAAAGTTAAAAAGTTTGAGTTAATCTTAAAGATTAGAAATATCGTGTGATACTACAGTGTCACATGACAAGCATCAACCGCATGAGTCTGGGAAGACCATCATGACCAGTTTTGCCAGATCCACCACAGAATGCTCTTGGGTTGTTTGTTGTGGTTGTCATTTGTTCTTTTCCCCGCTGATATGATCTGTCACATGTTTTGGTAGTGATAGCAGAATAACTTGGGAAGGGCTGCGAATCAATCTCTGCTCTGCTGTCAAGTTTTGAGTTCAAATCATTTCAAGGAACGTTGCCCAAAACAAAATTGATGTCTCTTCTTTACGGGCATTGGCAAGACTTTTGCAAATGAGGATCACTTGTTCAGTCATTCATTTGTAAATTTCTTTAAACCTTACCGAGTGTAATAGAAACTGTAAAGCATCTCACATTTGGTATACCCGTAGTTATATTTAACAACAATCAAGAACTCGAAGTTTTTGTGTCAGTGTGATTACACTGACGTTACCCCACTGAAATACATTGTATTGTGACAGTTGTGATACAGTTACATGTACATTGTAAGTATGGTAGAAAGGGGGAGAGGTGTAACAGAAAGAAGGGGGGGGGGGGGGGGGGTAGAGTGTTGCAAGCTTGAATTTGACTCACCCTTTGACCCAGATGGGGGCAAGGAGTTCTGGGTCCCGGGGGCACGGGGTTTGGGGGCGGCCACCGGCGCAAACTTGCGCGGCTGGTTGCTGTAGAACTGGGTGGAGCTGACGTGCTGCGTGTACACGTTTCCGGGCCGGGCCTGACCGTTCTGGTCGCCGATCGTACCCATCCTCGCTCGGTCACCATCCATGTCCTCAAACTTCTGGTTCAGCCTCTGGAAGGTAGTCATGGTGACAAGAGGTGGGACCCTTGATTCTGGCTGAAGATGGTGGGGTTGCTGTGTGCTCTCTGTAAAATGGCAAGCATGGACGACATTGAGTGCTTGTCACAGATGGAACAGGGGATGGCCTTTCATCCATCAGCAGAATTTATACAGCAAAGAGACAGCAGCACAAGAGTGTTCTTACAAAACACAGGTGTGTTCTTACCTAACACAGGCGTGTTCTTACCTAACACAGGCATGTTCTTACCTAACACAGGCGTCTTCTTACCTGACACAGGCATGTTCTTACCTGACACAGGCATGTTCTTACCTAACACAGGAGTGTTCTTACCTGACACAGGCATGTTCTTACCTAACACAGGCAGGTTCTTAAGTGACACAGGCATGTTCTTACCTAACACAGGCAAGTTCTTACCTGATAGTAACACAAGTGCCTTCTCATCTACCACAAATCAAGGCTTGATATCATGTACGTACTGTACATGTAGTATTTCACATGTTTATGTAGTCATCCACAACTGCAGTACCCAGATCAAGTTCAGGTCTGTCATCATTTTAGTCTTAAAGGGACTGTACAGTTCTGGTTGAGGTGAGGATTTAGCTTTTAACGTTTTGCGAGATATTCAGAAACCACTCTATGAGATGTCAAAGAGGGTGCAATTCTAAGGGGAATCAAACGTTTACTAGTATTTGATGAAAATCCATTTTGAAATGGCTGAGGTATCCAAAAACAAGGTGAAACAAAGAGATCCTAATAAAAATTGTGGCCTGTCACCTGTTATTATTATTACTTTTTTGGATATCTCAGCCATTTGAAAACCAATTTTCATCAAATAAACGTTGAATCCTTCTTAAAATTACATGCTCTTTCATATTTCACAAGGGGTTTCTCATTATCTCACTTAGGAATGTTATCAACCTGAATCCTCACCTCAACCAGTACTGTACAGTCCCTTTAAAGTTTCATTATAACCTTGGTCTCACTATGAAGTGGCTTGCAATTTAAGGTACAGACCAGCTGACAAGCGCAACAAAGACACCCGACCCCTGCACTTTTTCACAAAACATTTATTCATTCTAAATGTACAGTAATGAAATTATCATTACAATCTCAAAAACACACTTCTACCTTTGTTCAGCATTAGCAATAATATGATGCAAAGAATCTATATATCATTTTGCAAGCCACAGCATTCAAGCTATCAACATCCATTTAAAGGGAACCATAAAAATGCCCATTGCAGACAACATGGATGATGTACATTTAGATAACATAGTACTGTATGTATGGTCCAACACAGCCACAGAATGCACATTGTTTTTTAAAAAGTTTATTCCTTATTTTTGAAAAGGGAGTACAAAACCACACACTGGCTTACTGGGGGATACCCCTGTGGATTTTCTCTCTATCAAGTGAAATGTTCCAGCACTTGCCTATTGACCGATTCTGTGACGCGCTACACTGTATGTGTATTTTTGGCATGGGCAGCGCCATTACGCGGTGTCTCAGCCGACCCCCCCTTCCCACTCCCCACCCCTCTCCCTACATTAGCACGCGCGCAGAATGAAAAACTGCTTTAGCCAATAGGCGTCTCGTACTGAGTGCGCGAATGCTTGCTTAGTGCGCGAACCTTTGTTACAAGTGTGTGATAAACATGTTGCCCGGGGTGGGGGAGAGCAGGGGGGGGGGGGGTCGGCTGAGACACCGCTATGGCTGCGCCCAGTGCCATAAAATGTCTGCTGCCCTCAACGAACCCGAATCGGTCAATACTCAACACACAATATAACGTGTATACATGTAGCGGATATTGTCCAGGTACTCAAGCTACAAGCGAGCAAGAAACTGACACTATTGTATCTTTACAGGCGTATCCGGGCAATTACCCCCAGAGGGCAATTACCCCCCGGCTAAATACTGGTTAGTGGTAAGCTTAGAGTAAAGACTAGGGTTAGGGTTAGGGTTAGGGTTAGGAGTATGAGTTAGGGATAGGATTAGGTTCAGGATTAGGATTAGGATTAGGGCCAGGGGAAGGGTCCGGGGTAATTGCCCAGGGGGTAATTGCCCTAGACCCCTTTACAGGTAATACTGTGCTTGGTCATGCAATCAATGATGGAGCTATCTTGTAGCTCCATGAATCAACCAATACTTCTAGCCATCTGCATTATGATATTTGGACACAATGCACAAGACCTAGACCCTTTCACATAAAGCGTTCCAAAAAAAAAAGTATGTTAATAAAGAATCACCTGGCAAAGCAATGACTCGCGTCTTCCAGGGTATCACTCCCTACAATGCCAGATAAATCTACTTCAAATACCACAAAGTTACCGGTGCATTTAGCAATCAATACAAGTGGAGGGCATTGTACACTTGTACACTGCTGACCGATTCAATCAAATTGAAATAGCCCAGCCTACTACCACTTGAATGACACCATAGCTTTAACGTAGCACCAGCCAATATTTTGACTGGGTCCAATAGTGTCACATTAAAAAGTTTAGTGTTTCACAGTGCCATGTTCACAAGAACTTTATTTGTCAGAGTATCAGTAATCTAATCAAAAAATATCATACTGTATTTCTTCCTTTTTTAATATTTCAGTATTGCAGTGTTTCTATCATAAGGGAAGTTGCAATAAGCTTTGAGCAAGATATCAATAGCTACAGTCTATCGCCATCTTCTATTCTCCTCAAATTAATAATGAGCAGTGCGAATTTACATCAAAACAAAGTCTCTACATGCACCTCAGCTACATCTACATCTGTATAGCTGATGAATTGTTTTAAAGGTGCATAGTTCCGATAGTGTAGAGGGTGCTGTTGATGATACTGCCGATCACCGTTAGCATTGATACGAAGATTGCCGAAGTTGAGCTGTCATCAAGAGTAAAGTGCATAGGTGTTGCTACAATTTGTAAGTAACGTTGCCTTCGTTGTCTTCCCTGCACATCACGCAGTCTGTAGTAATGCTAGAATGTGTGCATATGTGCTTGTTATTATGACATCACAAAAGAAGTTTGCTAAAGCTGTCATCCCCCTCAGCCGAATCATGAGCCGAACTGTGATCGGACCACTGACTACATGTACATGTATGTACAGTGAATCGGACTTCTTCGGACTCGGGGAAGTGGGCCACAGCATAAGCACTAAAGAGGAGTCGATAGCGTACGTTGTAGGTCTCTATAGGAAACTTGCATCATGCGCCCGCGTACGCATTTGACTAAAACACCGGGACCATGCACCTTTAAGAGAAAGAATATTTGTTGAAATTGTGATCTACAGATCCTGAAGTCCACTATCTTCATTGTCATTACACACATAAATCATCCTTTTTACGAAACAGCACATATTTTTTGTACCGAATTGTGCATTATGATGAAGAATGTGACAAAAGTGACAGCATCATAGTTTATCCACATTCATAAGATTAACCATAAATCCTCAATTTGATAACATGTGCAAACATTTTTAGACAAGAGCATGACGAAATTTCGAGTTGCAACAATCCCTTTGGACATGTGAACACACCCTCACAAGACTGGACTTTGAATCAGTTCACCTGTGATATCATGTAAAGGTTTTGTCCTACAGGTCAGCAACACGATCTGACCGGCAAATCTGCAACTGGACCTTATACAAATGTTGGTGAGTATAACCCAGGAGCAATTTCATTGACAGAGACGGGGAGTGAAATAGATTCCAGTAACAACAGCAGCTGACTGGATCATCAACAAAGCAGTTTTCATAATACAAGCGTGGCTGTAACGGTTTAACCTTTGAAGAACACAGTCAACAAGACAGGAGTGTTTACAACCCACCATCAAAGGGTATCGGTAGTTCCATAAACCCACAGGTAAAAACATTTCTGACATACGAACACGTGTTGCAATCATTCAGAACAAACATCCAAATCTAAAAACAAAGTCGTTTTAAATCCACGCTGTGTTAAAATAAATACCAGGTACATGTATTACCCCTTAACAGTAACACTTTTGCATGCTTTGAGTGGTGACTGGCACAGAAAATTTCAAAGCGTTGTATGCACTGTCTAAAGTCCTTACACAGAAAAGGTTAACAAAATTCACCTGAAGGAGTGATTCATACCGTACACAAATATTGGGAAACAAAACAAGAAGAATCAGCCACGCAGGCCAACAATAAATGGGAACTCCAGTCTATCACACAACTGATAGACCCACTACGCAAACAGACACACACTTTTAAAATCTTGAAAGGGTGCCCAATTGCCAGACCCATTGTGCGTGTGTTTTGTGTCTAAACCACAACAAAGACGGGCAATCACCTTCAATACAAGCCTGGGCCGTCCTTGCAGACAAAAATAAATGTTGATAAGCCTTGTACAAGGCTATGTGCACATTGCCCAAGTCCCATTTTGTTTATTGCCATAGAGTAGATCAGATTTATATCACCACCACTACGATGTAGCTTGTACACAATAACATGGGAAAGAAGAGGTAGAGCAAGTGACAGGGGTGATGTTGAAGAAGCGGGGAAAACTATCTTAACCCTTGCACGAAGAAAATGTATGACCTTTACAGTTGTACAACAGTTCTCTGGAGAAATACAACGTACAATGTAAATCCCCAAATCCCATTCAAATGGAGAAAGCGTTATTGCTAGTCTGCTACATAAAATCTGACAGAATAAATCACTATGCACCAGAACAATGTCAGGCTATCATCGTACAGTTGTCATTATACCAGAGCTACCAAGTCTCACGCATTCTGAGTGAGACTAAAGCATTTAGGGGTCGTCTCACGATCTCACGCATGGCACCCATTTTTCTCACACATCGGGCAAAGTCTGCAACTTGGGCAACTAATAATGAGCATAGCTCAAATTGAAGGTATATCATCCTTTTGTCTTTCAAAATAAATAAAATATAGTCACTTAAGTATGCACCTGACCGCACCATTAAGAGCTAAAAAATCGAAAAATCTCCCTACTGTGGGAGGCCACCGGGGTGGGGGGGGGGGGGGGGGTTGGACCCCTCCAACACCCTCGCTTGCGTGCACATTCGCTCGTTGAGATTCCGAGTCATGAAAATCTCACTCATAAATTTTTTTTGAACTTGGCATCCCTGTTACACAGAGACACAAAGACAAACACTGTTTTGAAACCCTTCGTAACTGAAAACACAAAACCAATGAAAATATATCGGCTAATTTCATCTTGGAACTGGGTAGGCCCTACATTAATTAACCCATTGAGGAGAGTTTGAATTTGCTACAACACGCATTTCCCATCTGTATGGACGCTTGCCCAAGTACACTCGGGACTCATCCTCAAGGGGTAAAGTATTCAGGACTGCCAACATTCAGACAGCACAAGTAGGAATAGTCTGACAAGAAATCAGGGAAAGTATCAAAGGGAATCTCTCCCTTAAAATTTAAATTTGAGAAGTGTGAGAGCATGCTCTAAGAACTCTAGAGAAAATTATATCCCATTACGAAAAATGTCCCAAACTGTGAAATATAATAAATCAGCATGCACTAAATAGAAGAATGCTGCTTAAAATCCAAATCCAAACCAGAGAAAATGCAGCGCTACAGTATCACTATGTGCACCAAGGCCTGTAACAAAATCAGGAATCCATGAGCGGGCAGTGTCCATCTTGCGCATCGATAATGAGTACGGTCAACAACGTCCACTGTTTTTTAACAGTCGACAGGTCGCCTGAATATCTCGCAAATTTCTTTGCACTTTGGCTGATGCCCGAGTGTTTTCCTTTCCCATTGCTTGTGTTAACTCTGCTTTTCCGAAATGCCAGAGGGGTCAACTTCAATAATTTTGAAGACATTTTGCCCCCCCCCCCCCCACATGTAATACGCTACAGTGTACATACACTGGACTTTACATCTGAATTTCTGAATACCGGTACCTTTGATTGCTTTATTCAGTGCTCTGTGTAATCAAACACAGACAGCACTGAGATGGGGGGAAAATATCGATCGGGGAAAGCGTGTTGTGTACATTCTATTCATCAAACAGTAATTTACACAAAGTTTGTGAAAAGCCAGGTATGCAGAACAGAATCTTCAGACGCTTGGCCGGCGGAGTTTGCCAAGAAGCGGGCATTCGGAGGTAAATATTGGCAGAGGTCGTGGAGGTTGAAGACACAAAACCTCACTGTGTAAGGAATTCTAGAAGCATACATGGTCACAGTGAATCGCATTCAAATTCACAGTCTACATAAGTACTATCTTGTGGTAACAATTTTAAAGGCATTATTTACCATTTGCAGATGAAACAAAAACCCAGCTTTAGTGCTTCAAAATAGTTCTAAAATGTGAGTGAGGCACAAAAACAACCATTGTCAAAATTTTAATCAGGATAATCAATTTGTAAGTATTGTTAAATATACAAAATGTGAACAACAGAACTTTATAATGAAATTGTTTCTAGACTAAACAGTCTACAGTTATGGTTTAATGAGAAAAACAGTGATATCTCCCTGTATTTTGTTTTCTTACAAAATTTTCATATGATAGGATGTGTTTTGCGACACAACTGACCTATACATGCATCAAATGTGATAACTCGAAAATTTTTAAAATCACTGCTCCAAAGGTAAACTGTACCTTTAATAAGAGACACCCCAATATTAAATCAGGGGGCAGTTTAATACTACACTGTATCATCTGACATAGATTGTATTACAACATCATATTCACAAAGCCTATTTCTTTTCAGTTTAGGTTTAACAGATATAAGACTCATTTTCTTGCTACTAGCATTGCACAAAATTTAAACAAAAATCTGTGTTAAAGGTCCAGTTTACCTTTGGGAGCAGTGATTTGAAAAATGTTCAAGATATCAACTTTCATGTAGATGGGTAGGTCTGTTGTACCCACAAAACACCCTTCCATATAAAATTTTTGCAATAAAGCCTAGAATATAAGTATTTTCCCAATAAACCGTAACTGTAGACGGTTTAGTCTGGAAACATTTTGATTAAAACTATTGTTCACATTTTGTATATTTACCAATATTTAACATCGACTTTACTTATTCAAATTTTCACAGTGGTTGTTTCTATCCAGTTAACTCACATTTTAGAACCATTTTGAAGCACTAATGCTGGGTTTTTGTTTCATCTGCAAATGGTAAATTATGCCTTTAATACTGATAAGCATTCCCCTGTACTTGCCAATATGGCAGGTGGGCTAGTGTCCAGCATCCTACAATGTGCAAGTGTAAACTATTTAAACTTGTCCCATTCTCTTGGATGCTCCCGACAGAATCGTGTGTTAGTTAAGAGCAACAGACAGTCTGACACCTGCTCATGCATACCTGTAGTCTTTTTGTTGTTGATTCATTTCTCAAAATTGAAAAGCCAGTATTCAACTTTCCATTTCCATGGCAACTGTGACTTACTCTTGTCACTAGCTTCCATGAAAAACTGAATGATGCTGATGTTGGCATCATTCAATTCTTTGAACAGCAGTGGAGGAAAAAAAAAGAAGTGAATTCTTGCAAACTGGCCATGAAAGTGAAATTACACACACCATGTCATCATTTCCCATGTGGCATGATTTCAAATCCATTTTTCTCTCCTCTTCCCCAGAGGAAGTTATTAGCTTCAAAATACTTCCTACAGTACACACACTTGACTTGTGAGCCGCTTTAATAATTACAATTACATGCAGTCTATGCAAATCCTCCCCCCCCCTTTTTTTTTTATTTTAGATGAATTAGCACAACAGATGGATTTGACATCATGAACTAATAGGATAATCACCAAAGGTACGCTTGCCCTCCGGCTTCGTGTGATCAAAGTACGGCCAGCTGCATTTCTGCGTAATGGCCAGACGATATCAACATGGACGCTATAAACACGCGAGAATGGCGATTTTTCATCATAAATGGTGCACTTTTTAATTGAAGTTTCACCAGACAAATGGGGGAGAAACAACAGTGACAACAAGGTGAACAAAATATGTGGGGGAAAAAACTTGGCACTGCTTCACCACAAGACTGCTTGTTGCCAAAAACAGTGCTAAGCTTTACCAAGGTTTCCAGCTTAGAGTACTAATGGATTGCAAAATTTGAGGAAAACACAAGCAAAGAAAAAAAATAGAATGTTTATCTGTCTTTCCTGTAATCACGAGTCAACAGCAATATGCTGAAAATAATGTTATTAAGTTAAACCTTTCTTGCTTGTCTTCAGTAATTCAGCACTAAATCTTCAGACAACTGTTATTAAAATTAAAGGTCCTGTTTACCATTGGGAGCAGTGATTTAGAAAATGTTTGAGATCTATCACATTTGATGCATACAATTGTATGTGTACATGTACGTCAGTTGTATCACAAAACATCCTACCATATAAAAATCTAGCGATAAAGCCTAAAATACAAGGAGATTTCACTATTTTCCTTAATAAACCATAACTGTAGACGGTTAATAGTCTTGAAGCATTTCATTATAACTATTGTTCACATTTTGTATACTTACATTGTAACACTGATTCAAATTTTTACATTCAAGGTTGTTTCTATCCCTAACTCACATTTTAGGATTATTTTGAAGCACTAATGCTGGATTTTTGTTTCATCTGCAAATTGTTAATTACACTATGCCTTTAAAGAACCAGAGTGACACTTCATGACTGTGTTGCAAGCAAATTCAGTCCCACTATACATGTAGCTATGAAAGATAGAATTGGATGATTGGATCACATGTCATTGCACTTTCTAGCACTGGTTTTACAGCATCGCCTGTTCATAAAATCTAAATCACTATTAAAGGCACCGATTTCATTGACGATGAATGAGACATTATTGTGTACTCAAGTTGAGTTGAACCATCATTTTCATTCACAAACCCCATCTTTTTATGATCTCCTTACAATTTTACATGGGAACTGTTATGGCTGTGCTGTACCAGTACATTGTATGAGACAGTTAGCATTTTGTATCATCATAAATTTTGCATCATGATATGTCACATATGCGGTTAAATACAATTTGAACATTAAAGCAAGCTGTTATGTCCCATCCAAAGAATCAAGCAGCGATGATAAAGTTCTTTGCCTAGGAGCACGACTGCAGCAGCAAGGGGGCTCAAACCAAAGTCCTAGTATCAGCAGCCTTTATATGCAGTATATTTTCCCTCTCAGTTCCTTACATACAATTCCTTCTACTGTTTGAGTATTAAAAAGTGCAAGTTCTTTGTCTTCACAGATTTAAGGGAAAACAACATCAGAAACAAAGGCACTGTATTACAAAATTGTACAATATTGTACTTGGTAGTTTATCACAACAAAATATGGACAGGTGAGAAGTACAATGTAAACATGTGATCCTAGAGACGAACAACAATCAATCCTACATAGTATGTATACTCATACTCATTCCCATTAACTTTAAATGTGAACCTCCCTCTCTCTTTAGATCCATTGCTGCTTGGCATTACGTGCCTAATGACAGCCGTGTTGAACAATCCTTGGCACCAGACACAGTGACTGATGACACATCCACACAAGGTTTCCACAATCCCTACGATCCCACGACCGTAACCTAGAGCCCTTGGGGCTAGAGCAAACACAATTAGTGCATGCATCAACTTTACAGCTCGAGTTGTACAAACTGCCTAAAGTCTAGACGACATGAAAAACTTGATGGGCCACAAAACCTGAAAACAGGAAGCAATTCTTGAACCAGAAAACATGTATTAAAAAAAACGAGTACCAACTTCCAAGCATAGATGCTGAAATGTTGAGTGTTATGCTGTTCACATGAATCTTTATTATTCATTTGAAACTGAACAAAACAGGCAACTGTACAAGTTGTATGTCTTTTATCAGAAGGGAGATTCTTTAACCTCAAGATGTACAGTTGTACAAACATGCAATCTTGTTGTATGAAAATTCTACTTTTCAAAGCACTTGCGAATATACAGATGACTAATGTCGGAAGTAACGTTTTTTGCTTTCGGCCACCATCCGAAGTGTATTGGACTGCAGTCTGATGAATCTGACTTGTGTTGGTCGACTATCAGGTCAGTGTCAGACATGTCGGGTGTGATCCGATGAGCCAAGATCGTCTGACAAGGATCACAAGTGACATAAGACTGTGCATGCCTTCAAATGTTGTTTTGAAATACAAAAGTCTGAATTGTATGCACATTTGTTCTAGTTTGTTTGTATTCTACTATTATTGTTGACAATTTAACAATGCGGCTCACTCACTAGTGTACATCTACGAAGTACAGTACATTAGCACTTTGGTCCCAGGAACATACTAAGTGAGAAAACACTTGCATCCATAAAAATCCTGCGTTGAATGGCCATGAGGGTATCGCAAATAATTGAGCTGTTTATTGTATTGATATAAAAGGGGAAAAACTCAAGTCCAGCTGAGGTCGTCCAGTAGGTTGATGTTTGTGCTGAACCAGCACTGTAATTTTATTATACTAGATGTAAGAACCTTTTCTTGTGCAAAACACATCCTTTTGATTCCCTCTCTGAAGGGACCATATACATTGTTGTAGAATAAGATCAGCATTAACCAAAGAGCTTACATTTTACAACAAATTTGTAGGGTCTAGATACAGTGCACTGCCATTGTGACAAATACAGTACATGTACAACAAAATTCTGATTACAATGACATTTAAATTCAGACAGCAACATCATACATTTTAATTGTTTATTAGTTCGGTTTTAAAAAATTTCAATATAACGACTCTGATATGATGGCAGTCCATATGGTGGAGGCCTTCAATTTGCCATACGCCCTTTATCCATTATAATTACTCTACTATTGCGCGGAAAGACATAATGTTAACAGTTAGTGTAGCACACAAGCAACCAAGGAGTAACCAAATCATGGAGTGCATACTCATGTTACAAAAGTCCAAAACATCATTGTACTGTAATCATTAAACATCAAAATTTCCAGTAAGAAAAATCTCTTTGCCAAAGACTTAGGCATTAACAGTCATGAAAGACATTTCAAAAGAGAGACGACTACCATTCATGTTTTTATGCTGCCCAAATAGTTAGGTGACACTGACAGTTCAGGGGTGTATCCAGGATTTTTTGTGGGGGGTTCGTAATCACAATTTTTGGACCTCTATCTTTGCGAGGGAGCGGAGCGACCGAGCGGGGGAGGGTGTGGGAGGGGGGTGTCCCCACTCCCACGGTAGGGAGTTTTTGAATCTTATATCTTAAAATGGGGCCATTTGGTGCATACAAAAGTGACTTTTAGACATACTTAAAAAAAACCATTTACGTTAAAATTGGTGATAAAACCTGTGTTGGTCACTTACAAGTTCGTGAATCGGTATTAAAGTTGAAAACTGCATTTAAAAAAAGTTGCTGACTAGCTACACCTTCCTGAGTACATAGTAAAAAGTTTTGCGGACCATTTAATACGAGTATTCCAGAGCAAGAGTTGACGATACTTTCAAAGATAGTCAATCCTGCCCAACTTTGCCTCCGAATGTAGTAAGAAAGGATTCTAGAACCTCTTTAGCAGTGTCCTAGAAGCAAGTAAGGAGCAGGCGAGTGCAAGAAACCGCGCGTTGCTGCGCCGCCCAGCTGGCAGGCCGTGGCGGTTGTCATAGGGTAAGGCGCGAGTAATAGTAGGCCAGCTGTAAGTGTGTAGTCTAGTCAACCAGTTTGATGAGTTGCTGATGGGAGACAGGAAAATCGGTAAACTTGGCAGTGCGGCTTAAGCATTAGAAATAACGTATGGCAGATTAAAACTAAGTTACGGGATTTACGAGGTTTTTGACAATTTGCTGGAACACCACCTGCCAGGGCCCCGTTGCATAAAAGTATACTATTATGGTAACTTTGCCATCCAGTGGAAACTCCCATGGAATTCTTGATTTTGATTGGCTGTTGAGTATTGTTGCCATGGTAGTTACCATTGGATGGCAAAGTTACCACAACAGTAACTTTTATGCAACGGGCCCCTGGTCACTTTTTTTTCCTGTTGTATATAGATAGGGTAAAAAGCCCTCGAAAAACAAAAATGTCTTTTACAAAAAGTGGACCTTTTGAAAAAGTTTTTTGGGGGTCGTACGACCCTTCCGACCCCCCCCCCCCCCCCCCCCCCTTTGCATACACCCATGCAGTCATGTACGTAATGGTAGTAGTGAGACCGAGTGTTAAAAGTCACTAGAAAACGTGACCGTCGTAAGGTAAAAATTCTCCTGAATACAG
The DNA here is from genome assembly GCF_040938485.1 of Diadema antillarum. Classification (NCBI taxonomy): domain Eukaryota; kingdom Metazoa; phylum Echinodermata; class Echinoidea; order Diadematoida; family Diadematidae; genus Diadema; species Diadema antillarum. The sequence goes on from NW_027271462.1 coordinate 1,015,933, forward strand.
CTGTAGGCTTCTGTCTCCATTTGATGAAGTGCCTTCCTTCAAAATACCATAGTAATTACAATGCACAATAGAATGTTGTTTTTTATTCGGGGGGGGGGGGGGGAGGTGTCATTAACAATACAAAATTACAATAGACTCTACGTTATACAGCTTACTATAAAATATGAAAGTCTCTTTGACTTTTACAAGTCGCAACAAGACTTTGCTTTGTAAACGTCATTAGATTGATTTGACTGTACCTGCAATCAAGGAATTGGGAATTTGTCAGCTAGAATGTCGAATAAATTTACAACGGCTACAGAATCTCCCAGAATGATTGAGTGTCCTTAAAATTACTGACTCTGTATGTGTATGTAGTGGCAAGTAGTGCACACAGTGTCACAATTTCTGTTTTACTGCACACGTAATGGAGAAATGACATAACTATTCCAGAAGAGAAGAAAATATTGGCTACATTTTCAATGTTTAATACTTGATAGAGTCTACATAGTCTTCAAATCGCCTTTCAATGAGGCATGACGAATAAACTCTGCTCTCTGTGCACCATCCACACAATCCGTGTACATTGCTACCAAGAGCTTCACGCCACTGACGCCATAACTCCCCCCGTGGAAAATGCACCAACACGCCAGTCAACATAGCAGCACGTTGACTCAGAAACAAGGAGCCGAGATAACTACATCAATTCATAAAATGGCTAAAAACAATCTTACCAAGATATGATTGTAGTAGTGACGAGATGACGGTGTTCAGTATCTCTGTAGCACTGTAAAAGTCATGCACGACAAGCCGAAAGATTTTTTAATCCCGTTTTTTGAAGAAGGTGAAGTACATCTAACGTTACACTCCTGCGTTCCCACACGTAACGTTCCAGCACTGTTGTGTATCGTACGATACACAAAAACGCGACGACGACGCGATGCGATTCTTCTATGCACGCCCTCTATTGTAGTTCTCAGTACGTCGAACGCACAGCTTGCACGCTCTGCTGAGCAAGCGAGAAGTCGCGAGGCTGCTGGAAATAGCTGCGGTTGAATGCACCTTGACGTATCAGTCGCGAATGTCTTTCGCATGACATAATAGAACGCTATTGATAAAAAAGGGGGTGGGTCCTGTATGATTTGAAATCGAAACCTTGTGACGAGCAAGACAAATTCTTTATCTTTGAACGGCGCGTAAGTTACTTCCGGTTCGATCATAATATCGACTTTTCTGTGAAGTCATGAACGCTCATGTGCTCCCAAATATGGTGCGGTAAATAATTGGAGTGATTCACTAAAGCAGTTCAAGGATATTATAGGCTTACTAATGTGCTCGCATTGTGTTGACTGTCATGTAAACTGTTGTGATGCGCTGTGTTACGCGGACTTATTTTTTTTCGTTTTCTTTGGTTGTTCTTTTTTTTCCCCCAGTGTGTTGACTCCGCGATTTTGATTTGTTAGTTTTGTTTGGTCAGGTTTCGATTGTGAATGTTCGAGAAAAGCCAAACATTGGTAGACTTTAATGTTCGACTTTGGACTGGTTCACGTACGTTTAACAAATTGAATGCTGCGTCACTCTTAATTTTTTCGCAGTTATGATTTATAATAATGTGATATGATTACATATTTCATCTCTTTTTCTTTCACTTAAAACAATTTGTTTTGAAGGAAGAAGTTACCCCTTTGTGGCACGATTACAGAGATCGATTTAAGTATAATATTTTCTTTTATGGAGAAATAGATAGATGAAGACGTTGATCATAATATGAGACATAATCCAATAACTAACGCAGTTTGACAAACTACTTAAGAACATAATATAAGAACATAATATATACCTATTTTCGTATAGGGCTGCCGTATAATATCCCCAATGTAATTACCAATATTTTGCTCACTAGGTCTATAAAAGTTGCAAAATGAATTAGGCGATTTAGCACCACCAATCCGTGAACAGTGAAATAGTAATTGCAGTGCATATTGCAGATAGCTGAAGATTCAAAGCACTTTACTAACATTCAACATGATATTCAAGATGCTGTCCATAGTATAAAAATTCATTATAAAACAAGCAAAGTAGGTCGTTCCAAGAAGGCAACACAAACTTTGTAATGCAGGCCTTATTATACTTCTTCATTACTCAACATACATATCGAACTGCATGTTTCCATAATATATAGCAATGCTATTTTTCTTTCAAATCTATTGTCGATCATTACTCTAACAGCTGGATATGAAGAGTTTGTTCGCAAAAACCGATAAGTCCATATTTGCCAAATGGAGATATTTGCGATTAAAGGTCAAGAAAAATAAAGAGAATTGAATAAGAAAAATGTTGCTTATTTTGACCATAGCTTCAAAAGTGTACCTTTATATGTAGTGACCATATACTATTTTGTACATTATGACAGAGATCGTACTTCAAAATCTTCAAAAATCTACTTATCGGTTTTTGCGAACAAACTCTTCATAATTATCATGTTCCCGACAAGTGAGAGAAACGCAGTGGGAAAAAAGGAAGGCCATTAAACTTAGATCACTAGACGAAATATAGGCACCTTTTTTATATTAATGGTGGTTAAAACAAACAGGATCAGCCTTTCAAAATAGCATTACATTATTTTCATTTTATTTATTTCATTTCACTTATTCATCTTTATTTTCAACAACAACGAATATAAGTGTAAAATATATCAAGCAAAAAAAAAGCAATATACATATTCTACATAATATCAAAACAAAATAAAACACGCAATAAAGCACTGTGAAGCCTAGATGCATGATAATAAGTATGTAAATAATGTTATAGTATGGATGGAGTATCGCATTCACAGTTTTGTCATCATCATCATCATTATCATATACGTAAGGAGAGATCGTGACAATCACCGAATGAATTATTCAGACGAGTAGCATTTGACAAGTTTGATTTTGTTTCAAAAAGTTGAACTTGGGCTAATAGACAGGGGAACGGGAGGGGGCTGGAGCTGCTGCTCCGATCTCCATGAATAAATCGGGGGGTGGGGGCGGGGGTCCATTGGTAATTTAAAAACAAAAATAAAAGAAAAATTCTTCAAGGGGAATAATTTAACCCATAACATTCCACAGTTTCAGCTGTAAGCTTACTACTTTATTTGCTCTAGTTCCGGAAGTCCATCTCTAACCAGTTTTCAGTTCAGTTCAAATTTATTTCCTATATTTCTACTTTCTCACTGATGAGATTACAAAATGATTGACAGTAAAACAAGAAGACAAAATATATATACATTTTCCATTCAGTGTTATTCCTGAGAGAATGGACGAGTTGAAACGTGATAAAAGTTTTTAACTTTAATGATTATCCTCTCTCTTTTATGACAGAGCTACCAAGTCTCACGCATTCTGCGTGAGACTCAAGCATTTAGGGGCCATCTCACGATCTCACGTATTGCACCCATTTTTCTCACGCATCGGACAAAGTCTACAACTCGGGCCTATAAATACGGAGCATAGCTCAAAAGATTAAAGTGATAGTTGCAATTAAAGGTATATTTCCCTTTTGTCTGTCAAAATAAGTGAAAAATAATCACTTAAGTATGCACCTGACCGCACCATTAAGAGCTAAAAATTGAAAAAGCTCCCTACCGTGGGAGACCACGAGGGGGGGGGGGGGACCCCTCCCACACCCTCGCTCGCGTGCATATTCGCGCGCCGAGATGCCGAGTCATGAAAATCTCACTCATAAAAATTTTTTGAACTTGGCATCCCTGTTATGATGACTTATACGCCTACGTTAATAGGGATATGGATATTAGAATAATATCATATACTCAGTAGTAAATACATATTATATACACACCAACATACACACAAGGCAACACATCTCATGTTTTTCGTGTTTAAATGCCTTTATATTTTAGTAGATGTCTGGCATTAACTCATATGCTTTGATCTTTAGTCATCGATCTTCAGTTCTATTGTCTTGTATAATTAAACGTTTTTAGAGCGTTCTTGTTGCCCCAAATAATCTGCGAGGGATCACGGTATGGAAATGCTTGATTTAAGAAAAGAAAAAAAAATGTACTACGAAAGGAATTGGATTGATTGGTAATTAGGATAGTGACGACGATGATGAGAATAGGAAGATAACAATAATATGAATATATTGATAATGAAAAAAATGATGATGGCAATAATAATGATAATAATCATAAAAAGACGAACTAGAAGAGGGGAAAGGGAAGAGAAGAAAAAGAAGAGGAGAATGGACAAAGGCAATGGGCAACGCACCGGGTCAGACAGTCCTTCAAGGTGTTCATATATTGGACGTAATAACCAGAGCACTGTTATAAAATATCTAGGAAAATATCTTTCTGCATAAAACTCGTATCTCAATGTCAGTTTTGTGGTTGTGCCCATGGCTATCTTTCTTTCTTTCTTTTTGTATGCGACGACCTACAGCTACAGCTGCTACTTGTTACGGAGCAACCCTGCGCAACTGATTATAATGACGCTTACTCGTACTTGGTACTTGGTAGTGATACTCCAAAAGACCCCAAGCGGAGTTTAAACTGGAGGTGGCGGCAGAGGGTGGACTCAGTTTGAGAGAATATGATTTGAAACCATGGTCTTAAAAGTAGTTGAATTAACTTGAGAGACTGCACATTGAGGAAGGCTATTCCATGTCCTTGTGGTTCGATCGAAGGAAGAAGGAATTCCTGTAGGGCCTACATTGTAGCTGCCCATGCAATAAAGTACAAGTTGACAAACAGGTACGACGTACTGTTGTGAATAAACACCTGATTGCAACATATATCGTCCCGTTTGTCAACTGGTACAAAACATCGAAGGTACAACATTCAGCAACGAAATCTTTAAAGGAAAAGGAATCAAAGTTAACGAACCATAAACAAGCTGCTTACATGCGATATAATGTTCACCAAAGAGTTTCACTGTAGCTGCCCATGCAATAAAGTACCAGTTGACAAACGGGACGATTATGTTGTGAATAAACACCTGATTGCAACATACATATCATCCCGTTTGTCAACTGGTACTTTATTGCATGGGCAGCTACATCTGTGTTGCTAGCTGGTACCTCGAACTGATTTGAATGCCCCCGCCTACTTCGATCTGGTTTAGGGCAAATATGGTCTGTGTGATGTATGTCGATTTCCTTATGGAGCATCTTATAAAAACAGGATAAGCAATGTATTTCCCGTCTGTGTCGGAGTGAGTTCCAGTTTTAGTGAACTAAGCAGCTGGGTGACACTTTGCTTCTTGGTCGTACAATGTATGTGTTTGTAACAAAACGAGCAGCCCGTCTTTGGACTTGTTCGATGGAGGAATATTCTTGTTTGTGTATGGGTCCCAAGCAGCGGTAGCATAATCAAGGTGAGGACGGACAAGGGTTAAATATAACTTTTCCTTCACAGATGTTGAACAGTTGGAAAAATCTCGTCTGAGGAAGTTTTAGACAACCGATGCTTTCGTTGTTATGGTGAGTCTGGCTGTTCCAGCGCAAATCGTTTTGAATATGAATGCCGAGATATTTAACTTGTTTAGACTCTTCAAGGGTGATGCCGAGAATGTTGTGTGATATACTCCCTGGAGCTCTTTTCCTGGGTCCCGTTGCATAAAACTTTGTTAGCAACCTCAAAAAATTCAGGTTGGGATTTGCCAAACCTGAATTTTTCAAGGTTGCTAATCTAAGAATGTAAAATAAGTTGCATAAAAACTCTGGTTGGGAGCTTCCAACCGGAATTTTGTGATTTCAACCGGAAAAAAATCTGGTTGGAGTTTGGATGCAACAGGCCCCTGGTGACACGCATTGATTCACAGAGGGATTAAATTTCATACCCCACCGGTGTGACCATTGTACCAATGTATTAATGTCATCTTAGAGGGCATTTTCGTTGTCATTTGATTTATTTGGCGATACAACAAACAGTCATCAGCAAATAACCTCGTAGTTGATTGTTGATTATTACGGAGCCTGTAAATAGAATTGAATGTTTAAAGGAGATGGCCTACAAGAAAGAAAAAAGTGAACTTGACTTTGCCATCCTTTCGCACAATTCATCGCTTAAAAAGAATGTTTTGGAAGAAACAAACATTATATATAGGCCCTAATGGGAGATCAACCAGTCCCGACGTACATAAGCAAACAGTTTGTTTAGCTGCGTGCAGAACCAAGGAGGTTTTATACATGGTGTTCCAACTGGCTGTAATTATTCAAACAGTTGTCAAATTTCTATTGGTGTACAAAAGAATTCCACAGGTGCACTTGTGCCTTTGATGATGGATGTTTCAGGCCGCCGTCTTGCTGAGCAATCTGAAGATTCATTTTGAACGTTATCATAATGTTGGCCATATTTTGCTTATTTATCTATTAAATGATATGAAATTTTACTTAATGATAAACCATGTAAAACAAAAGTCAATTCCGTTCAGAAATTTGCCCAAAAGTAAATCAAAGCTGTATTATGTGAAAATGTTTAAAACTGTAACATCCTGGAAAGCTGGTTTTATCACTTTTCCACTTAATTTCCACAAATGAAACTAATATGGAATAATCTTCAAGTATAATTCTTTATTGATAGATAAATTATATCAGATTAGTACCCGGGTATGCCCAGTCGAGTGATTTTCATCTTCATTTCAGCATTTTTTGCTCAATTTCTCTTCACGCATCCTCTGTTAGTACCACATACATGTACCTTTTTTAAGAAGGGATAAGATAGCGAAAAGTAATTATCATCACAAAGTCTTCCTTTGAAAGTGGCTGGTGATTATGCAATGAGACACGAGTCAATTGTCTTCGTATCTCCGGGGCAGATCCTGTTTGGCACATGCTTTAAATATTGTTGAGCGGCGGCTTCGAACATGGGTTCAAAGGGAATAACTCTCAACGTTGTTACTCCATCTCTTCAACCTCCTTAGCAGAACTTACGCAATATTTTTCCTATTTTTCACCACTAGAGGGAGCTAGAGCATTCCATAAGAGCACGCTGAATTCAAAATGGCAGCGCCCATTGAAGAAGACGAAGGGCCGGCTCCTTCCGATGACTTCTACGCAATCTTGAACGTCCGAAGAGAGGTACGGCTGCAACTTTTTTTTTTGAAATAACTCCTGTTGTACTTCTGCTCTACATTATTATCTCATTTTAACCCTATTGTTTCCAATGAACTTTTCAAACGGTCAGTAAATGATGATGCCATTGAATGCCGTTCCTGGCCAAATTATAACCACTGCGATGCCGCCCGCGCGCCCGGCCGTGTGTTGGCGCGTGCTCCGCGAGACCGGCTAGCTAACTAGCTGCTAGGGTGATAGCCCGACACCGGGTACATTGACATTGCATCATCATCTTGAAGATGAAAATTTAACAGTTAGGCTTTTCATTCTTGCTAGCATGCGCCATGGATATTAAATTATCATGTACTACCATGTATGTAGTTTCACGTTCTCCTCTTGTTCGTTGACTTGTAAACAAACCAGGCCAGGGGCCGTATTCTGAGGGCTTTAAGTGTCTTTATTAGCACTTAATTACCAAATTGGTATTCTGAGAGCTTGATTAAGTAGGGCCTAGGGGGTTTATTAACTACCATGACAACAAGCGTTTTGGCGGGAAAGTCTTACGCGCTTGCACTTATCAATGCGCGTACACCTCTGAGAGGACTTATTCACTTAATCACAGAGTTAATTACAAATCGGTATTCTGAGTAGGTGTAGGTCTAAGTATGAAAGTTGATGGAAAACTTAATGATACCAAAGAGTGTCATTAACTACTCCGATATCACACATTTTATTTACAGAGCTTTTTCTCGGCCACAACGATGCTTACCGTCTTCGGTAACCGAGGAGCGGTTGAGTCTTTGTCTCTTGTTGTCATGGTATCCGTAGAATTCAGAGAAAAAAAGAAATATAGAGTAACTGCGTCAGTAAGCGGTCGTGCAGCCGTTCGCGGCAGGTACAACATACACGGTAATATACAGCCTGATTATAGCTAAACACAGCGTTGCACTGTTACATGCACACTACACATATACTAACACACTAGCAATCAACAAAAACCAACCGATAAAATGGGCACGATCTCTGACGAAAGTGAAATTTTCTCACCTAAATGACAACATATCGCATCCAAAATGAAATTTTCGGAACTTCTTAACATAACAGTTAAGAAACAATGGTCCAAGAAACTGGATTTTTTGTCGTTTTCTCGATGTTCATGGATTTTGAAAACATATCCTCACGTAAAATAGAATTTTCGCGAGCCGATGTGGGCCGCCATTTTTTTCGGAAAGTGGATGTTACCATCGAAAAAAAATGAGAAAAACACAAGAAAGACATCAACAACACCGCCAGAATTGCGATCTTGTTTGCGGCCAATGCATGTGCGCACGCTATTTTCACGTGCTTTCGCAATGGGAATTGGCGCTTACGCAATGTTCGCGAGACATGTGAAGGCGTTCAGCTAAAGATCGCAGAGCACGCGCGTATTGCATAGGGATTGTACATCGTGCCGCAAGCAGAAATACTACGTCGCATATCGCCCTTATCGGCGAAAATTGTGCCGGGTTTTGCTCTGGTAAATTATGAAAACTGCATTGGTCATTGGTAAATTTCTTTCATGAAAACAATTGCGTTAATGAATAATCTTGTCTAAGATATATGAAATGGTTGAAAATAATTTGCCTGATTTGTTTGCAAGTTGGAAAAACTCTTAACAATGCTTAAACTGCCGCAAACGGGATATTTTACTCTAGGCGATCTTCGGGGAATTTTGTCATTTTATGTGAGCTCCTCGCGTGCGTAGGTGAAGGGTTGTAGTCAAAGACCGAAGTGCGCGCACGGAGCTCTTGCGTTGTAATTACAGGGGGTGTGTGGAGGAGCGCGCATTGAGGGCATATTTGCGCGCGTGATCATCATTTCGGCTTCTAACAACGCTTCTGATTGGATGGAATAACAATTAAATGGGAGGAACCTAAGATAATTATAGGGGACTTAATCATACCTTAATTACGACCTCAGAATACCACCCCAGCATTTCAGATTAGAGATCTTTGTTAGACACCCTATCATATTTGCAAATTGTAGCATAAATTTACTCATGTGGTAGTATAGACATCCCCTCTAAATCTAAATCAAATGATAACTTGCATTCTTTTATTTTTGTAATGTGTTGCGTGTTATCAAAATTTTAATGCACTGGAATGGATGCTACAGAAAATCTAACTTCAACCAGCCCAATGCAAAGTTCTGACAATAGAGTGCCCTGGTATTGCCTGGGTGGGCCGTGGGGTTACAAGAAATCATGCTCAGCACTCAACAGCATACAGCAATGATTGAAAGAATGTGTTTGTGTGTGTGTGTGTGTGTGTGTGTGTGTGTGTGTGTGTGTGTGTGTTTTATTTATTTGTTTTTGTGAGTGTGTTTTTTATTTATTTATTTTTGTGTGTGGTTTTTTTTTTTTTTTTTAATTTTTATCTCAAGAATGATTTGATTACGTACACAACCGGTATAAACTGTAACATTGACCATGAAATATATTGAATAGTCTATTATAGAAAATAGATAGACTTATAGTCTATTACACTATTGTTGACAATGTGCAATGAATTTCACAGTGCATTTATGATACTTTTAGTTCCAGATACTTTGTGGCTAGAGTTTTAAACTTCTACTTCAGTTCAGCTATCCGACAAATTGATATGTTTTGTTAAATACATTTTGTACCTGCAGCTTTATTCGCAATTTCATTAGAAACATTAGAAATGACTGGATCTGCCAATTTAACTAATCACTGCATATGTTCAGGATTACAATACATACAACAGTAATATCATACAAAGAATTATTAGCAGTCTAATTAGATATAAATTTCTAGATACGTTCTGCTAGACCTAGATACGGTATACTTATAAACTCAGAATTGATCATTTGCAAGAATTCAGTACTGCTCTGACTGAAATTTTGAGAAGCTGTGATAGTACTGTTCTTATCAAATGCAAGTAATTTTCAAGAATGTGAATATTTTTGTATTCAATGTTATTGGTTGACCATCAATAGGAAATCATGTCATGCCTTTCTAACCCATCTAACAGAAGTTGTTAGTTGCAAAAGGAAAACAAATGACATACAGTACAGAAAAATCAGATATTGGCTGCACAGACTTACAAGTGTTCCCAGACATAGGCCTCCTGTACACTAATACATTTTTCAATAAACTGTTTTTAGTTTTTATCTGATGATCTTATTACAATTATTTTGATGGGAGGCCTACTAACAAAGTAACATACATTAAATCACCATGTCAGTTGATCTTCCATCTGAGCTTCAATCAAATATGAAAATGATCCAATTTAGGCGAATCAAACTCCAAATTTACAGCTTTCAAATGCAAAACTAATTGCACATTGCATCTCTGATCATGAGTATTGAAGAATTTGTTGTTCATCTCCATGGTAACAAACATCTTTGCAGGCCTCACAGGATGAGCTGAAAACGGCGTACCGTCGGATGTGCATGCTGTACCATCCAGACAAACATGGACAGACGGCAGACAAGTCCTCGGCAGAGACCATCTTTAACAATGTACAGCAGGCCTATGAAGGTAATCTACAGTATGTCCCCCCAAAAAATTACAATCGGATATTCGCATTGATAACTCCCAATATGATTTAACTGTCCAAATGCTACTTTAGGGTCATAAAATATAACATCTTAGCTCTTATTTTGCAGAAAATCCCATTCAATTTGGTTATAAGCGGTCACAGAGAAATATGGACTATTGTAAAGCATGTCATAAGTCTGATTCTTCCAAGTTTAGCACTTGGATGCTCTTGGAACTGCATATTAATGTGTGAACACAATAGCCAGAACTTGGAGGGAAGGGATTCTTGACATGCTCTACAAAAGTCCTCATTTCTCTTTGACCACTGAAGCAAATCGAATGGAGTTTTCTGTAAGATGTGGGCAATGAGTTGTTGTTTCACACCCTAGAATTGTATTTGGATTGATTTACTATTTTTAAAGTTATCATTGCAGAGGGTCCTGTCGTAATTTTTTTTTTTTTTTTTTTTGGGGGGGGGGAGGGGGGTTGGACATACGGTACAGAGGCTCTTCCCAACAGAATGGGTGTACAACTGCTTAAAATTCATTTTGGGGAAGTTTGCAGTGATGAGTGGTTATCTTCTGTGGTCATGCTCTTTTCTGAATAAATCCTACAAGAAAGAAAGAGAAAGAAAAAAAAAGGTGTATTTGGATGAAAGTATGCCTGTATGGCAATACAGTGTATCTGTGCAAGAGTGGACAACGAATGCATCTTGCAGTGAACACAAGTTTGCATCAGATTTCAATGTAGTGTGATCATTCACTATCTAGAATATTTAGGATATTGTGAGCTTGAATAAAAAGTTTGCAAATTTGGTGGCAAATTGCCAATCATTGGAAACTGTCAAATCAATGAATAGTTCGTCACAGTAGTAATATTTCAAGACAAAGTGTGCATGTTAATGTTTGTGCACCGAAAAGGCAGTCCCATCTGCACTCTTTAATTTTTTCGACAGAAAATAGAGGAATATGTTAATATGTTTAGCAGAAGGGCTATTTTTTATCCACAGTCACAATACTGCAAGGGATACTATGCACCAACCATTTTTTCTTGCATATCAATCATAAGAATTAATGGACTGGCTTCTAAAGTCACTGATATCTTTGCCAGTCAAATAATTGCAGCTGTTATTCTGCACGCATGGCCTGATGGCTACATCTCTACTCTATCCTATTGCGCAGTTCTTAGCGATCCATCCAAAAGAGCAATCTATGACGTGTACGGGAAGAAAGGCCTGGAGGCAGAATGGGAGCTGGTCCCTAAGATGAGATCCGCCCAAGAGATCCGCGAGGAGTACGAGAGACTAGCCAAGGAGCGAGAAGAGAGGAGACTTCAGCAGAGTACCAACCCTAGGGTAGGCTTGCTACCTTCCCCTCATCCATAGATCTGACTATCACCCCATCCATCTATCCATCTATTTCTGTTTCCTCTCCATCTCTCACTCTATGCCTGTCTTCCCGTCCATGTATCGCTATTTCTCTTTATCTGTATACACATCTTTTTTCTACCTTTGTATATTTCTGTCAATTTCTTTATTCATCTTTCTATCTTTATATATCTATCTATATCTACAGTCATTGTTGCTCAAGTTGACCTCACATAAGTCGCATAATCGTCCAAGTCGAAGGTCTTTGCATGTCCTCTTCTCTTTATAAATTTTATTGATTTAAATCCCTCATGAGTCAAATTTTCCATTGGTGAATTTGCAGCTATTTCTCTATTCTGAATAGATTAGACTGTATTCACTATCTTTTCGTCATTCTGTGTGTATATCCATTTATCTATCTGTCTGTCTGTTTATCTGTCTGTCCGTTCACATACATTTGCATTGTAACACTAATGGTTTAATGACTCTTGTTCCATATGTTTGCAGAACATACAATGTTTATATGTGATGTCGGCAACTGAAGAATTGATTTGTGAAAAGGAAAACTTCATAAGATTTGTGAATTCCAATGGTGTAGTCCTAATATTCTCTGCGTGTGATTGACTGCTGTTTGCCAATTATAAGATCACTTTTTTTTTCCACCAAAGGAAAGCCCCACTCACTACTGCTATGTGAAAGAGAGCCAAAATATGCAAATATGATGATGATGTAGATATTTGTAATGGTCATGGAAATGAGTGATGATAATGATGATGATGATGATGATGATGAAAATGATGTTCAAAGCAATTGTTTAGTAAAGTTTTAGTGAAGCTTTACAGACAGAGGTGATCACCAAAGAAGCTTTTTTTGAGACAGTCATAATCCTTTTTATGCCTCCGCAACGAAGTGGCCGGAGGCATTATGTTTTCGGGTCGTCCGTCCGTCCGTCCGTCCGTCCGTCCGTCCGTCCGTCCGTCCGTCCGTCCGTACGTCCGTACGTCCGTACGTCCGTACGTCCGTCCGTACGTCTGTCCGTCCCGTTTTGTTTTTGTCGATATCTCAAGAACCGTGTGGTGGTTTTACATCAAACTTGGTATGAGGGTATATCCTTGGGGGATAATACTTTGTGTGGATTTTAGGGTCACTGGGTCAAAGGTCAAAGGTCACAAGTTATTTTGTGGAAAAAAATTGAAATTTCATGTTTTTCTCCATATCTTGCAAATGGTTCAAGGTATCTTCATGGAACTTAGTATATATGCTTGTACCGATGGGCAGTGATTATCTAGGGAAGTTGGGGGTCATGGGTCAAAGGTCAGGGGGTCAAAGGTCAAGGTCAACTCCTCAAAATATCACTACTTTCCTTAAAATGCAATATGCCTGAAGGTTGTTTTTTTTTTACTTGATGTATGGCATGTATTACCCAATATATATTTTTGGGGAAGCCAAAAGGTCAAAGGTCAAAAGGTAAAAGGTCAAGTGAAAGTGCTAAATTGCACTTTTTCCTCCATATCTAGAAAGTAACTCAAGGTATCATCATGAAACTTACATATTTATGCATGTTCAACCTAACAGTGATTCTCTTTGGAACTGTGAGGTCAAAGGTCAAAGGCCAGGTCTAGATAATGCTATTTTCCCATTTGATACTGAAATTATACTTTTTCTCAATACCTTGAAAATTACTCAATGCATAAACTTATAAAAGGGTCAAAAGTCAAGTAAAAATCATCAGTTCCCCAAATACCTGCACTCTGATATTTTAATCATTCATCCAATTGAACCTAGTTCTAGGAAAGTGAACATTCAGCACATTTGTGTCAAACCTGTCATTTTAATATTTTGCCACTAGTGTGAAACTGTCATCACACATTGTCAAGACATAGTACTATAGACCTATTGGGAGAACCATGCATTATGGCGGAGGCATATCAGTAGCCGTAGCGATATATCTAGTTCAAGATTATTTTTCTTTTCAGGGTGTTATCAGCGTTGGTATAGATGCCACTGATGTGTTTGACCACTATGAAGGATACGAAGAGGAGTCAGGGTAAGAATCTAACTTCTTTTTCTGTCTCAAAGTGATTGTTCATTTTGCATCATTTTTCTAGTCTGTAGTCATAGTGTGGTTGCCTGCTAAATTTTCACACCATTCAACATCTTATTGTAGTATGGCTGGTTTGTGCAAAATTAAAGTGTTATTATTAGTATTGTTGTTGTTGCTGTTGTTTTTTTTTTTGGGGGGGGGGGAGTGATGTGGGTATGACAAGTCGTCTGTTGAGAATGAGAAGGGCGTTAAGTTGTCTTGAACACTATGCGTTTTGTGGCAACTTAACTCCCTTATCATTCTCAACCGACGAAGTGTTCTCAAGAATTTTCTGCCATTTTCTGTCAGTTATACCAGGGTCTTTCAGGTACTGTGAATATGTATGTTAGTATTGTACATGGCACGCATGATTGTGTTCTAAAATCCTCCTCATGCATACTGTAAAACGAGGTATGTTTGCGTGCATTTTAATTTTGCGAATTTCGCGAGCGCCAGGATTCGCGAAATTAAAATGCATGTGAAAGTTCTTGTCTACACTATATGCACTGAACGCCAGTGGCAATTCGCGGAAATTTCATGCCGCGAAAAAGGCCATTGGCTCCAATTGGCGAAAATTTCATGCCACGAATTTATCTTGTTTTACAGAATTCTCAAGCAGCATAAAGATGGAATGAGATTTTTGAAAGTGAATGAAAGCAATCTGTTTGTTATGTCTGTTTGTAATCTTTCCAGTGGCCTTCCTCTAATAGAAGTGAAGAACATGTCCATAGCCCAATCCTTGGATACGCCTCTCACAACCTCTGACACAGCCACGTTCTCAGGGAACCTGCTCACTCAGAACGGGAACGGGACCGGGAATTTTTCTGTGTCTCTCCGGAGGGTGACGTCACCTCAGGCGTGGGGGGAGGTAAGACACTTTCAGGTTCTTTGGTTAAAGGTACAGTTTAGCATTGGGAGCAATGCTTTAAAAAATGTTCGAGTTATCACATTTGATGCAAATGTGTCATTGAGTTGTATCACAAAACATCCTACCATATAAAGAATTTTGCAATAAAGCCTAAAATATAAGGAGATATCACTATTTTTCTCAATAAACCGTAACTGCAGACGGTTTATTCTAAAAACAATTTTATCATAACCATTGTTCACATTTTGTATATTTAACAATACTTGACATTGAATATACTGATTAACATTTTTACAATGGATGTTTCTATCCCTAACTCATATTTTAGAACAATTTTGAAGCACTAAAGCTGGATTGTATTTCATGTATAAATGGTAAATAATGCCTTTCATTTGGAAACATGTTTGGTCCTTTTGCTAAAACATGCACACAGTAAAAACAATTGACCCAAATCATCTTATAAGTTAGAAATATTAAGCAGTAAAATTGTTATGTCCATAAGAAGATGGGGGAAGGGGTGGGCATGTGGGGGGGGGGGGGGAGGTGAGGGATGGGGATGGGCGGAGCATGCACTAAGCACTTGGCTCCTTCATTTATATAATATGACCAATGCAATAGAGATGTTTGAAACACACTTTGGCGATTTGGAACACCAAATGTATCTGTTCTCAAGAGGTGATTCTAGTATGTGCTGATCTGATGCAAGATAAATACACACTCAATAATAGTTCTTCATTAATTAGAGCTAAAGGCACAGTCCTTTAAACTCTCCTTGGTTCATATCATTGTAAACTTTGATAGGAGTAAGATTATCTCTGTCTCTAATGATTATTGACTCTCCTAATTTTGAAAACCTTTTGTGGTTCACACGATACATATTCCATGTCCAACACAGCCATGGCTTCTAAACGTGTTGTTATTAAAGTTACATGTAAATAAAGTTACCAAGAATATCTGAATAATAATGCGGTTCACTGGTGTCAACTGTTGCCATTAATGAATACCAACTGCAGCAATTAGCTGTTATCGATGTTGGTCTATTTTGGTTAACTTTAAACACAGCAGCCAATCTTTGCTCTGATTCCACTTTTATTTCACTATAATGTATAATCGTGTTACATATTTCATTCTTTTCACTCCAGTTCCAAATCTCAGGTGGCAATGGTCCTTCATTTGTCATGAAGTATTTCAGGAATATATCAAAGAGAAGGTGAGATTGGTCCAGATTTGACTTTGTGTCAGGACTGTGATTGATTTGAGATCAGAGATATACCTGGGCCCGATCTTGTTATTTTTTGCAATGATTGAAAGTTAGTGTGATATGTTTAAAAATGTTGTGAGCAACCCGTGGTGGGAAAATGCTATATTGAAAAGCAACCAAAATCATTATTGTTGAATCCTGGGTACAAGGTGTACGTATATCAATTTTTGGCAGCCATCTTGTCTCAAAATTCTCAAGGATTCAAGAGTTGCATTGTCCAGATTCGGATTCAGCACCTTCGAAATGGGGTGAAACTGTCAAAAAACACTGGGTGATCAAGAAAACAAGGTTGACACAGACTATATTTAACTTATTCTCCCATCTTGTAAAGCTAGACTGCTGTTAAGGACTTTGCATCGCCTGTCAATTAATGATTTTGATTATTTGTGTTCTTTCTTCGCTCTCATTTCTTCAGCTTTGCCTCATGCTCAGGGTTATTCCAGGTCACTCCTCAAGGCATGGTTGCTCCCGGTCTTGTGATTGGTATGTCATGACCAGTTTTCACTGATGGATGTTGTCATTCATGCAGTCTATGTAAAATGTTTGCGATTCTAAATGATAGAGGAATAAGAACGGAAAAAAAAAAAAACGGCTAATGGACACATTTGTGTAATGGTTACAATGCACAGATCAGGAATTGGCTTGCTCTTGGGACTTCTGGAAGGAGAGTGGTGTTTAAATTTTTTGGGGAGTATTGCATTGTTGTATACTTTTGCAAGGCTTTTTATGAATTATGAGCACCTTAAAGGGATGGTATAGTATTGGTGGAAATGAGGATTAGGCTTTTAATTTTTTGCGAGATACTAAGAAACCACTTATGAAATAGTACAGAGCATGCCATTCTAAGAGGAATTCAAAATTTATCTAATGAAAATCGGTTTTGGAATGGCTGAGACATCCCAAAACAAAGTAAAGCAAAGCGATCGTAACAAAAGGTGGGTTCCACCTTTTATTAAGATTGCTCTGTTTTGGATATCTCAGCCATTTCAAAGCCAACTTTTATCAAGTAAACATTGAATTCCTCTTGGAATTACATACTCTTTCACATTTCATAAGAGGTTTCTCATTATCTCAACAAAAAATGTTAGAAACCTAAAGTTAAATCTCTACCAAAACTACACAATCCCTTTAAAGGATATTATAGTCATATGATGAAAGCTGCCAAACTGAACATCATGCTTGATTTACGGACATGCAAACAAGCATTCACTTTAGTTCCTTGATTTGAACATCCATTTCTTTTTTTTTTTCTTCTTTTTTTTTGGCTCAAACTGTCACTTATTTCTTGCTTCTATTTCACCACTCATATTTCAGCTCAATTCAAGTAATCAATTGATTACTGTCATACCATGTGCACATGCGCAAGCTGCTGGTGCATTTTTAGGGACATGTGACCATCTAACTACTGTCAACCTTGCCTGAGTCGAATCTATTTGGACTGAAGAAATAACTTCAACTCTGAGAAAATTTGAATTATGAGGGATCAAAATCAATAGAACATTAACGAGATGAGGACTTCAACAGACCTTTAACTTATGTGAGGTCAACTTTAGCAAGGTTGATTATATGTTCACAGGATCACACCCATGTCATGTCATGTCCATGAGGGTATTTATCAGCATGTACAATGTAGCATTCATGTAAAACACTGATTCAGTTAGATACATGTATTGTGCGCAGGTTGTGCCCTCTGCTATAAATTTTGCTTTCCTCAGGGTTGCGTCCCTCAAAGATATGATTTTGTGACATGCATAGATTTGTATTTAAGCAGAGAAAACAAAATGTGATTATCAAAACGAAACATAGATTAAACAGTGCTCAAGTATGTACGCTCATGATTTCTTTTATCATGGCTACTACTAAAACACTGATCAATTCAGTGCTTATTTACGTCAATGTAGGGCAATTTCTCAATCAGTTGCAATGAAAAACATCTCGACGGAAGAATGTCATGAATTTGAAAAAAAAAAAAACAGAAAGTGAATGCAAATCTTTTATTAATTGGGTCTCTGGTTTATCTCTAGTGGGAGCCAGACAGCTTGACCGACACATTATGGGCTACCTGACGTGGAAGGCTGGACTCCAGTCCTCCATGACGTCCATGGTGGTCAGGGACACAAAGGACAGCCACCTGTCTTGCCAGCTTCAGGTAGGCAGGAGAGAATAGCGGAAGAGTTTGGTAGGAGGAATGAAAAGTGATGCCTTCCTACCAGTAGGAAGAGGTTGGTAGGAAGAATGAAAAGTGATGCCTTCCTACCAGTAGGAAGAGGTTGGTAGGAGGAATGAAAAGGTGATGCCTTCCTACCAGTTGGAAGAGGTTGGTAGGAAGAATGAAAAGTGATGCCTTCCTACCAGTAGGAAGAGGTTGGTAGGAGGAATGAAAAGGTGATGCCTTCCTACCAGTTGGAAGAGGTTGGTAGGAAGAATGAAAAGTGATGCCTTCCTACCAGTTGGAAGAGGTTGGTAGGAGGAATGAAAAGGTGATGCCTTCCTACCAGTTGGAAGAGGTTGGTAGGAGGAATGAAAAGTGATGCCTTCCTACCAGTAGGAAGAGGTTGGTAGGAGGAATGAAAAGGTGATGCCTTCCTACCAGTTGGAAGAGGTTGGTAGGAAGAATGAGAAGTGATGCCTTCCTACCAGTAGGAAGAGGTTGGTAGGAGGAATGAAAAGTGATGCCTTCCTACCAGTTGGAAGAGGTTGGTAGGAAGAATGAGAAGTGATGCCTTCCTACCAGTAGGAAGAGGATGGTAGGAGGAATGAAAAGTGATGCCTTCCTACCAGTTGGAAGAGGTTGGTAGGAGGAATGAAAAGTGATGCCTTTTTACCAGTAGGAAGAGGTTGGTAGGAGGAATGAAAAGTGATGCCTTCCTTCCAGTAGGAAGAGGTTGGTAGGAGGAATGAAAAATGATGCCTTCCTAACAGTAGGAAGAGGTTGGTAGGAAGAATGGAAAGTGATGCCTTCCTACCAGTTGGAAGAGGTAGACAGGAGAGAAAAAATGATGACCTCCTACCAGTAGGAAGAGTTTGGTAGAGGAATGAAAAGCCATGCCGTACTACTGGAAAAAAAAGGGATTTGTGTGAGATGTGATGCCTTCCTTTTGGTAGGAGGTTGTTTGTAAGAGAGATAAGTGATCCCTTCCAACTGGTAGGAAGTAGTAAGAGGAAGTAGTAGGAGGAAGATGATTGGAGGGCAAAAAGTTGCGCCTTTTTACCAGCATGGAGAGGTTGGTAGGAGGAGAGAAAAAAGATGACTTTCAAGTGGAATGAAGAGATTTTGTTTTAGCAGGAAAAAGAGGTGCCTGCCTACTGGTAGGAGAGGGTTTGTAGGAGGAGAGAGAAATGATGGCTTCCTACTGGTGGAGGAGGTTGGTTGGAGGAGAGATGAATGATGCTTTCTGGTAGGGAGATTGGTAGGAGGAGAGAGAAAATGATGCCTCCCTACTGGTAGGAGGAGGTTGATGGAGAAGAGAGAAGTGAGGCTTTCCTACCAGTAGGAGGAGTTTGGTAGGAGAAGAGAAAAAAGATGCCCTCCTACAGGAATTAAGCAATTTGTATTTTAAGAGAGAAGTGATGCTTTCCTACTGGTAGGAGGAAGTTGTTAGGAGGAGAGAAAAATGATGCCTACCTACCTACTACCTACCAGTAGGAGGAGATTGGTAAGTCTGTAGGAGGAGAGAGAAGGGATACCTTCTTATTGGTATGAGGAGGTTGGTAGAAGGATAAATTTGTCCATTAGGGGAAACAGAGGAGAGGGAATTGCAGAGACTCCAACTCTCCCGCTTTCGACGGAAGATCTCCCGCCGAAAGCCAATTTTTGTAAAATCTCCCGTTCTCCCGCTTGAGATGCAAGTTCTCCCGCCCTTGCTCTGTGTCTCCCGCTTGAAATGATATCTTACCTAGTATCATGTCGTAGTATTGTATACCGTAGTATTATTTTGAAAAATAAGCATGAGATAGTACGAGAGATCATCTGGAACCCTATATTAAAGCTTCCAGGGCGCCCTTAAGCGGGCCCTGGACCCCGGCCTTAAGGAACTTCGCGTTTCGCGCTCATGATGTGCGCTTTGCGCACATAAATTTGGAGTCTCCCGTTTGCAAGGGGCTTCAGGCGGGAGAATCTCCAGATCAGAAGGTGCTTGGGTTGGAGTCTCTGGAATTGTCAACCTCCAACTGATTGGATTTTAAGAGGTTATTGCTTGTTGTAGCTGGACGGCATATAAAATGGAATAAAGAACAAAAGAAAGCAATGAAAATTCAAATTGTATTTAGCCCCAAAGAGGAGACACGATCCCCCAAGATCATCAGCAACAATGGCAACAACAAATTGAAGCAAGCAAACAAGCAAAACATTGACAAAGCAGATCTAGTAAGAAAACGTAACACACAAAGCTCAGATGTAATATGGAGAATTTATTGGATGTTTGTCTAATTTTAAGAGGGAATCAATTGTGTGATCATTTCAGAAAAATAATGCCCCCCCCCAAAAAAAAAAAAAAAAAAAGAAAGAAAGAAAGAAAGAAAAAGAAGCAGCAGTGTTATGAATGCATTCTGTTCTCTCTTCAGTTTGGGATACCCAACACCTTTGTGAGTGCCTCGTATACCAGGAAATTCTCCACCGATGAAGCCCGCCTCACTGCCTCCGTTAAGTGAGTACAACTCAATCATCTATGATCTGGTACAGGACATATTTGATTTCAGAATAGGATGAGTGAAATTGTAAAACTTTTCATGAATGGACTACAAAAATGTTGACTATATTTACAAAATGCAGTTTGGGATCACTATTTGGATGATGTGATATACGTTGATAAGCAATTCTTCATAAAGAATTGTATTTGTTTTGCTGTTGCTGTTTGCTTTCATCAAAGACAGGTGGTTTCTTATTTCAGTTGTTTTGATGTCAAATCATCATATTTATTAATTGATCAATTAATGTTTGTTTATTTATTTATCTGTTTATTTGTCTAATTATCTTTCTTTAATCATTCATTAATCTCATTTCTATTTTCCTAATAGAATCAACCAAACTTGTTTGCCTTCATATCACAAGAATATTTCTTAGCTTGTGTTGACCCTCACTCCATTTTGGAATATTTCAGGTTGGGAACATTTGGTGTGATGTTGGAGTATGGAGGAGAGAAGAAAGTCTCCAAACACAACCGCCTTGGTGCCAAGATTAGTGTCGGCTATCCGACGGGAGTTTTCCTGCGGCTACGGTAAGTTCTTTGAAGTGAATACCAAGTATCAATAGACTGATCCTCTTTCATCCTGTAGAAGATGCAATCAATCAATCAATCAATCAATCAGTCAGTCAGTCAGTCAGTCAGTCAGTCAGTCAGTCAGTCAGTCAGTCAATCAATCAATCAATCAATCAATCAATCAATCAATCAATCAATCAATCAATCAAACAAAAATGATTTATCCTTGTATCATACAAAATAACTGTGGGTGCACAAGTGATTTAAAAGAAAAAAAAAAGCTCTGCTGTTCCAGACTCAAATTTGACAAATTGACATGTTCGGTGTTTATCCAGGGCCCATCGAGCCAACCAAACACTTGTCTTCCCCATCCACCTGTCGCACGATGTCAGTCCCCAGGCCATCTTCTACGGCACAGTGGCCCCCTTGTTGGTGTACTGGCTGGTCAAGGTGCTTGTGGTCAACCCTTACCTGCAGCAGCAGAAAGAGAGGTCAGTTTGAACTTGAGAGGTCAGTTTGGACTTGAGATCTCTGAGAAAAGGCAAAAGTTGAATTGATTGAAGTGATATTTAGTTATGATTGGTATATGACATGACCTTTTTCTTCCCCTTGATTTGAATAAAAGCAGCATTTTTGTCTCGCCCACCGGACGTGAAGGCGAGACTAAGGGATATAAATGGCGTCCATCCGTTGTCCATCACAAATGTTAAAGTTTACCTGCAAGACTCTCTTATGATGCATAACTTGGCAACTGTTACAGCAATGGCATCCACACCCAAACACTTGGATGATAGAAGCACTAGGAGTATCTTCATGTTATGGTGTTGTCGGAGGTCATGTGATGATGTCAAAGGTCATTTGAGGTCATATATTAAAGAGTATGCAAGACTCTCTTTTCTATGTTAAAGTTTACCTGCAAGACTCTCTTTTGACAAATAACTTCACATAAGTTGCTTGGATTACAACCTAACTTGGGTCATAGATGCACTGGGGGTACCTTCATGTTATGGTGCCGTTGGAGGTCACAGGATAAGGTCAAAGGTCATTTGAGGTCATACGTTAAAGTTTACTTGCAAGACTCTCTTATCACACGTAACTCAACATACGTTGCTACAATGGCAATCAAACTTGGGTGATGGATGCACTGGGGTTACCTTCATGTTATGGTGCCGTAAGAGGTCACATGATAAGGTCAAAAGGTCACAGACAGGGGTCAACGAACTTTTAGGGCCCAATGTTAGTTTTTATGGCGCGTTTTGATTATGGCTCATAACTTTTGATCCCTTTGTCTGTTTGTGACCAAACTTGGATGGTAGATGTCCCTTGGGGAGGTGAAGGTCATCACAAGGTCAAAGTTCACATACAGGGGTCAACAAACTTTTAGGGCCCAATGTTAAGTTTTTATGGCACTTTTTGATTATGGCTCATAACTTTTGATCCCTTTGTCCGTTTGTGACCAAACTTGGATGGTAGATGTCCCTTGGGGAGGTGAAGGTCATCACAAGGTCAAAGGTCACAGACAGGGGTCAACAAATTTTTAGGGCCCATTGTTAAGTTTTTCTGGCGCGTTTCGATTATGGCTCATAACTTTTGATCCCTTTGTCTGTTTGTGACCAAACTTGGATGGTAAATGTCCCTTGGGGAGTTGAAGGTCACCAAAGGTCATAGGCGGGTCAATGAACTTCTGGGAGTTAGAAAAATATTAATTTCTTGTACGCGAATGGGCGAGATGCAATTTGGCACTTGCCTTGTGTATGAAGAAGAAGATTTTTGAAAAGTTTAGGAAAGTCAGTTTAGATGGTGATTGTGTCCAAATAGACTTTACTCCATTCCAGGGCCCCCAAGAATAACAGTGTCTACATCACTGATTGGGCTACCCCGGGTAAAGAATACTGAATAAATAAATAATTAAAGTTTCTTGGGTCCCAGTGGGCTGAGAATCGGTCTTCCTTGACTATCGGCTTTTCTGCTGTTGCTCAGTACTGTTCATATCAAGTTTGATTGTGCTGAGAAAACTTGTCACCCTGGAAAGATTTGTGTGTTTGAGCTTTACAAAATATTACTGTGGCAAGTCACAAGTTAGACAGACATGCCCCGGTGAGACCGCATTGAGTTATAAAAAAGGGAAAATTTCTGTGCAAACTTTAGAGAAATTGACAAATGACTTTCAGTATCCCTCAGTGAGAAGACATTGGCATTACAAGGAACCTGTGGGAGATACAATGGACTCCCGTCATAACGAAGTCCTTGGGACCAGCAATTTTCTTTCGTTATATCGAAATTTCATTATAATTGGATAAATAAACAATAAAAAACACAGAGCGGATAATGTTGCAGCCTGATTTTTTACTTCGTTGTAACCGGAATTTCGTTAATATCCATGTTCGTTATAACGGGAGTGCACTGTGAAGGCTTAATAAAATGATAGCTTTTATGCGTATTTTGTCTTCTGCTTTTCTAGAGATATTGATGAGCAGAAGAAATCCAACAAAGACGCCATGGAGCAAAAAAAGAGGGAAGCACACGCTGCTGTAAGTAAACTTGATTCACTGAAAGACTCAAGGGAGCCAGTCACTTTTAACAGAGAAATTTTGGCGTAGTATTTGGCTTCCTTCAGCAAACATCGTGCTTGCATTGATGCCACAGAAAATCTTAAACCTTGTCTGTGCTTTGAGTGCCGATCGGCACAGAGAAGGTCTGTCCAAAGTCCCCAACACAGAAAGAGTTTGGTAGCATCTGTGTGTGATACACAGTCAAGTCTTGTGCAATGATGTTTACAAGTTCTTTGTATATTCTTGAAGGCAGTGTCACGTCATGCTAAGATAATTGACCAGGCAGGTGTGTAGCTATGCTGGGGGTAGTCAATGGGTCTGTTGCAACTTTCTAAACATTCATACTTATGAATCAGTGGAGGAATGCAAGTGTTAAGAAGGCTCTGTGTAAGAAGTAAGGAGAAATTTGATTGTTTGCAAGCCATTTACTATCAGGTAGTGTTGAACTACAGTTCATTAAAAACCATGTAACATTCAAATGTACATGTATGAAACCATAGATCGATGATGCAATTAATACCTGTCCACTGAACACCATAATCTCTTACAAAACAATAGCTACTGCCTATGTGATGAAACTGAGCCTGTGTGAGTAGGCAATTAAAAAGCAATTGAATTTACACTACATTTTGAGTGGATTCACACTCATATTATTATGTATTTGGTTGGTTGCACCAAAGCATTATCTCACACTGCAGTCACAGCTCAGATTTGATGGGAATTTGAACGAGTGAAAGTACTACCAAGTGGTTATGCAATAGTCTCAGCAAGACGACACTTCAGAGTGCTGCCTTGGTCTTATCGAAGGGATATTGCATTGGATGACAGCTGATTTTGGCATTTCCCATTCTTAGAAGACCCAGGGAGTTTTGTGATAAATCCAAGGTCACACATAACTTCTGTAGACCCAAAGAAAACCATGATTCAAATATCATAATTGGAATCAGAATCTGTGATTGTGTCTGATTATAATCGTTGACTGTTTCTGGTTGAATTCTCAGGTGAGGTTAATGGAGGACATGATGAAAAGAATAGTTGACTTTGAAGAGAGCCGCAATGGACTGATCATCAAAGAAGCCTGGTACGGCAAACTGGTCTCGGCCGGCGACATCGGCAGGTCGTCCGCTGAGGGCGACTTCATCGATGTCAAAATCCCACTGCAGTGCCAAGTGAAGGATTCCAAGCTGATACTCACCGATGTGTCAAAGGTCAGTAGTCACCCGACCTTTGACCCCGTCAGCACTGCCAACAATCATACTACACAATATGTGCATGATATACAGTGGTAATCCTGTGAGTGTTTTCGGACTGAAGGAGTGCAGATGAAACGTCTCTCGTATTATCCGCAAATACTAGACTTTGTATGAATGCTGCCAGAGAAAGTACACTGCACACCGGTTTAACATTTCATAGTGGCTCCATCTTGGCCAAAACTCTGGTATATATTTAGGTGTAAAAATAATGGCAATGGTCAATTGTGCTGATATGAATTATGCGTACATCTTTAATAGCTAGCGAACAGAGTCTGAACTTCACACCTCTTTGCCTCTTAGAGTAAGAAAGTCAGGAAGCTAACAGCTACTCCCATTACAGATGAGTGAAATGAATCCTAATAAAATGATTGGCTGTGAGCTATCACGTGACCAAAGGCCCAAATATATGTGTTACCAGGTGTTTGTGTACTAATGACCGGCACTAGCAACGACTCGGCCACACAAAACTGCATTACCCGTTTACCAGGTATGCAGTCAGTTATCTTGGAGCTGGGTGCTGGCCTGTGAGTCTTGGGAAAGTAGCTGCCTTGGAACTTAAATGGTGGCTTCTTTTTATAAAACAAATAATGCACATTCCTGTGTCAGGCATTCACAAAATTATCCACTCTCCATAACTTTTGAGTGGTCCAAAATTTCACTTAGCTTCTCCTCACGTGTTTTGGACTGTCCCAAAGTGTATTAGGTGGATTATTCTTCCCAATTATCTTTATGTTGAGCATTACATGTATTTCGTTTACTATTAACGTTTCAAACGCTCTTCCCCACAGGTCAGTCTTCCCGGGTTCTACGACCCCTGCATAGGTGAGGAGAAACAGCTGAGGGTGGTGTACGAGTTCCGCCAAGCTCTCCACGAATGCACCGTGGGCGACACCGAACAGCTTAGGATACCGAGGCAATGTGAGTCACAAAGCCTATGACTCCAGTAAAATTGGATATCTTAGCAGTGTTGTAATTTTTGTGCATTTTCCGCAACATATGAAGCACGCATGGAAGTGTTAATTTTTGGCTTGTTATATATAATGTTATTTTATATCTGTGCTTCCGCAGAATTCAAAACATGTGGTCATCTTACTGAGCTGAGTGCAAGAAATAACTTGTGCTAAAATTTCTGCTTTTGCAGTGCTTTTGTGGTAAAGTGCACTCCCATTATAACGAACACAGTTAAAACGAAATTCTGGTTACAACAAAGTGAAAATTCAGGCCACAACATTATCTGCTCTATGTTTTTGATTGATTATTTGTTTGGTTATAGAGGAATTTCAATATAATGAAAGAAGACTGCTGGTCCTGAGGACTTCGTTATAAATAATTGCAGTCCTCTGTACTACTTGTGTTATATTATGCTTGCTGAGAGCTGCTTGACATAGAATACCAAAGTGTGAAGTCATAGTAATTCATTGCTATGGAAACTGGTTCTAAACAGTCTCACATAGCCTACATACGGTTTATCTGTGAACGCAATGTTTTCTAACCATTTTCTTACCCGGTTCCATGCCGCTACCTGGGGGGCGTTTCATGAAGGAACTTGTCGGATAAAATGTCCGACAAGTCAATTATATCCGACAAGTTCAGAGAAATCAGCCAATCAGACTAAAGAATTTCTCAAAACTTGTCGGATATAATAATTGACTTGTCAGATATTTTATCCGACAAGTTCCTTCATGAAATGCCCCCCCCTGAAGCCATGTGCAAAGATATCTTTCTAGAAACTAGCACTAAGCTACAGTGGACCCCCGTTGCAATGAAGTCCTCAGGGACTGTCAATTTTCTTTCGTTTTATCAAAATTTTGTTATAACTGAATAAATAAACAATAAAGATACATAGAGTGGATAATGTTGCGGCCTTAATTTTTCCTTCGATGTAACCGGAATTTCGTCATAACTGTGTTCATTATAACGAGAGTGCACTGTATAGCAAAAGACTGTAAAATCATCACTTCGATACTGTGACGACAAAAATGCTTGACATTGTAGTATATTTCTCTGCTGTGTTGATCTACACCCCTTAACCACCATGGTTCATGTAGATACTCTGCATGTGTGTGATTGAGTATGATCACACAAGATAACATTTTCTTTTGTCCCATGTATTGTGATTTATTTTAGGCTTCTTGTATGTTTAAACAAACATTTTTGTATGTGATTGTCAGTGACATTAGCACTGATTCACCTTTATCAACCTTTCTCTGTCTGTTTAACTCCGCAGCTCACAAACTAGATCCAAGTTGAAACCTACTTGAAAGATGGGATTATTGAGGGTGCTTGGACAGACCACATGATGACTGCCTGTTGCCTGGAGACACGGCCGTTTTAGTCAAGAAACCTGCCTCATTGCACATGGACCACTCTCATAATGTATTCAAATTGTAGTCATATTCCCACCACAATGCTTGGTTGCGTAGTGACAGCCTGGGGGCATGATGGAGGCTTGCCTGATGTAGCAACAACCCATGTATGCGGTGTGCATTGCCATGGATTTGAATGAAGAGAACTTCATTAGCATGTACCAGGGAATGAAAAGCTACCGACTATGTGTGCCGGGATGAATCATCATTATATTTGAATACATTATGAAACTTGCTTGTAGTGCTGAACATACATTAATGACATTAACATAGTATTGGATTTCTCTGTCATTTTAGGTTGAAAAGCTGCTTAGTTAATTTACCTCTGTTTCTTCATGTCCATCCATAGTACAATTGTTTTTTACTTGGGTATGTCAGTTTTTTTTTTTTTTTTTTTTTCATTCGGGAATATATTACAAAGAAGTGCTTATTCTCATCAAATAAAAGGACCTGGTGATAGAAAAGAGCATGAAATGTTATAAGACTACAACAAAATTACCATGTTCTTTCTGTGGGAAGTACAGATTTTGAAGGGAATGAACACATTTGTGTTTTCTGTCTTGTTAAAAGGTTTACCACAATTACAGTACAGCTTGACTGATCTCGCCATGCATTTCATATTTACATTGAATTACAACCGAATTCAACTAAAGAGTATTTGTGCAGGGGATCCCCCTTATAATATAGACCTAAAAGCCATGACAAATACCTTGTTATATCAGGTTTTTCACTACATCAAAATTTAAAAACAAAGAAAAATAAGGAGTGTGGACTTGCAAAGTCATCTTGTTGTAAGAGGTTTTGTCATATCTGACCTTGTTTTACTACGGTTCCATGTAGCTGCAGGAGCATTTGAAGGATAAAACATCCGCCATATTGAATACCTAATGAAGTCTTTTTGATTGGGTGACTGCAGTGAAAGAGTTTTCATCATGTGACATGACTACAAGAGATTGAGAGGATCTGTGACTCACAAAAAAAGT
The DNA here is from genome assembly GCF_040938485.1 of Diadema antillarum. Taxonomy (NCBI): domain Eukaryota; kingdom Metazoa; phylum Echinodermata; class Echinoidea; order Diadematoida; family Diadematidae; genus Diadema; species Diadema antillarum. The sequence goes on from NW_027271462.1 coordinate 1,044,439, forward strand.
GACACTTTCAAGTGACATAAAACAAGTGACACTTTCAAGTGACACTTTCAAGTGACACTTTCAAGTGACACTTTCAAGTGACACTTTCAAGTGACACTTTCAAGTGACACAAAAGAGGTTGTCAATGAATCTTATACAGTGCACTCCCGTTATAACGAACACAGCTATAACGAAATTCCGGTTGCAACGAAGTTAAAATTATGGCCGCAACATTATCCACTCTATGTATTTTTTATTGTTTATTTGTTCAGTTATAGCAAAATTTTGATATAGCGAAAGAAAACTGCCGGTCCTAAGGACTTCGTTATAACAGGAATCCACTGTACTGTCATTTTTTTCTTTGCATGAATGGAATCATTGCAATCTTAATTTTTGTTGTTCATATACATGAAGAGAACAAAACACATGTATGCAAATTTAAGTTTGAAGTGAACCTTTATTCATATTCTGATTTAGTACAATACCAGCCAATTCCCCCCCCCCCAAAAAAAAAAGAAGAAGAAGAAAAAAAAAAAAACGATGTGAAGAAATAATGCTGGTAAATGGCATTCAGCAGAAATGGAACAGAGGCTCTGAATACATGTTTAAAGTACAGAATTCTTATGTTAACAGTGGCAAATCCAGAGGGGGCGCAACCGGCGCACGCCCCCCCCCCCCCCCCTGTATTTTTTGTTAAAAACAAAAGAAATAAAAAGGAAAAAATGAAATGAAAGCTGGGAAGTGGCACCAGAAATATTAGTTGCGCCCCCCTTTACAGAATACCTGGATCCGCCCCTGGTTAATGTATGGAGGGACACTTTCCGTGCTGGCAGGGCAATTGAAGGTTACAGCCACATTAATTTTGGGTAAGAAGCCTTACCAACAGAAAGAAGCTACAATGTACTGTAGATTGATTAGACCTGTATGTACGCCTGAGCCAAAAAATTGGAAATGACATCCTGAACTTTTTTTTTTTTCAATTTTTGTCACCATTGTGAGATTTTGGAACAGGGAAAGTCATCACTACAATTTGTCGGCCTTATGCCAAAAGGCCCTTAACAGTGTACAAAGTCTATGTGTTAAGGGCCCTTTGGCATAAGACCAACGAATTGTACATTACAAAACTAGGAAAGTGTATACCTGGGGGGCATTTCATGAAGCGTTTTGGTCGGATATTTTTCTGACAAACTGTTACAAGCTAGTGAAATCCTTGCATCTGATTGGCTGAGAGCAAATTTGTCCGACAACTTTGTCGGACAAAATGCTTCATGAAATGCCCCCCGGGAGCACTCTTACACGTGTATGTGCAGTCCTGTTTTCCCAGGTGTGTCAGCATTACAGTCTACTTGGCTAATTTAATGTTTTGTTCATTATGCACATGACATATTTGTTATAAAAGAGCCCTATGAATTTGATGTTATGCTGTTTATTCTTTCCAGAGTGATTTTATTTAGAGACAATATTTTGTTGTTTAACCCATTTAAGACTTGTCTCGAGTATTCTTTGGCAGGGGTAAATGGGAATGCATGCTAAAGGAAAATCAGTCTATCTGCAAAGGGTTAAATATGCCCAATATGATGTATAGATTGTGATTTTGGCAGGTTATGTCAGTGAACAGAACTCTCAAAATAATACAGATAAACAAAATGTTGAAGCAAGCAATCCCTTCTCCAGAATATCTTTGTTGGAGAATCCTGTCCTAAGAGAGGTTTTGTTTGTGTTTTTTTTCTCAGTGATTTTAACTGTGTGTATACAATGCACTTGCAAAGCAGTTCTTTTTCTTTTAAGCTTCTGGAAAAAAGAACAATTTCCGGAGAAAAGACCAGGCAGTGGTCATAAAAGTTTTGAATTTTAGCTCAGTCTGAATCATTGTGTCAGGTCGGTGCTTTTGTACTGAAGGCAGATCTGAATGGTGATGAGAGAAAGATGAATCTTGGATTCTTTGTCCCTTCTGCAAAGAATTTTTCAAGTTTTGTGCAGTATTTGCAGCTTGGGAAGCGGCAATGTGATGTAAGCGCTGCATTTGATCAAAGATGGGCATCTTGTGTTTGACCAGTCTTGACATACAGTTGTAGTGTGGATATATTGTATATTCCTGGAGCGGGAATTTATCTGCATTTCCTGATTAAATATATTTCAGTGGAATAAGAGATTAAAGGAAAAAGAAAACTATTGCTTTTCGTGTCTGTGTGTAATTTCAAGATTAAATACAGGGAAACAATATTAGAACGGAGCAGCTGGGATTGCCAATTTTACGTTGTTATAACATGTACCTTGCAACTGATTGACAAATTGCCTTACACCACCATAATTAAGCACCAAATTGATAAATGTTTAGTTGTAGTAGCCATGATTAAAAAAAAAAAAAAAGAAATCATGGGCATACATGAAAAACAACTCAATGCAAGAATTTAATTAACATGAACATGCATCTTGTTATAATTTCGTGTATACACACAAAAAAAGAGAACAGTTAAATGCATTGATGCTACTGTATATCAGAACCTTCAAATTCACCTCATTGAAAGCAGTACTCGTAATCGAGCTCATTATGTATTGTGGTTTTCCTGTACAGACAAACCCCATCATACAGAGCATATATATAACAAAAAAAAAAAGTAATCCAGTTTTGGAGGGCTACCATTTCTTAATTGCCAGCTATGGAGAGTGCAATGGTACATGTAGTTGTGAGGACAGAATTCTTCCTCTTTCCATTGATAGATTATTATGTTGGACGAATGTTGTGTTTAGTGCAATTTGACATTGTCTTTAAAGTTCATGTGCTCAGTCAGTTACATGTCATGCAAGGCATTTTGTCAACATAATAAGGTATCAATAGAAAGAGGAAGAGTTCTTCTTTCCTCATAACCAACATTGTGCTCTCCATATAGCTGACAAGTATTGAATTGTAGCCCTCCAAAGTTGGATTACTTTTTTTTTTTTCTGAGACCGCACTGTATAAAGATACAATAGATACCGTGCAGAACTGATGTGCGGACTATGAAGTAATGATATCACCTCTTCCGTTTTGCATCATGACTGTAACAAATATCACTTCCCTACAAACTCAACTCTTTAAAATTCCATTCATAACTTAATTTAATGTCCAATTCCAATGAAAATTCCATCAGTTTGTTTTTTACTGAAGTTCACAAAGTCAACTTAAATACCGGGTTTCATTGCACTGTACATGCAAAAAAAAAAAAACCAACAAACAAAACAAAACAAACCAAAACAAAACAAAAGATTGTACAGTTGTCTGCACAATTATCCATTCCCCTAAATTTCTTAGGTAATTAAGCCAATTTCTCATATAACTAGAAAAGCACTCTGAGAGCGCAGACCTCCGCCAAGCAGCTACTTTCTACCGATGATTTTGCTCTTCCCAAAGAGAATTTTTCTCCTCTCCACCACTGGGGAAAAGCTATTTGGGCTCTTCCATAGAGATCAGTGATTTCCACCCATTGGTGTACATGCTGAAAATCGCCCGATTTCCCAATATAGAAGCCTTTGTTACGTCATAATCCCTTTGCTGCGCAGCGCGCCTCGCGCCAGCAGAAACTAGAGCACGCACTTTAGTGCGCGTTTAAAACTTCAAAAATGCGCAGCTTGAACTCCCAAGTTCATTGACCCTACCTGTCAAAATATCAAAAATCCTTCATAAATTCCCCAAAAATTCTCGGATTACTACCAAAATTTAATCGTTTGTTACTTGTGTCATTCTCAACCTTTCCTGTAAGTTTCATCCAAATCCGTTAACTACTTTTTGAGTTATTTTGCACACGGACAAACTAAAAAAAAATCATTACATTTCAAATTTCATCTTATTTGCAAAACAAAAGAAATGCTAGGATATGTATTTTCAAGGCTTTCAAAACTCAAAAAGAAGGAAATTTCAATGTTACTATTATTTTTGCAAGTGAAGTCAAACCCAAAGTTACTTCAGTTGGTAGATGACAACTGAATACTGTACACAAAATTCACACAGAAGTCTCATTATTCCATCACTCACCTATTAAAGAAAAAACCACTAAAAATGTTCAAGGTATGGATAATTATGCTGTCAACTGTGTGTGTGTGTGTGTGTGTGTGTGTGTGTGTGTGTGTCATTTGTATCATTACGCAAAAGCAGTACATTGTACCTGTGTTTTGGCAAGAAAGATACTGTATCTATACTGGGAACATAATGCTCACCTCGCATCACAAATTTTCAACACATCATAGGAAAAACTAGTAAGTCATCACAATGTATCACCTCTCCGTTACAAAAGTTTATTACAACAAAATTGGCTCCACATATCTTAGCAAAGTGACATTGGCTTCCACTGCTGTGCACATGAATAGACTGGATGAAATGGTACATCACAACACAGCATTGTGATATTACACACCATGACAGTACGTGTATCTAAAATTGGGTTAATGACGGTCATTGGTGTCGCAGACAAAATTGCCAAAGGGAACTGCGCATTCCGATGCTACAGTTTGTCTCAACACAATGAACATTGTACTATCTTGTAATTCATACTTAGTGTGCTTACTGTCTACCCTCACACTTGTGGATCATCCGTCATCACCATGTTTAAAATGATCTGTGGAAATTAGACACATCCCTCTCAAGAACTTATTTTCCAGATTACGACATAAGCTTAAATATTTGTGGCTACCCCCTTCCCCTCACAATTCTTGTGCTAAATTGTGCAAATTCTGATAAGTATAGCACATCAGAACTGATCACCAGTTGCTCCTAACTTCTTCGTAACTTTATGAGCAGCCTTATGAAACAGGGCCCAGATGGTCGACATAAAGTTTACAGTATACATATACTTTGTAATTACTTCGATTACCCCCCCCCCCCCCCCCCCCCCCCCAACTTACCATTTGTAATCTCTTGGCATCACCATTGCATTTCTCAACATTTTTGCTTGCACATTGCAATAACATGATCGGCACTTTCGGTTGTGTGAGGATTAACTCTCACCATTTTCATACAAGGGAAGCCTGTTCTAATTTAAAAACATAAATTAACAAAAAGCCCAAACAATTTCCTTGTTATACCAGAATTCTCACTACATCAGGGTAGAAAAGAAAACAAAAATAGAGAGACTTCAGTCCTGCAAAATCCCGTCGTTCTAAGAGAGTTTAGAATACACATCGACCTCCTTATAACCATGTTCCACTCTGTACATGGGCTGAGTGAACCAGACTAATGACATAGGGAGGAGTCCAACGTAACATACGACAGCAATATCTGGCAAATAGTATCCAATCACATGTGGCATCTTATCATTAGCATCCTCAAAGCACAGCCATTAGAATTTCCTTTGAGGTAGTTTCTGACATCCCCTTTGATTCACTTGCTAAGAGTATCTCTTTCTACCCCTCTGGTACACCACATGTAGCAGCACAAACATCCGTAAAGTCTGTCGAGACTGCCGACTGAAACAGTGAATGACTGCTCTGTATCAAGATACAGTGGAAACTCGATATACGAGATGGTCGGGACCGAGTCGTTTTCCTCGCTATAGCCGATATCTCGTTATATCAGTAGGCATAAAAGAAAGCATAACATAAAGACATTAATTTGCACATGTGGGACTACCCATCATCTTTCAATCAATACTGATAACTTGGTAATGTGTGTGAGGTAATTACTCACCTTTATGGGTAAGAAGATGTTTTTTCGCCAATTAAATCTGATATCAAGAATGTTTTTCTTATCAATTGTAGATGTTTGAATTTGTAAATCTAAATAGCTTGCAATTGTGTGAAGATCGTCTGTGGATTGGTGTGTGGTTACGGTATGGGTGTGTGTTGTGTGTGGAAAGCTTGAATATGGTCTGCACAATGCTGTGTGTGTGTGTGACACATTCTGTATCATTTACATTATGACTGCGTGTGTGTGAAGATGGGGAATTCCCCACGTAGAAAGCCAATCACAGCATCAGATTGCCTCACACTTGCTAAACGTCATGATGATGTCATATATACGGCCGTCCCACCACATTTTCTGCATGTATCAGTGCGCCCACACACACACATACACGTACAACATGCGGTGCTAGCTGTAGAGTGAACTGAAGAAAATATGTGTGTACAAGACAGGTTTTGGCGCATCGAGCTTTACAATCTCGGAACATGATAGCACAGGCGAAGTAAAGCTTTACCCGAAGACATTTTGCTTTACCTCGCTATATCAGGTTTGATTGGCTATGTTTTTCTTTGTTTGGAAATCACAAAATTTATCTCGTTATAGCAGTTATTTCGTTATAGCCGATCTCGCTATAAGAGTAGCATTTTACATAGACTTGTGTGGAAGGAAATTTGGGACCGGGAAAATTTCCTCGTAATAACCGATATCTCGTTATAGCAGTGTTCGTTATACCGAGTTTCCCCTGTACCAGTCTATGATCCTCACAAAGCTGACAGACAGAATTTTGATTCTGCTGCTCGGGAAGATCAAGAACTACAATTTGTTGTTCCTCGATTCACAAAGGAGCGCATGCTGAACAGAATCAAATTCTTTATCTCTAGCAAGAGCACCACTGCTTCCACATGGCTCTGGCATAACAAGCACAATGTTTCACACAAGTGCATTTATAGTATCCGTCTTATTTTTTCTTGCTCTTAGCTTTGCTGGAAATCAGCGGTCACCATGGTAATACCACTTGCCCTTATTCTTATTTAACTGCTTAAATAAGTAACCGATTCTCTTGTTCATGTTGTGCCTTGCTTCTGGTCCCATTTGGTACCCCACCATCTTTCGCTTCCTGATCAACATCTGCAGTTCGTTTCCTTTCCAGCCGCGCATCCACCACGGTCCCGTCTTCACGTTTTTCTTCAGATCATACGTGCCGTCCCCGAGGATGTCCTTGTAGTCGTTCTCGCCGAACAGCGCTCGCTTCTCCGTCCAGTAGTCTCTCTCGGGCTTCTTTGGAGCTGGGAGTTTCTTCCACTGGATCAAGGATTCCAATGATGGTCTCTCCTTGGACAAAGTTGGACCTGAGTGATGGGTTCACACGAAGAACACAAATAAAGTACTATGTACATGATCTTGGTCTAACAGAGGTTCCAAGATATTATGCGGTAAAGCATGTTGCCCATGATTTGACCGTTTCTATGAATAGACCACTCTTTCAAATATATGTAGGGTAAGAGCACCAGTATTCGGTCAGCTACCAGTATTTGGTCACTTATCACTAGTCACCAGCCAGTAAGTTCAACTGTCACACACACGCAAATCACATCAATTCACATACTGGCACACTCATTCACAACAGGAAACTCCCTTAGCCCCCTCCAAAAATCCATCCAAAATCCCAAATTATACCGTCAAAAGTGCAGAATCGGCGCTACTTTCCAAAAGCGCGCGCGGATAAGGCCCAGTTTTAAGAGTACGGGTTGCCGAAAAAGCGCTAAAAATAGAGAAATAGGCTGTTCTCTCACGGGACATTTTGCTTATTGCAAGCTTGGAGTTTGATGGTATCCTCAAAAACGCAAAAGAAAAACAAAATTTCCATACATGCCGATACAGTGTCTCAATGACAATGTACAAGGGTTGAATGCAAGTGCCGAGTCCCCACTATTCGGTCACCAACAGGCGCCGCAACGTCCCCGATGCAATTTTGCGCCAACAAGGTAGTGCGCCCGTGCGTTTTTCAGCTGCCTTGAACACGCATTGACTTTGAACGCACATATATCGCGTAAGGTGATACATTTTGCGATTTTGTGAAATTCTGTGTGATATTTAACAAAATGAAAATTGAGATTAAAGAAATTTGATTATATTTTACATACATTGCTGTAGATATGATGTATGTATGTATCATTTTAGTTTGAAAAATATTGCAAAAAAGCTGAAGTGACCGAATACTGGGGATGTTACCCTAAAACTGTAAAACGTAAGTTCATTCTCTCCTACACGTTCATGAATAAAAAATGGTGTAAATCAAGTGTGAAATTCAAACTAAAAAACTAAAAGAATTCAAACATGCATTTCTTATCGGTGTAGTAGTAGTAACAAATTCATTGCGCGAAATCTAGGAGTCAGTTCTTATCATGGTCGAAAAATACGATGCTTTACCAGAGAAATTACTGTAACAGTTGTTTAAGTTCACACACCTGTAAATTTTGACTTCACCATACTCTTTATACAAGATCTAACATTTGAAGTAAAATGTAACTGCAGTTGCTTTAAGTATCATTCATGTTTCTGCAAAGTTGCAGTTATTTTACAAAATTTATCATGATTTATAGGAGATCTAGAAAATATCTAAAACTAGATTCTAACCGTTAATTTAATGTATTAACCTCTTTACAACAAACCATCTGGCATCCCATCTTTGTTCAAACAACAGGACCATCCGAGATCAGGCAAATAACATTTGAGTAATTAATTCAGTTCGGGAAACCCACTCACAAGGGGGGCCCCTCCTTATAAGTAACCCGTCCCCCTTATAAGTAACCCCGTCCCCCTTATAAGTAACCCCCGGGGCACCCCTTATAAGGAGTCTCCACGCTTTTTTGCAATGCAACGCGAAAATGAAAGGACTGCGGCAATTCGCTTGATTATGTTTATAAAGCTTCACAAGTTTCCTAGTTACTCACGAAATTTGAGCAAAATCGGTTCGAGGCATCATATCTAAAATCATGGATTTAAATGCGATGTCAAACGACCCATGCGAATGCTGAAATGCGAGCGATTACTGGCGTGAGTGTCGCCAGGCGCGGCGGCGCGGCAATGCTTGAGTGCAGACGTGGCGACTGAGTACGGAGACTTTCGTACTCAGTCGCCACGTCTGCACTCGAGCATTGCCGCGCCGCCGCGCCTGGCGACACTCACGCCAGTAATCGCTCGCATTTCAGCATTCGCATGGGTCGTTTGACATCGCATTTAAATCCATGATTTTAGATATGATGCCTCGAACCGATTTTGCTCAAATTTCGTAACTAGGAAACTTGTGAAGCTTTATGGACATAATCAAGCGAATTGCCGCAGTCCTTTCATTTTCGCGTTGCATTGCAAAAAAGCGTGGAGACTCCTTATAAGGGGTGCCCCGGGGGTTACTTATAAGGGGGACGGGGTTACTTATAATGCACTTGTCAATGTAATGACTCACCCCACTACCCCCGGACATGGGTGCGTCATTTCCTCGTTTGGTCCGTCAAATTTGTGACCCAGGTGTACGTCATTTTACCAGCTATGTCCGTCAAATTTTTGACCGAGAGGTGCGTCAAAATCCCATCATTGTCGTCAAATTTTTGACCGAGGGGTGCGTCATGGTACGTCACTTGGCTATGGAAAATAACACGCATTATTCTGAACCGAGGGGTGCGTCCATGGTATGCACTTGGCTATGGAAAACTGCACGCATTTTTGCACGCTACCAGTACCGGATACACGTACGTACCGCGAGTGAATTTACAGTGAGCGCTTTCTCGCGGCGGCAAGTGAAAATCAAAGTCGGGAAGCGTTTTGGAGTAGGCCTCAGAGGGAAAAATGCTTGCCCGAATCTGGCAAGCAAAATGATTTAAAAGCCACCCTTTCTCCTCACATTTTCTTTCCAACAAACTCATGAAATCACGCATACTCAATCTCAAGCCAGACGGACTGTTTAGCGATATAACGATTTCAACCTCACAGTACTAAATAGTAAAATCAAAGATCGTATACGGAATTCCGTATACGATCTTTGGTATACCGTTGCGTGGTGCGTACTGCGCGTACCTGCAGTAGCAGGCAAGTCGAGTGCAAAGTCGAGTGTTAGTGGTGCGCGACTCGCTCGCTAACGCTGTGCAATTCGCAAGTGAGCAGCGTGCTCGTTATTCCTCATCGAACGTACATCGTCCATGTGTTGCATTCAACCGGACTAGAAATGGCCGCGCACATACAGCGCATCTGCAGACAAGTCATGGCCAGGTACGTACGTGACTATGGATTGCATGCACACATACATTCGGAATATCGTAGCAGCAGAGTGATGTACATGTACGGTGAATGACGGTACGGTGCTTACAGGGCCAGGGTAAGGGAAACTTGCCGAAACTTTGACAAATTGTGTTTACGAACTGAAAGAAAATTAAATTGCGTGAATAAAGCGTATGCAAAAATCCTTTCAGTATTTACGGGGTGCGTCAAATGTACCGAGGATGTCCGTCAAGAAAGTGACCTAGGTGTTCGTCAAAAACCCCGTGTTGTCCGTCAAAAAAGTGACTGTGGTGTTCGTCAAAAACCCCGTGTGGTCCGTCAAGAAGTGACTGTGGGGGTGCGTCAAAAACCCCGTGTGGTCAGTCAAAAAATGACCATGACGCACCCATGTCCGGGGGTAGTGGGGTGCGTCATTACATTGACAAGTGCATAAGGGGGACGGGTTACTTAAGGAGGGGCCCCCCTTGTGAGTGGGTTTCCTGAACTGAATTGATGTTTTATTCGATCTAAGGGAAGTAGACCATATAAAAAAGTATATTAAATACGCATTGAACATGTGACACACTTTGGTTCGCATTCTTCGTATAATAAATCCATGCGGTTTCAACTGGAGACTGTGGCAGCGTCATACTCAAGTCCGGCCGCCATGGGCATGGAAACTACTGAGTACTGTATACTCGTGCAGCAGTCCAACACCATTTTCAACTCGTGGGACCATGCTACATATGTATGGAGAAAGCTTGAGCATAAATGAAATGAAGTTGTCGTATTGCATGCTTTTTTTTTTTCGTCGAATCATCATCGATTCAAGACTCACCATTAGAAAACAATCTTCGTATGCTCTGTAACTTCCAAATTGTTGAAACATCGGTGAGTAACGCTTGTCTGATTAACGACGTCATGTTGGCCGATGATGATCACGCTTCTTGAAACTTGGTCTTCGTCATTGCTGATCCGCTAGCGCGCTAGCTTCACACTCGTACAATGTGGCTTTGGATCCGGTGTGTGTGTGCGTGATTATTAGTGCAGTCAAACCTGTCTATAGCGGCCACCTCAACGTAAACGAAAGTGACCTTTTGTACACACAGGGCGCGCGCGTGTGTGTGTGTGTGTGTGTGGGGGGGGGGGGGGGGGGGGGAGGAGCGCTGACCCCCACTCTCTTGCAGGCCCGTAGCCAGGATTTTTCAAGGGGGGGTGCGGTCACTAAAAAAATGGACCTTCGGTACCAATACCAATGATGACACACACACACACACACACACACACAATTATATATATATATATATATATATATATATATATATATATATATATATATATATATATATTCTTTGGACGACCGAACTACAAAAGTTGTATAAGAATTTGCGCGCGAAGCGCGCAGCAAATTGTGAATTTTGACTGTTTTAATGACGTTTTAAAGTCTCGAGGAAATTTGTATTTTTGTCTGTTGCATGCAATCGCGTTACGGTATTTCATCTAGGAAATAGTAAAAACTCATTTTGCCAGGAAGTTGCAAAGTTTAATTGTGTTCGAGACTCTGCGCGCGTAGCGCGCCGCAAAATTGAGAATAGTGATTTTCCTGGTGTTGTTTTAACTTTTATTTTTTCTATTGTATACCCGCGTTAGCAGGCCTGAAGCCAGGATTTTTAAAGGAAGGGGGGATTGCGTTAATTAACAAAACGGTCCTTTGATACTGTCCCGGGAGGGGTAGCGACAATTAAAAGGTGGACACCATGCTCATACATGGACTTTCAAAATGGCCCCTAAACGAGTAATGATCATATGATTTTTTTTGGGCCTTAAAAACAAGTATTCCTTAAATGTTTCCTGCACCCTAAAGAAGTACTTCATCATGATTGAACAATATACCATTTTCCCAAATTTCGGCCTTTTTGATACCCTTTGATTATATACGCTCGTACATCACACTTTCCATCTAATCCGTGAGAAAAAACGACCCCTATTACGCGTTTTCTTTAGCGAGTATGGTCACGGTGTCCACCTTTCAGTTGGAGTTTTCCATCCCATTGGATGCTGTTTGGAAGATGAAACATTCACTTTACTATACAGTATATCAGCCGTTGGTAGGCGAGTTTGTCAAAAACGAAAATAAATAAGAAAATTTTTAAAACAAAATGAATTGTAAATGTGAACCATTTATATTTTGCCTCCTTGTGGTAGGATATTTCCAGCATTTCCGAACTTTCAAATAATCATTTTAGATTTCATAATATCAAAGGTAGTAGATCCGATTCGCAAACATCTCCAATATCAGTCAAATGTCATATTAACCATCATGCTAAGAAGGTTTTCTTTGTGAAATTTGGAGGTCAGTGAAATTCAAAAATTAAACATCCGTTAGCCATTGGAAGAAGTTGAGTGCAAATTCAGACCTCAGGCTTAGTGCTCAGATGTTATCCTATTTGATTTGATCTGTCTTACTGTGCACACTAAGATACATACTGGAATGGTTATTTCTTATTTATTAAAATAATTATAGTAGCATATTTGGTTACTAGCTGTCTCTAAGCATTTTCGAATTTGGGCTGCAAAGAGATCCACTACCTTTAAGTTAGAAGAGAGATAAGTAACTAATGATAAAATAAACAAACAAAAAAGAATGAGTTTCTTTTGTAATACTATCTGACAAACTTTTTACTTTACCATTTTACTTCATAGCTCAGCACTTTCCATTCTCTCTCATACCCTCTTACCCATTACATTTAAATGAAATACAACTAAAATGAGTTTGCGTGCCTGCATAATACTCTTTGGAAATTATAAGTGAGAATGTTCTTAGGTTTTGGCTCACTTCAAAATGAGAACCAATCGAACTGTCACAACATGAGAAAATGTATAACTAATAGAGAACTGGAGTAAGACAGGCCTTTCATTTTGTTTTGTCTCTCCTGATCGTTCGTAAGAAATGCTAATTCATGACCACCTTTTCACAATTTGATTGGAGCATGCATTCATAATGGAAAATAGTTGACATAATAATCTATCCCCAGGCATTATCATGCCAACATGTACTTATATGTACATGTACTATATCTTTGTGAGACGTAGATATAAAATGTTTCAGGTTTTCGATTATAGTAATTTCGAGGAAATTTCTTTAATTTTTATCATATGTGACCGTGCACCTCAAAACGAACATAAAGTCGCACACACTGATTTTGCGTGAGGACTGAAAATAAGTGAAGTGGGTCAACCTAACCGAACTTGACTTTTTCATATTTTCTGAAAGAGAGGGTCTTCCTTTACATTATGCTAAAATTTGGTATCATAAAATGGGCAGGAATTACTGTGTTTTTTAGCAGTTTATCTCGAACATCTTTTGGTAGAATAGTGTGGTTAGGTGTGTCTTTAGAATCCCTTTTTCATTTCTGAAAAACCTTGTCCACACTCTTCACTTTCAACTGATAACTTTTGAAAAGATAGTGTTACCGCTTTGAAAGTTGGCATTGATTATGGACAGAATGTGTTAATGAGGCATGCTTAATTTCAGTTTAATCTGATAATCCCTTCATTGTTGTTACTCTGGTGGTTTACTTCCTGTTTTTTTGTCTCATTCATTGCACAGCCAGCACGGTTTGGTAAAGATTAAAGGGACTGTACAGTACTGGTTGAGGTAGGGATTCATGTTTTGAACATTCCTAAGTGAGATAATGAAAAGCCTCTTATGAAATATGAAAGAGCATGTAATTTCAAGAAGGATTCAACGTTTATTTGAGGAAAATTGGTTTTCAAATGGCTGAGATATCCCAAAAAGTGCTAATAATAAAAGGCGACATGCCACAACTTTATTAGGATCTCTTTGTTTCACCTTGTTTTTGGATATCTCAGCCATTTCAAAACCGATTTTCATCGAATAAACTTTTGATACCCCTTAGAACTGCATTCCCCCTTACATCTCATAGAGTGGTTTCTGAATATCTCACAAAATGTTAAAAGCTAAATCTACACCTCGACCAGAACTGTACACACCCTTTAAGCGCTTGAATAGACACTGTACTTTAATAAGAGCCTCTTTTCTCAGTTCACACTTTTCTTGAGTTTGTGCTTTCTTTCCAATATTTAGATAGGTTAGGAGAGTCCATTTGATTTGAGTTATACATCATTTTAAAGCTTAAAGTGTGCTCTTTCAGAATATGGTCTTAACTAAAAATTCATGTCTGGCGACTTTTTGTTTGTTTTGAGGTGCAGGGTCACATTATATGTAAACTTGAGGCTATTAGATTTTCATCCACTTACCTCTGTTCCTGTGAAAAAATGCAAGTGTCAACCTTAATGTCATCCACGAATCGCACGTACTCGGGCGGCCAGTGGAAAAAAAAAAACACCGGTCACACGCGCCAAGGGCCATGGCATGCAGTGCCAATATAATAATAGCTCGCACAAATTGATACATAACATTTGTGTTTGTGTGCATGGGGACGATCCGATGGTTCATACAACAAAAGGGTTTCGTACAATTATTTTTAACATTGTTAAACGTACTCTTCCACATTTACGTAGCATATAATGTGTCTTTATATTTATTTGGATTGTTATCTTGAGAATTGCTAAAAACCGTTATTATGAAAAAGTGGACCTTTCAGAATTTTTTTTTTTTTTTTGGGGGGGGGGGGTGCGTACGCACCCGACGCACCCCCCCCCCCCCCCCCCCCCCGGCTACGGGCCTGTCTTGTATGCCTAAATATGAATAAATCAGGGTCTAACCACTTGGACCCCACTTTTTCTCTTCTTCTTTTTTTGATACCCCGGAAGCAGCACAAGAAAAATGTGGTTTAAAAGACGTAGGCCTACCCCTTCAATTCTTCTTCTTTCTTTTTTTTACTCTTGTTATTGCTGTGAAGCTGATTAACCCTGAGATTGCAGGCCTATAGGACCCTACTAGGCCTACAAAATTGCCGCCCGCCAAAGGACTGGCTTGTTTTTCGGATCTTTTGTTATTGTTTGTCAAAAAAAAACTTTTTTTTTCTTCTTGTCTGGTGATGAAACCCGCAAGTGGCAGCCAAAAGTGAAGGTAATTTTAGCACCTTTTTTTTTTTTTTTTTAATTTTGTTACCGGCACTTTTTTGGCCTGTTGGTAATAATGGATTTTTTTTTTGCCAGTCAGCTGATATGAAACCCGGAAGAGGCACCAACCATGTAAACTGGGTAAGCGTACTGGTAAACAGGTAGGTTCTCCGCCCTTTTCTGCGTATAGTGGAAATAAGTGGAGGTACAGCAATATTTTTTTCTATGAAAGTATGACTTCATTAACTCCTCAAATACCCATTACCGGTATTGAAAATTATGTGTGTCATGGATTTACAAAATTACAAAACACTGCCCTATTATGAAAAAAAAAAAAAAATCTACGTGTTGTGTTGTTTAACTTGCATTAAAAAAAAAACAAAAATTGCTTTGATTTACACTGTCGTTTGAATGCCTGTGCAATATACAATGTAGTTTTACCAGCTGATACATTTAGGCTCTACCATAGTTCATCGACCCATTTTATAAAACAAATAATGCACAGGTTTAACTCCGTGATGTTAGTGGAAATGAAGAACACTTTCAGTATTAATAAGGTTATGCATGTTGCACCATTGTAAATATCCTCGAACATGATAACATTTCCACTAACGCACTGTAATTTCGAATAGCCAAGACTATTATGTTATTACAACTGAATAGTTTTAATCCACCCCTTCACCTACTAGTGACCCCTAACTATGAGATAAGTTGTCACAATATCTTTGATATTGATGTACATGTTGATCTTGCTGTAACAAGAATAACCTACTCACCTTTATACATGTAGTTGGTCTGTCTTTCGCACAACACTGAAATGGGCAATTTCCATCATTTTTTTTCCAGTTTATTCAAACCAAATCAAACATAACAAAAGTACAAGACATAACTGCAAAAACTCAGAATGATAGGTTTGGGACCCCAGAGAAGCACAGCTTGTGGTCGGGGCCCTTTACACAATACACTACAGTATATGGCAAGGTGTAACATACCGGTACCGGGTATTATACATGGAGTACATGTACAAATTATACAACATAATAAATGCAGACAAGTACATGTATGCCACCTCCCCCATACACAACACAACACACACACACACAGACACAGACACACACAGACACACACACACACGCACACACGCACACACACCCCCACCCCCACACACACATAAGCACACACACATGCATGTAGGCTCCTACACTTCACACATGGCTACCTCATCTCATTTTGTTGTATAGATCAGTAAGAGGACTGAAGGAACACAAGAATACATCTGTGAACACCTGAAATCAGTAGAAAGTTAATGGTACTTTATTGCCAAGCACCTGAAAAGGATTGATTTGTTTTTTTATCTGCACAATACATGATGGCCAAGGAATACAGGAGAATCTAATGACAACAAGCTGCTTCCAGCCATTGAAATGTCCTCATTATATCAAGTATCTCGTTATATCAGCGATAAAAACAAAAGAATTCATAAGGAAAGGGACTTACAAAAATTATGTCACTAGATCAGGTACTTGGTATTAACTCGTTATCAATGAGGTTCCCGTGTATTGTGACACATCCTTATGAAAGGCTACAAGTGTTTCTCCGTGTACATCATACAAAATAGCAATTCTGCTCAGTAAGGAAATGTAAATCCGAGAAATTGATTGACGGAATCTGATTATCTTCGCACGGTCGCACCTGATCTGGATATTAAATTACATGTACATCATTTCTGAACACTGAAGCAGATATCTACTCCACATTCACCATGACTTTAGCAAATACAGATGTACACACAAAATAAATAGAACAAACATAACAACTGCAGTGCATTTGTTAATATGATGATATGTATCATTAATCAAGGCACAAATTTCATGTGCACATGCCACCTAGAGAGCAATTACACAAAACATTGATATTGCAAAGAACATGAAACATAAATCATCAAAATCAGTTTGCAACACCAGTACATGTACTAGCTCAAACCTCAAGATATATTGTAATTTCAATATGACACTTCACAGGTGCTTAACAATCTTCTCAGTTCTACAAACATCATTATATGCAATTGTTTTGATGATTACATTGAAATAAGAATGAAAGAAATGCAATTCTGATACCTACACAGAAGCATTGAACGTGATTTGTTTTTCCTCCAAAAATACACATATATTATTGATATAAAACATTACGTAGAAAATATCTGAATATAGTACATTAACATATAAATTTGAGATGCTAAAGATAAACATTCATCAACAAAATAAATATACAAGGCTTTGAATTTCCATTTATAAGACGTTATAAAGAATTCTTATGTACATCTACAAATAGATATATTTTTCATCTTTGTTTTCAATAATGACTACCCAGTAAATAAAGAGACTTTACTTCAAGGAGATATTTGTTTAAATATTTGTTGAAAGCAAAACAGTAAAATGACAGTGACTGATCAGTGAACACTTACAAATGCAAAAGATATTCATGTACTAGATTTCTGCTTCAACAGCTTCCATAGGGGTAAATTCTCCTCTACACACGTACTTTAGATGATGCGATAGACTTCATACATAGCAAGATATACAGACTTGTGAAATCAAATTGTGCTCAGCCTCTCGATAAGTTTAATGCATTTGTGAAGGGGGGGGGGGGGGCAGAGTTTAACTCTTTCTGTTCTAGGGACTTTGGACAGGGTGCACAACACTGTGGGGTTTTCTGTGCCAATCAGCACTTCAAGCTTGCAAAGGATTTTTTTAGCCACACCTGAATTGCAGGGTTGCAGAGTCACATAATAATGATGATGATGATGATGATGATGATGATGATAAAATAATAACAGTAATAATAATAATGATATTAAAGAACATTTATATCGCGCAGCTATTATAATAATATACAGTGCTGTACTATACTACGCATTACAAAGTAATAATCACAACATACATCATTCAAACACAGAATGCATTGTTCAAAAGATAAGTTTTTAACCTTACCTTACACTCATTAACATGCAGTGAGTGTAAGATTAAAGCATTTATTCAATTTCTTACAATCTCACTTCGAGAAAGTTCATGCTAAGGGGGGGGGGGGGGGGTCAAAAAGTGAACAGATATGGTAAATATAAAACTACTTAGAGCCTAAACTTTCTGTGTAACTACCCGTGAAGGAATAGGCCCTTTCATTGGCGTCTTTGTGCAATTCTGAAAGCCACAGGAATGAGTGTATAAGTCTACCCAAATGAAGTTTTATTGCAAAATGGATTAAGCAACATTTTCAAATAACCAAGAGTAAGTCCATCACCACATAGAGCAAAATAACACCTTTCAAGTGATACTCCACTTACTTCATAACAATATTCTTGAAGTTATAATGAAAAATATATCATATTTTGTTATCACTGTCATTGTTTTTGGCAGCTTTATACTCAAATATCTCAAATTAAAAAGAATGGAGTTACCACCTTTTGTAATAAAACTCTTCACATAAAGTCTCTCTAAAGTAGGGGGTGTTTCATAAAGCTGTTGGTAAAGTTACGAACAACTTACGAGCGACTGGTGATCAGTTCTGATGTGCTATACTTATCAGAATTTCCATAATTCAGCACAAGAACTGATCACCAGTCGCTCGTAAGTTGTTCGTAACTTTACCAACAGCTTTATGAAACAGGGCCCAGGTCTGATTGCACCATTCACGACAAAACATGCAGAAGCTCCTTAAAGGACAAGTTCACCTTCATAGACATGTGGACTGACTGAATGCAACAATATTAGTAAAAAACATACCAATGAGAGTTTGAGGAAAATCGGACAATCCGTTCAAAAGTTATGAATTCTTAAAAAATCTACGCAGTCATTGCTGGATGAACGACTTGTCCGATTTTCCTCAAACTCTCACTGATGTGTTCTACTAATATTGCTGTAGTCATTCAATCCACATGTCTATGAAGGTGAACTTGTCCTTTAACAACCCAATGGTGATCCATGACCGGCGCTTTCCCGGCAGCATCTCGCTTTTATCTCTCTTGACATGATTGCAGCTCTGCGTGTTGGTACATCAAACCTAAACACTGGGCGCAAGTCGTCAATGAAATACAAGTGCAAGAGAAAAATTCTACCTCAAACTCAAAATCAATAAATACTAATTCCTTCATTTGTTTGTTATGGCTGTTAAGTACAGAAATAAGCCACATATTTGGATGAGATTCATGACAGCACACGCAGTATTCAGAAAAGCCACATCACTAGCCCTTCCCACAAAAAGCAATACAAAACTTCTTTTTTCTCTTTTATTTTAATAAGTAGATATTGTGCATTGCAACTATTTTTTATTCAACTTCTTATAATCATATACCATTACTCAGTTTGGGTACTTTATGCAAAAAACATTCTATCATAGAGGTGATGATTCTCATTCTATCATGAGATTGCTTTAACTTTGTGTACATGTTGCACATTCAATACTCATGCTGACACATTTACTATCATGAAATCAGTGAATATATTCATATTATCATTATTACAATGTTATTACTATGATATTCATCATCACCGAATACCACATTCCCCTTGTATTGTATGAAACTGAGCTGGCTCCATTACAAAGCGACCAATTTGCTGGGACTTTTCAATGATGAACATAAGACTCTTAAAGGGTGCCTTTAGTTATGTCATGAAAATCCAACAAGTATAATTGTGACAAGAGACAGTTTCGCTGCTCATGTACAGTTTGGTCGCATTTGACTTACCCTTCTGTCCCCTCCCCGAAAAAGAAGTATATATGAAAATAATGCTACAAATCAATGTTTTTCAAACATAATCTTCAACAAAGACAATGAGATGTGTAATTCACATAAACAGGCCAATAATAATGATTAACACACTGGTGATTTCTTATATTTCTACACACAAATAATCTATCCACAGGTGACATGTATGGCAAGGCCATATAGTAACCTCTGTGTTGAGAAAGACAGTAAGACATAAAGATAAAACAATGCCCAATGTGAGCTGAATGTGCATCAACCTATTTCATGTATTGACACTGCCACTGAAAATTTTGCCGCTTGCTTCGGTGGTGTGCCCGACCGGTGGCCACGTGGGGTCACTTACAATGGCCCTTTCTACCAGCTTGTACCGGTTTTTAGGTTGCCGCTTGCAGCATAAGGGTCGAATGCACTTCTTAAAGGTGGTTGTGTCAAAGACAAAAGTCTGTGGAAGAGACGAAAAGATGAGGCAAAAATATTAAAGACTCATTATCCCAGAAATCTACCAGCTAGAACTTGCCAGAAATCGTAAAATATGTCTCTATGCCACTCTACAGGCATCTTGGGATATTCTGTTGTTATCTCCATGCTTTATTCAACTGTACACGCCAATGCTAGCAATTAGAATTAATCAAAAGATTAAGGCTCAAAGTAATCCATTAATTACCAAGTTGAAGAATGAAGATCAGGAAGAAAAATAAAAATAAAAGAAGAATGCATCATCAACAACAGGAGGACTAAAAGTATGGAAATATTCAAGAACATATCACCTAATCCATTTGTTTTTTATTCTAGTCTGGCACACTCATATCAAGGGGTAAGCTCATTGATGTGCATTCTGTAGGGGTGTTCTAAACTGACACTAAAGTGACTAAAGAGGATGGTGTACCTCAAATACGAAAGCGAAGAGGAAGTTGAAGAGCACGAGAGCAGCCAAGAAGAGGGTGAAGCTGAGGCTGACGGGGGCAATCTGTCGGAGCTGGATGTTGTTCTCCAGGAAACCCCAGTGGACCGGGAGGAACATCATCACTGACGTCATCAGCACCAGGATGATGAGAGCTACCACAAATAACACTGGGTGGGATGAGATAAAACACAGAACACCATGTCATTTTAATGGTAAACACAAGCACCTAAGAGCACGAAAAGCAGGATGATTAAAGACAACACATATAACACTGGGCAGGATGAGATAAAACACAGAACACCATGTCATTTTAATGGTAAACACAAGCACCTAAGAGCACGAAAAGCAGGATGATTAAAGACAACACATATAACACTGGGCAGGATGAGATAAAACACAGAACACCATGTCATTTTAATGGTAAACACAAGCACCTAAGAGCACGAAAAGCAGGATGATTAAAGGACAAGTTCACCTTCATAGACATGTGGGTTGAGTGAATGCAGCAATATTAGTAGAACACATCAGTGCGAGTTTGAGCAAAATCGGACGATCCGTTAAAAAGTTATGAATTTTTGAAGTTTCTGCTCAGTCACGGCTGGATGAAAAGACTACTATAGCTTGTGATGTCACATGAGTACAACGATATAAAGAAAGAATAAAGAAAATTCAACATATTTCCATTTTTCTAGCATAACAAAAGAACACTCGACATCTCTCTTTCAGAAGGCAGGGGAAATAATATTACCCTTAACATACGTTAGTAGCAAGTCGAAGAACTGTGCACTTTATTCAAAAAGTAAAGTTTTGTGAAATTCTCTTTTTATTTTCCTTATGTAGTTGTACGCATGTGACATCATACACTGTAGTAGTCTTCTCTTCCAGCAGTGACTGCGCAGATACTTAAAATATTCGTAATTTTTGAACGGATTGTCCAATTTTCCTCAAACTTTCACTGATGTGTTCTACTAATATTGCTGCATTCTCTCAATCCTTATGTATATGAAGGTGGACTTGTCCTTTAAAGACACCACATATCACACTGGGCAGGACGAGATAAAACACAGGACACCGTGTTCTCTATGGTAAACACAGACGCCTAAAGAGAACCAGTTACACATTCTTTACAGCAGGATGATTAAAGACAACACAAACAACACAGGGCAGGATGAGGTCAAACACAGAACACCAAGTGATTTATGGTTTGAAACACATACACCCAAAGAGAACAAATCATACATTCCTCAAATCAAACCTAACAGCTTTTTTCCAGCTCCTTTTCATCCTCTTTCCTTCTATTTTTTTCTTTTTGTATTTGATTCCCAATGCAGTATCATGATTTTGCAATTTTGTTTTACTTCTACATCAGAAATCTGCACAGAATACACCATTGCACACTTACAACATTACTCTCTGTCACAACTTCTAACTTATAATACTGTAGAGTTTCTCAATCATGATGACTGAACAACTGACATGCACACAAGAACAGTAAAAAAACGGACCCTCTGGAAAATTAATGTTTCAAAGAGGCACAAAATCATAGATTAACACATTGAGGGGACGGGCCGATTTTGCTACAACACACATTTCCAATAGACACTTGCCAGAGTATACTTGGGACTCGTCCTCAATGGGTTAATCTAAACTGTCGCCCCTTTGAAGAATGAAGTTAAAAAAGATACAAATATTTGAGTCTAGTACGTAGCGGTAGATATTCTTCATAAAGTTTAAATATATTTAATTCATCTTCCTATTTTCTCATACATGGCATACTTTATGAAGACTCGGCAGCATGGGGGATACCATATAAGGGAAAGGCTGGCCTGGTATAGACATATTCGAGAATCCTTGTGACGAATTGTGTACAGCTTCATCGAAGCATAGACACAGCTGAAGAATCTAAAATGGATTTGACCATTACCTATGATTGAATGCTCTGATGCATATTTTCACTAATGGATGCTATTTGTCGTTTTTTAGTGTATCTAGTGGGCAGCGAATTCAATCAGGCCACCCGTGTGTTCCCATGGTACCAGGTTTTGAGCATTTTTTCTCATTTTTTTTTTTTTTAAGTGAAGGGCAGGGGACCCTGCAGCATTTCCACTCTTGTCATCTGTCCATTACTTGAGAACTTATTCTAAAAAGAAGTGTTCAATGGACACTTTTGCTGGCACTTTTGTCACCAGATTCCAGACTCACCATTGGACCAAATTGGAAGACGATAGGGGGCGCCCTTGGAGAAGGCCGCAGCCAGTATGATGTACTGGAAGGAGGAGACGAGGAACACGACGGAGTTCTCGTAGCAGAAGATGTTCTTGTCGGGGTCGGAGTGATGCTCCAAGGGGGTGAACCTGAGAAAGGAGACAGAGATTCATGTTTGTTTGTTTGTTCATTTTCCATCTGAGAAGATGGCTGGATAGCCTATATTCAGCTATGTAAGCTGGTCTTCCATGGGGTCCAGTTGGGTGTGAGGCGGGACCACTTCATAGGATTAAACACCCTGCTCTTTGCGATGAATGAATGAAGCGAGATCTTTTACATGCATGAGATGTGACTCTCTCACACACGGGATCTCCATTTTACGTCCTATCCGAGGGACAGAGTGTTTTGCCTCTTGCTAGAGGGGACGGTATGATTACAAACAACATTACTCAGTCCAGACTCGGGTTCGAACCTGGGTTGCATGGGTCAGAGCCAGACGTGCTACCGACTGAGCCAACTCACCGCCCTGAGGCGACACAGCAGAAAGAAAGTAAATGATGTGGTACTATCAATATTTCAACACGTCTTTTGAACTCTGAGCTCCACTACGTCTTACACACAGACATCTCCACGATTTGGTGACCCTTGTTTCAGACATTGTCATTAAAGGAATGGTAAATTTTCGTTGAGATGGGGATTCAGATTTTAATATTTGGCAAGATAATTAGAAACCACTTACATGAAATATTAAAAATTCTACGAGGAATGAAAGAATTATTTGATGAAAATCGGTTTTGAAATGGATGACATATCCAAAAACGATGAAAAACAATGTGGTCCTTTACCCACCTTTTATTTAGGACTTGTTTGTTTCCGGATATCTCAGTTATTTCAAAACCTATTTTCATCAAATAAACTTTTAATTGCTCTTAGACTTGCATGCTCTTTCAGATTTCATAACAGGTTTCTCATTATCTCACAAAAAGTTGGAAACCTAAAGCCCCATCTCAACTGAATCTATACCATCCCTTTCACATTTGACCTTTGAGCTTAATCCCATTTCCTAAATTGACTCACCCTGTAACAGAACTTCCCTATATCTTGAAGACTATGCAGCAAAAGGCAAAATGAAAGTAAAAATGAAGAACTTACAAAGAAAAGACAAGCCGCAACTATAACTAAAATCAAAATCTAGAAAAAGATAGCATATATCTTACCATGGCTGAGAAAAGAGGAGAAAGTATGCGGTGGTCTGAACGGCACACACCATCGCCATCTCACAAATGATAGAGAGGAGGATGGTTGGATTCGTGATGCTCCCTGGAGGGCGCTGTTTAACAAGCTTCGGGGAGGCCTTGTTCCGTCCCACTGAAAGGTACATCAAACAAAATGGAGTGTTTTAGTTGTAGCAGCTAACAACTGCAACAAAAATTGCAGCTTCAAGAATTAACTGTTAGTTCAAATTATACATGTACAAAAGTTGCCCTAATTCAGTGAGTTAGTAAGAATTGGTGAGTGTGTGTTTGCTATAAGTTTTCTCTGCAATGTTCTTGACTTTTATCTTCAGAATTGCACAGATTTATTCAGCAATTTATAATGAAATATCTCCAGTTATCTTTCTCTCTCTCTCTCTAACATATGGGGGATTTTGTACAGCCAATTAGAACAGGATTGTTCCGCTACAAATAGAACCCGTTCTATTCTTCATCTGTGTTTTATTTCTATGAGATAAGGGAACATTCAGAGCTATACATGTTAAACTAGTAGGATTTGTTTTTTTAATTTGAAGACCTACACAGGGCAAGTTGTCAAAGGGGGAATACTCCCATCACGAATGAACCAACATGTATGCATACACAACATATACAATTTGTACATTCATACAGACTGTAAAAGCTGTGATTTTTTAGTACAGATATTTTTGTGAATGAGGTGATAGACATTTTCTTGAGATGTTGTTTTTGTGATTTGACAACGAGGCTAACGTACGTAAGTGCGGTGTGAGTAATACTAAGTAATACGAACTATGCCATGTTTGTGTAGTATTTCCCACAAGAGCCAACACAATATACATTCACAGAAACTACTAGTAGTGCAAACCCATTTATACTCACAGCATGCACACCCAGCAACCTTGATTACTGCACTCTCTCATGCTTAAGGTTTGTCACTAAAGAGGGATGCGCGTAACATTAGACCTACTAGCATGCACGTTTCTGGCCAACCGTGGCCATGGTTTTGCCCCAGCCCACAAGGTGCCAAATGCCCGCAAAATGGGCTCACTGATATTGTCCTGTCCCAAATTTAATGCAATCAAGATCAGGAGTTGATATTTTCATGTGTTGTTACATTTTTGGCCCAACAGTGAATCGCAAAATTTGAAAAAAATTAAACCCAGGCAAAAATACAGCTTTCACAGTATAAACTCACACATATACATACACACATACAAACGAAATCAGGGGTACTATCGATTATACACCACATATTTAGAGAGTCTAATTTTTCGCGAATCAGAACTTCTAACAACTTTGTGAGTGGTTAAATTTGCGATTGTGGAGGACAGTACTGAACGGAGAAGTGTATGCAGGCACATGACATTCATGTCGGGATCAGAGTTAACTTTCGTGCGTGTTTGAATTTGCGAATAGTATCCGACTCGTAAAATTCACGAAAAAATAAAAACCTCGTGAAATATTCGGTGGATACAAAAAACTCAAACTCACTCAGGATGGCCACTGTAGTTGTAATAACAAGGTCCACGTATAAGAACTGCCAGTCACCGAGGTTGGAGTCAATCTGAGTTTAAAACAATATCAAGTGCATTACACGTTATCTTTCAAACTCTCCCTAAAAGATATATATTTTTACAAAAATTTTGAACCAGCTCAAGACAGTGAGGAATTTCAGAAAGATGGAAAGCATGACAGATTATAGTAAAAAAAAAAATGCATATTACAGACTGAAAGTACTACCTACAATACCCATAGTAACAACACAATGGTAATCCTACGTGTTTACTAGAAGCTGCTTTCATTTACATGAAAATGTACGCATGTACCAACGTAAATTTCATAAAACTTGATATCGATAATTCACATACTTGGAGGGATGCCAAAGTTTCTCAAACATTATCATTATCATGATAGCACTGCCCTTAACAAAAGAAAAAATACACTTCCCTATATAGCCCAGTGCTATTTCTTTTCTACAATTTTTCTACTTTTCTTCTATAATTTTGCATACAAGGTAAATGTGTGGCCTGAGAAAGCAAGTCCTTGAACATTACCTACTTCACACTTTTGACCCAACAAAAAATGGTCTGAACGTTTTGACATCAGCACTGATGCAATATGAGACAAGATGGCTGTATGTGCTCATCTTAAACAGACAAACCAACCAACAAACAAAACAACAGACAGACAAACAAACTCACCCAGTAGAGGATCATGACGGATACAAACTGAATGACGCTGTAAAGAGCCATGTACTTAAACACTCCGAAGGATGTCATGAGGGCAGCTCGACCCTCCCTGGTAAAAAGACAATGTTAAAACATAACAAAATATGGTACAATTAAAGAGACATCACTTTTGTTTATGATGTACTCACATACCCCAGGAGGGTGTTCAATAAACTAAACTAAACTAATCTACACAAAATGTCAAACTAATTTAAAAGCCGATATGAGCAATTTCAACATCTAGATCAAACAAAACTGTTGCATCCTTGAACACCCTATATCCAGATATATGTTGACATATAAATGCAAGTTCTGACTTTCACAAGAGAATTCTGGACAGCATAAAAATATACTTATTTCTGTGTTTGCGTCAAATAACACATCACAAGATTTCTGTTTCTTTGTCTGCTCTGTATATGAAATACATATCCTGTCAAAGGTGAGCTGAAAATAGACAAGTACTTAACATCAATCATGTGATGGATTCTAAAACACAAAACACAAAACAAACAAACAAAACAATCTCTTCTACCAAGGAATGACGGGAGGTACTAGGAGATGTCACATCCTTATAACAGTCAAATTTGTTCACATAGACATTACAGTATTTTGAGCATCATGTTTCGGTCAACAATTTTGCAATTACAAGCCCCTTTGCCCTACAGAGTCATTGCTGTAAAGTTACTACAAGTCTGTAATCACATGATGCAAAGGCTATGATCTGCCTTTTCTTTTCCAAAGAGAAAATTTGCTGAAGAACCTTGCACAGGTCAAGGAAAGAATTGTGAAGCAATAACCGCATCCAAGGTTAAAGGGATTGTATTGTTCTGGTTGAGACCTAATTTCAGGTTTCTAACATTTTTTGGTGAGATAATGAGAAACCTCCTATAAAATATGAAAGAGCATGTCGTTCCATGAGGAATTCAACTTTTATTTGATGAAAATTGGTTTTTAAATGGCTGAGATATCCAAAACGGAGCGATTCTAATAAAGTGTGGGACCCACACTTTATTACGGTTGCTTTGTTTTACTTTGTTTTTAGATGTTTCAGTCATTCCAAACCTGATTTTCTTAAAATAAACTTTGAATTCCTCTTAAAATGGTATGCTCTGTACTATTTCATAAAGGTTTTCTTGGTATCTCGCAAAAAGTTAAAAGCCCAATTTTCATCTCCACCAATACTGTACTATCCCTTTAACCCTTTGTGCGTTTAGAGTCCTGACTGGCACAGAAAACCCCATAGCATTGTACACACTGTCCAAAGACCCTGGCACAGAAAGGGTTAAGATGTAATCCTTACTAATGCTGCCATTTGTGAAGCTTTGCGAAACTTTGCAATTCTATTACTTTCCAACTTTATATAGTGACTCCCCATTGTTCCAGTTGTAAGATATTACTTCAAGTCACACGGAGCATGGAGTAACATTTTAAATGTTAGACAATGATGCCAGTGCAAGCTCACCTGATGACGGTGGGCACACACGATATGTCGGGAACCATGGAAGTGAAAGGTGATGCCACCGAAGCTTCTGCCTCAGAAAGAGAGATGCCGGCATGGGCCGTCTTCAGAGCCCCGCAGTCATTGGCCCCATCCCCACACATACCCACACAGTACCTGCAATAAGTGATCAATCAAAACAGCCGTTTCATGCACTCACACCAACACTCATATACAAATCATGTAAGCACCGTCTATAGGAAAATAAACCCCATTATATGTGTAGCAAGTCATTTTTTATTATGAAGACTAGAATTCAGTTTCTGAATGAGCATCACAATGCGCATGTAAATATTTAAAACTGAAGCCCATATGAACAGGGCTCTCATCATAATGGACACAGCATTATAATTCAGGCCCACATTAGACTTACATGCATATCAGCTGATTGGATTTCAGATAGTCCATGCTTGTATTTAAAGCATTCAAAGATCTGCATATCAATTTTCTTCTAACTACAGTTGAACCTCTATTATCCGGCCTCCCTTTATCCGGATCTCTCTATTATCCGGACGCAATCTCGCCGTGATTTTTAAAAAATAATTACGGGAAGAAAGGGGGATTCCCAACTCCTTGAGAACACCTACCCAAACACACATGAATTACATACAAGCTGTATTACTTCCAATATGATTAACATACATTGCATCAAATTTCCTTCCAAATTGCTTACCTTCAGACATTTCAACATCCCGAAACATCCCCAAATGTAACAATGAAAAGGTTGCAGTATACACATTACTACATGTGGTACTACAATGGGCTACATCAGTACATGTGTATGTATAATGTACATGTATAAAGCATTGAGTCTCCCGTATCCGGCCAAATCCCTTATCCGGATGAGCCCCGGTCCCGACTTGTCCGGATACGAGAGGTTCAACTGTATTTGTTGTTTTCTTCAAAACACTCACAACAAAGACAAAGCAATACTGGGACATTTGCTTATCCACAAGTAGAACACATGAAATAAGAAGGAAACTAAACACAGAGTATGCCTTCCTCTGCTTGGTGTTCTCACCCTAAATTCTGCAGCGCCTCGACGAGTTGTGTTTTCTGATCAGGTGACATCCGTGCATACACCGTCCCTCTCTGGACAATCTTAAAGAAACCATAGTACCAGGAGCAAAGATGATTAAAATCACTGGTTCCAAGACAGGATAATTCCCAATGCATTGCAACATACAATTGTATAACATGTCAGGACTGCATGTGCAAAAGC
Organism: Diadema antillarum; assembly: GCF_040938485.1. Taxonomy (NCBI): domain Eukaryota; kingdom Metazoa; phylum Echinodermata; class Echinoidea; order Diadematoida; family Diadematidae; genus Diadema; species Diadema antillarum. The sequence goes on from NW_027271462.1 coordinate 1,073,428, forward strand.
TTGTTTGGTCATCCAAGGAATAATTTTCCAACTCAAATTTGATTAGCAATTTCAGCTGATGAACAATATTTCAAACAGTATCCTGCACACTTCTATGGAAGAAAACTGCTACACAAAAGTTAGTTTGTATAGCAGTGGTGTAAAAATGCATAGCAAATTGCGATGCGATACCAAGAAAATTATTCCTTATCATCAATCAATCCTTTACTACAATGACTGGCTATGGTGTCTTAAACCCGCCGCACACTATACTATATGTGACCCGCGACAACGGTTTCACGCAAAAGTCGCAAGAGCAAATTCCCTCCTAGGCGAGGTACAAAGATTTTGACCATTATTTTTGTCGATTTAGGTTATTTGCAGAAATCGAATCTTTGATATGTTTTCTACATCTACACTAAATTTCATAGCATAAGACTAAGTTTTTCCTATCGAAAATGGAATTTTAAGCACCCTATGTTGGATCGCAGTCGTCAGTTTCGAGCTTTTTTCGAACGCCGCGCCAATATCCTCAGCGTTGCTACGGCGCAGGGTCTCGCATGCGATTGGCTGGTGCGTCGCATACATTTACATAATTCGGCTTTCGGAGACACCAGTTGCAGCGTTTGGGGAATGCTTTGTCCACGCGTGCACGATTACATGCTCCATGTTCTTGCTATAGTGGTTTACATACGCTCGCTCTGTAGTGCGTGCTCTTCGTTTGGCTTTCTATCCAAACTATTCTACCGCAATCGTTCAACAACGGAAGTGAAACAAAAATCATGTAGCATGACATAATCGTGTGAAAAGAAAACTAAATATACTCAAATTTGTCTACTTGTACATGTAGTAAAAATTATGACAGCAGACTGACTCAATGGAAGGTAGATGAGAGGAAAGGAGCGGTCACATGTAACCAATTATATTCAAATACTACACGTCAAGATCGCACCAAACTAACGAGTCGTGTTTGTTTGTTTGTTTGTTTTAATTTAATTAGCACCACCGAACAAAGCAACATATGCATGTCTTGTAAAAGCAAAACAAATAGGAAGCGTGACCCTTGCCAGCACTAGCAATCTTATGCCTTCAAAAGGCACCACAATGAAAACGCGATTTGTTAATGTATGGATTCGCCACCGCTCCTGTTACATGCACACGGCCATGGCATGTGGATGCCATTGCGTAATGCGTGCACCATACACATGTACACTGTACATGTACACCATACGTGCAATTATCGTATTCGCCATCTTGAAAGACGTACTGGTAAACAAACCCGAGCGAAATGCATTGTTTTTCGGCTCCATACGCTGAGCTCCAGGGAAGGTGCCCGGGAAATTTGACTCTCTCAGTGAGCCAATCAGAAGGCGATGTGGTTGCTAGAGGCGGAGCTTAACATCGATTGGCACCATCGTATGGATGGGTGATTCTCCCCTCTCATCGCCGCTCAGACATTGTCTTTGAGAAAGAGGTGAATCTTCAAAGCCTGTTTTCTCGCAATTTTGTCAGGCTAACAACTTAAAAAGTGCATTTTATTTCTCTTTCTATGCCCACTTATGGTGCCGAAGAATACAAGTGTTTTATATCAATGCAAAGCTTGGGAAATGGGCAATGAGATTCAGTGAAAAAATGAATTTTCAAAATTCCCGACTATTGCCTGAAACCGTTGTCGCCGGTCACATATGTAGTAAGTATTCTATTTAACCCCCAAAAGGCTTGGATTTTTTTAGATGGAAGGGGGAGGGAGGGTTATCTTTGGATCTTTTAAAATGTTGGTTCTGGCAAATGTATGGAGGGGTTGATACATGAGGAATATGATTAGGATTGTTTTCTTTTTATGCTATAATTACACAATGGGTAGTTTGTTAGATATCAATTTGTCATTATGTAATCTGCAAGTTTTTGTAAAATTGCTAAAAATTTTACATCGTGACCTACGACTGCCAGTGTCAATTGTTCTACTTCACAAATTAAAGGGATCGTATAGTTTTGGTTGAGACCTAATTTCAGGTTTCTAACATTTTTTTGGTGAGATAATGAGAAACTTCTTATGAAATATGAAAGAGCATGTAATTCCATGAGGAATTCAACCTTTATTTGATGAAAATTGGTTTTGAAATGGCTGAGATATCCAAACCAGAGCGATTGTAATAAAGTGTGAGACCCACATTTTATTACGATCGCTTTGTTTCATTTTGTATTTGGATGTTTCAGTCATTCCAAACCTGATTTTCATCAAATAAACTTTGAATTCTTCTTAAAATGGTATGCTCTGTACTATTTCCTAAGTGTTTTCTTGGAATCTCACAAAAAAGTTAAAAGCCCAATTCTCTTCTCCACCAATACTGTACCATCCATTTATGATAAGATTTTTCCATGGCAAGATGAGTACTGACTTTCCCCCAAGACTCCATTATTGAAAAGAAAAGCAACACTTACCTTGTCCATGAGGTGAGGGAAGTGAGTCCTGAGAACAGCAAAGGACTTCCCGGAGACGGCAAAGTGGAAGTTCTCTGCCTCGATAGAGACATTAATCTCCTAGCGAAGAAAGAAAGAAGAGGAAGAGGTGCTTCAGACAAGGCTAGTAATATCTCATAGTTGTTGGGGTGACAAAACTTTGTATCTCAAACTTCAGCGAAAATCACTTTTGTGGACTAATTGTCAAATTATCAGTTCAGTGATGTCCTGTCCAAATCCTAGCTGTCTTTCCCTCCAAAATGAAGCCACCATGGCATATTAAAGGAAAGGCCATCCCATTTGCTACAGTGCTCTGGCTGTCATATTTTTTCGCTCTCCAGAACACTTGACAAATTTGAGATATGAGGTTTTGGCACTCCAACAGCAATATTGCTGCTGGGGTGACAAAACTTCATATCTCAAATTTTGGCAATAATCACTTTTTTGGATAAATTGTCAGATGATCAATTCAGTGATGTCCTGTCCAAATTCTAGCTGTCTAATCAGAAAAATGAAGCCACTTTGGCATGTCAAAGGAAAGGCAATCCCATTTGTTACCATGCTCTGGCTGTCATGTTTTTTAGCTCTCCAGAACATTTGACATTTTTGAGATACAAGGTTTTGTCACTCCAGTAGCAATATCGTCGCTGGGGTGAAAAGACCTCGTTTCTCAAATTTTGGTGAAAATGACTTTTTTTGTTTGTATTATGGTCATTTTAATAATAATCAGTCAAGTGATGTCCTGTTCAGATCCGAGCTATCTTACCCCCCAAAGAGGAGCCAACTACAGCCTGTCAAGTCAAAGGCAATCCCATTTGCTATAGTGCTATGGCTGTCACATTTTTGTTTTACTCTCCTGAATATTTGACACTTCCAAGATACAAGATTTTATGGCCCAAACAGCGATATGTGTGTCAATGCATCATATCTTAGGCATGAGATGGCCTCTAGATACAGCAAGCCCTATGAATTTTAGCCAAAACAGTAAAGACTTGCTGCATATGCTACACACATCTTCAGTGGTTTCATTTTCACAAATTTAGCGAGTCAACTGACAACATGAAAAACACAGCAGAATATTACCCCTCCCATTGGATAAAAACATGTAGATCATCTGCAACTTGAGATATTGCTAGCTTTACTTCATAAAATGCGATGATGCATATTTTTTATCCCATTGCATGCTGCAGTTCTTGAAAGTGAAAATTATAATTATTAATTATTAAAGGGGATGGCTAGTAACTGATCAGTGGGAATCAGTGGAGAATGCTGGGGGATGATTGTTCCAATCCTTGTGGGAGTCATTTAAGAGTGCATTATATATCTATTGTGTGAAAATTATTTGCTTCAGAACGATCTCATATTCAAGTAATGTGCAGTTTAATCGCCCCGTCACTGTACAGGCATGCTAACTTGGAAACATTAAACTGCACATTACTTGAATATGAGACCATTCTGAAGAAAATAATTTTCACACAACAGTAGATACATAATATACTCTTAAATGAATCCCACAAGGATTGGAACAATCATCCCCCATGCAGCATTCCCACCGAGCAGTTACTAGCCATCCCCTTTAAGTCGGGATTCACCCAATATCATGTTTGTGACATACATGGTATAAATGGTAATCAAAACTTTTTTAAAGGTTGCTGGTTACAACATGTTACTCCCAGACTGCCTGGACATCCCATTGTGCTGGAGTGACCAGATTAGAAGTAGGAATACAGGATGCTGAGGAACTGGCCAGGGAATAGAGACACATGGAGGAGGGTCACCAAAAGGAGCGCATGGGGACACCACGTCCTGTGCAATTAAGGCCCGACGCACACTATACGATCCGTCCAGTCGTACGACTGGAAGTGTGAGGTCACCAGTCTTGCCAGTTTGCAGTAGTACGACTGGGTCTTAGCACCAGTCGTAGAAATTTGACATATTTAATTTCTATGACCAGTCATCGGGTTTCAGCCAGTCACCATACAGTATTATGCAAAGAGTATAGAAGTGCATGTAATGCGCACTGCATGCGCTTCTATACTCATTGGTAACCTACTGAAGCCAGGATGGTCGTAAGACTAGTTTTAAGGTCAGGTCGTATATTGTGCGTTGCCAGGTCGCACGACCTGGTCGTATGGTTTTAAGGCCGTATAGTTGTGAGTCATACAGTGGGCGGCGGGCTTTAGTCAAGTAATTCAAGGTTACAACATAAAACTTTGAGGAGCTAATTCACCTCCGAGCCAGATGTGACACACTCAGTGCTTGCATCGGGGAGCGTGTCATAGGACCACTCGATGCGAGCTGGCAGCTCGCTCTGGGGCGGGAGGGCATTAATGACAATGACCTTTGACATGGGAGCCACCATCTTGCAGTCCCTGGCCACACTGACGGCTGTAAGCATGTTGTCACCTGCAGGGAGTTAAAATCATCATTACCAGTTGTGAGAAATGAGAAATAATTGGTAAAATTTGCATGACAGAGAATACATGCTTGGTGAGGCAGAGAAAGGTCAATCTTTCACAATGAACCAAACACACACACACACACACACTGTCAAAGTCTTGGGGCAGTAATCTTAAGTTTGCACTCATATCTGTACAGGTGGGACTACTCTTGGAGTGATTGTACCAGGTAGCTTTACAATTTTCTTTACAGTCAACATTAATGGGACTGTACAGTATTGGTTGAGGTGGGAATTCATGTTTTGAACATTCCTAAGTGAGATAATGAGAAACCTCTTATGAAATATGAAAGAGCATAATTGGTTCCAAGACAGGATAACTCACAATACATCGTGATACACAGCATGTCAGGACTGCTTGGCAATGCCATGATACACTGGCTGGCTCTGGTGTCCTAGACTGAAAATTGGTTTTCAAATGGCTGAGATATCCAAAAAAGTGAAAATAATAAAAGGCGACAGACCACGCCTTTTATTAGGATCTCTTAGTTTCACCTTGTTTTTAGATATCTCAGCCATTTCAAAACCGATTTTCATCCAAAAAAAAACTTTTGATACCCCTTAGAATTGCATGCTCTTTGAAATCTCTAATAGAGTGGTTTCTGAATATCTCGCAAAACGTTAAAAGTTAAATCCTCACCTTGACCAGAAGTGTACACACCCTTTAACACCATTTTTTGAAAGTCAGTGATTTTTACTGTGGAAAATTTTAGCCTACTGGCTTCAGCAGACCACTTGCTGAAACATTGCGGACAGGGCAGTGGAAGTCTTGCAGTACTTTTACAATCATTCTTCAAAATGCTGCAACTACTATTTCCCAAATCTTTTCCAAAACACTTTATCCCTTAATAATATCTCAAAGAATATTAAAAAGATATTCTCTCTTTTTTTTCACACTGTCACATCCAAGATCAATCAGTCCCACAGCAACAAGCTCACAAATGCAGCACACATGATGCAACAGTGCAAAAAGCTGGTTTGTAATCAGCTCATGAGCATATCTCCCAAATAACCTTTCTTTTTTCTCAGTTGTTTAGGCACTTCACTTGTTTTCAAAGCAACATAATGCATAAAGCTTTCCTGTCGAAGCAATCTGCAGAATTCATGCTCTAAACAAAGAATGAACTTGCATGGACCATGAAACCAGAACAATCTCACAATTAAAACTTTGGGAAGCATCCATTTCAATGTTTTGCAATGAATGCATTGACACACTTCATCTATATACTCATATTGCCAAATCCTAGACTTTAATGAACACTTTGTCACTGCAAGATGGGTGTACTGGCAATTACCATTTACAAGCATTACAATATGCATGAATAGTCATTACATCAAAGATATTTACCTCGGTGACTTTAAATAGCAATGTGGTTGTTATCACCAGTAACCTTTTTCTGCTCATGTGCAAAGTACAACTACAAACTAGTTTATAGGAGAAACTTTTTTTGTTAAAAATTTTCCTCTATCTCTCCCAGTTTATGATATACACAGCCTTGAAGCTACGGATCTATGAACTACCCTCCAACTGGAGTTGAACTGAATTGAATCCTGATCCCTTTTACATGGCTCTACAATGGAAACAATGGATGTCTGAACACAAGCAACCACAAAACTGACAATACTAAGTTCAATACATGGGACTTCACAAGACATCTACAGAGTCATTGTAATGGTTTTGTTCTATGCATAAGGACCAAACATACAGCACACCAATCCCGCTACTCACCAGTTACCATGACGGTACGGATGTTGGCATTGTTGAGTTGTTTGATGATTTTGGTGGTGACTGGTTTTAGTGCGTTCTGCATGATCAGCAAGCCAAGGAATTGGAGCTGCTTCTCTAGTTCCGTCCTACCGCAAAAAAAGAAAAGAAAAGAAAGACTTTAAAGGGATGGTGTAATTTGGTTGAGACCTGGCTATTGTTTGTTTTTTGGATTTTTTTTTTTTGGAAGGGGGTGACAAAATGAGAAACCTCTTATGAAATATGAAAACGAATGCACGAGGAATTCAACATTAATTTGATGAAAATTGTTTTTGAAATGGCCCAGATATCCAAGACAAAGTGATACTAATAAAAGCCACCTTTTTATTAGGATCGCCTTGTTTTACTTTGTTTTTGGATATCTCAGCCATTTCAGAATCAATTTTCATCAAATAAATTTTGAATTCCTCCAAAAGTGGTATGCTCTATAACTTTTCAAAGGTAGTTTGTTAGCATCTTGCAAAAAAGTTACAAATTAAATCCTCATCTTCACCAATACTAGACCACCTATTCAAAAAATTTCTTATAGAATTGTCTTGTATCCTGACACTACATTAAATGCATCTACGACTAAGTACAATTTTTTTCGAGAACATTTTAAAATTGAAGTTATTTCATAACTCAACTGATGCATCTTGAATTGATCTGGACCCAAAAAATTTGGCACTGATCTTTAATTTGGAACAAGAAGTGGGCTTTTGTAGAGAACCACAGATCTAGTAGACGTACCTCTGAATCTTCTGTGCGTGATGCCAGGAGAGCTTAGGGTCAAGGGGTTTCCAGGCCACAGCGAGAACCCTGAAACCCTGCTGGGTGTACTGCTGTAGAGCCTCCTGGAAGTCTGTAGGGACTACAGACAGACAGACAAAGAGACAGATGGAGACATGCATACATACATATATACATACATACATACATACATACATACATACATGCATACATACAAACATACATACATATATATACATACATATATACATACATACAAACAGACAGACATACAGAGAGGCAGGCAGACAGTAAAATATAGACAGACATAAAGACACATATACATACATACGGAGACACAGAGACATACAGAGATATAGACATACAGAGATATAGACATACAGACAGACACACAGACAGGGAGGTAGGCAGACACACACACACACACACACACACACACACAGAAAGAAAAGTAGACAGTCAGGGAAAGGAAAAAGACAACAAAGTAAAGCAACAGAAAGACAAACGGACAAAGATGAATAGGAGACCAGTCCAGAGCAGACAAAGAATGCATCAAAACATAAGAAGGGATGAAATATAATAGAGAAAGAGTAAATAGAAAGACAGAAGAAGACAAAGGAGGACACAAAGAAACAGACAGAGACGATAAGACAAACATGACAGATGACAGACAGACATTCAAACAGAGAGACAGAGAGACAGAATGAGATCGCTTTTTCAGAAGTTCAGACACTTGCTGAGTTTTGACTTCATTCTTTTGCCTTATTTTCATCTTAAAGGGAACGCAAACCCAAAGAGCACTGTGGATTAAGTGAAAGCAGCAACACTAGTAAAACACATCAGTGAAAGTTTGAAGAAAATCAGACAATTGATGCAAAAGTTACACATTTTTAAAGTTTTGGTGTTGGAACCGCTGGATGAGGAGACTTCTAGAGGTTATGACGTATGAGTGGACAACAATACCAAGAAAATATAAAGGAAATTCCACAAAAAATCATTTTTCGTAAAAATTACAAATTCCATCAACTTGATGCTGACATATGTTAAGGGTAGCAATTATTCCCCCTGCTTTCTGAAAGCGGTTAGTCAAGTGCTCTTTCATAATGCTAGAAAAGTAAATTTTTGTTGAATTTTCTTTACATTTTCTTTGTATTGTTGTCCACTCATACGTTATAACCTCTAGTAATCTCCTCACCCAGCGGTTCCAACACTAAAACTTTAAAAATTCATAACTTTTGCATCGATTGTCCGATTTTCCTCAAACTTTCACTGATGTGTGCTACTAATATTGCTGCTTTCACTCAATCCACATTGCTCTTTGGGTTTGCGTTCCCTTTAATAACCAACCTGTAAAAGTCAGATGAAACTACATTGAAACAACAACAATTTAGAATAATGTTGCGGTGCAGCCTTCACAAATTTTCAACGACTTTTTGTCATTCAAGACATAGCACATCATCATTTGCAAAAGGGTACTAAAACTAACAAATGAAAAGGTACTTGCTTGGAGTTTTGTAAAAAAGCAAACAGATATAAATTCACAGGAAAAGTGATTAATTGCTCAATACACATGCTACGCATATTTATATAAATTCTCTTTATTCACATTTGCTGTATACATACTGTATACATCATATATTCTGCTGATTGGGATTTGCACAATAGACATTTTTGTGAGTGGTTGAATTTGCGAACAAAAGCCCCACTGACAGATTGAGAAAAAGGTATTATCCCTTTTCAAGAGAAAATTCAGTCATTTCCCAACTTGGAGACAATAAATGAAGTGCATTTGTGTTTCTAGGGATGGCAACATTTTCGTGAGCTGTCAATTTCCAGAATATCAACTGACTCTTGCGAATTTGTGAAAATAAAAACACTGAAATATACATCATATACAGTATATTCACATCAACAATTGATATACAGCTTTCACGAGCTTACTTGTAGTTGGATCTGATAACGATGCTACCATCTCTGGCGCCCCCTTCACGTAGACGTCCATGTGTCTCTTGCCCAACGTGCGCGTGATGACGCACATGCGCTGGAGACTGGACGAGAACGGGAACTGGCGAACCACACCGATTTCATACGCCTCCTGAGCGGGGACAAACCACACCAAGAAACTCATGGATTTCAACATCACTGACTTTCACGACGACATTAAAATTCTAGTACACGTTGTAGCACTGGGTATACTATTGTAGAAAAAAAAAACAAAATCTGCTCTGCGTAATAAAGATACACAATAAACATTTATATTAATACAATCATGCATTTGCTTTGGCATTACTATATCTATCAAAAGAGCATTGTGATAAAGCATAATTACGTAGAAATTTTTGTGCATTTCGTGCAACAAGAAATTAATGCAAAAATAGAAGGACACAATTTTCTTTTGTTTTGTTCGTTATATGTAAGACCATTTTATGTTTTGATTCTACGGAATTATATGTAAGACCATTTTATGTTTTGATTCTATGGAATTAAAAACACATGAAATTCATCGTTCCCGGCTGAGCACGAACAATTACTTGCGCGAAAGTGTCGGCTTTTGCAGTATTTTGCAACATGGGCAGAGGTACTCACCTCTCCTTCGATGGTGGCCACTGGAACAGCCTCGTTAGTCTTCGGCTTCACTATGGTGGGGATCAGGGTGTCAAAGCGACTCGTGTCAGGACCTGGCTCTTCTAGTTCCTGCCATGTGGCAAAGATAGGACAAAGAAACAATCAATCAAGTAGGCAAGCAATCCACTCACTGTAATAGCCGTTATTTTCACGAGGGTTTAATTTTCACGAATTTTGCGAATCACTGTTGGGCTGCGACTCTAACACAGAGAATACAAAGACCCTATGAAAGATGAGCAAATGTTTCAGTTAAACTAAAGAATATGACAACTTAAAGGACTTGCGTAGGGGACAAAATCTCACCCATTCCGTTGCTTCAAACATCTTAAGGTCCAGCGGGTCTCCTACCAGCTCTCCCTCGATGCGGGTTAGGGAGTGGCACGTTGCCATGGCGGCAAGGAATGGACCCCGTGGTAAGGTGGAAGCGGTCTTGACCGGTGGGAGAAACATCTTCTCTTCCACAGGCACTACGCCCCACATGTCCAGCGAGTCCTCTGTTAGGGTGCCGGTCTACAGGAGAAAGATAAGATGTTAACTTTTACAAGCTCCACCTGCTCTTAAGTCATGATCATCACATTCTCCTTCTTCATCCTCATGAAATCATCCAAATCATCATTTCATACGCATCATCACATCCCTTGTATAATTCACTTAAACATCATCATTCTTTGAAGTCATTCTCTCGATTCCACAACTTTGATACGCACGGATACATGGTATGAAAGTTATCATTTCATGGTTACGGCTTTAATAGTAAAGCCAAACCTGTCAATAGTGACCACATGATATACGGCATCTATAACAAGTTCCCCCCGAGAGAAAAGCCACGCAACAGACCCAGTCTATAGTGGCCACATGTCTATAATGGCCACTTTTTTTTCTCCCTTGGCTGTTATAGACAGGTTCAACTGTATGCATACACTAGAATTTGGCCACCTGGTGATAGTCGGAGCTGTGAGCAGCGTAAGGGACTTTGATAAAGGCTTATGGCGAGGAAAGCTAAAGGCAATAACCAGAGGACGGGGGCTACCTTGTCGAAACAGACGAGCTTGACCTTCCCACAGATGTTGATCCTCTCGGGGCTGATGCAGAAAACTTTAGCCTTCTTGAGGCGGTGCTGGGCATAGGCTGTTCCCACGGTCATGGCCGCCGGTAGGGAAGGCGGGACCGTCACAGTGATGATGTCCAGGGCCTTGTAGATGATGTCAGATATCTCCGTCTACGCCATCACAACGTTGAGGTAGGCAAAGTTAAAAATTTTGTTAGAAATACAAGCGTAAAGTTCATTTTTCTGGTATTGTAAAAGACTCACCACCTCCTGAAAACTGGAGAAATAATGATGCCCATGACATATGTCAGTAAAAAGTCAAATGAAATGTACTTTTGATAAAACAGAACAAAACATGAAATCTTCCTACTGTTGTGCTATTGTAACATCAAAGAGTGTTGTAGCCTTCTCATGCACCAATGACTTGCACTGCAGCAAAGCAGTCATTTAATTTGGCATCATATTTTTCAATCGCATTATATCATCCTCAAAATTTAACTTCCTAGTTTTTCTTGTGTCATCGATGCTTTTGTTTCAGAATCCATGATTAATGATGTGTTACTCATAAAAGATATAAAATACTGAGATTTCAAGCATAAATTAATGGATAGCTCAACATGATTTAAGAGAGTTGCATATGATACAGAGTCAGGAAGAAATCAAGAAATCAATTCATGTGACCCAAAACCAGACAGATATTTTACTTCCTTTCAATATGTTAATAGAATGAAGATGGTAATGTGTCTGATGAAAAATACTGCCATGACACAATGCTGTATAGAAATAAACTCTATGCTACAGAAGAATCACAAACTAATTTAATATTTTCCCTCTCTGTCAGAGAAAAGTATCGATGGATCTGACGAATCATACTCACGTTCGGGAAGCGGGAAAGGACAATGACAGTGTAGACAATCCCGACGACTCCTGTTGGAAGATGAAGGTCAAAGGTCATGGTAGCAATTATTTGGCACGAGACACAAAATGGTACAAACAGACATTAAAAATGAGAAATGTTGCTATGGCAACTGGCGTGCCTCCGCTGTATCGCATCCTCCTCCCAATAGTTCTACAATACATCTTGCCAATGTAAAGAGGACAGTTTTGCATAATTGGCAAATCATCACTACCTATGTAGTAATACACATACAATAGTTTTTGTGACAATACTTTGCAAAATTTTCAAAATATGGGGAGAAGTGGAATTTTATCATTTTCACCAGACCTCTGACCCCACAGCCCAATCTTTCTCTACAGAATTATTGTGTTGTAATGCATGTCTAATAAAAGTCTAATTAACTGAATACATTAGGTTGTTTACAAGGAAGGGAGAAAAGAGAGTATTTCAGCAATAAAAAGAGTAATTTTAGCATTCTAACCTGACATCTGACCCTTGATCTTTGACCTCATGACCCAAAACTTTCCAAGAGAATCACTGATGGACATACATACATATGTACTAACTTTCATGAAGACATCTTGAGCCACTTCCAAGATATGTCAGACACTTCTCAAATTTATCAATCTAATGGAACTTTGAAATGAATTAATAAAAAATGCAAGGAATTGAATTAAAAGGTTCAGGCATGGTTGACAGAGAAAAACAAAACAAAACTAAATTTGATCACCAAAATTCATGTGAAAGGCCACAACGTTCAGTCAATTTGAGTGAAAACTGAATCAAACACAAACTGAAACTCAGCTTTAAAATCAAACACAAATGCAATCTCAAACTCACACTCAAACTTAGTCAGGTCAAAATACACGCCACATGGCTTTTACAGGATGAGGAAACCAAAACCTACCCACACATGCACAAACAGACACACACACACACACACATACACATGCACACACACACACACACACACACACACACACACACACACATGCACACACACACACACATACACATACACATACACACACACACACACCACACACACATAAACATACACACACACATACACATACACACACACACACACACATGCACACACACACACACATACACATACACATGCACACACACACACACACACACACACATGCACACACACACACACATACACATACACATACACACACACACACACCACACACACATAAATATACACACACACACACACCACACACACACACACACACATGCACACACACACACACACACACACAGACACACACACACACAGACACACACACACACAGACACACACACACACAGACACACACATACACATACACTGAATCAGCAGAAGACAGAGGTTATTGTTCTGGGCTCAAAGCAAATGCTCGGCAAAGTTGACATGAAGGACTTTGGCATCCACGGTGGCGATAACGTCGTCTACCCATCCCCCCAGACTCGCAATTTAGGCGTTATCTTCGATGTCAATATGTCTTTCAATGCCCATGTTTCTCACATATCAAGATCCATAAGATACCAACTCCGCAACCTTAGCTTCATTCGTAGTTATCTGACCAGAAGTGCAACCGAACAGCTTGTCCACGCCCTCATCTCTTCTCGCCTTGACTTTTGTAACTCTCTCCTCCTCAGCCTTTCCCAACGACAGCTCTCCAAACTTCAACGCCTCCAAAACTCTGCAGCTCGACTTGTCACCCTCACTATTAAATCCTGTCACATAACTCCCGTTCTTCAGTCCCTTCACTGGTTACAAGTTGAAAAGCGTATCATCTTCAAAGTTCTCTTACTGGTCTACCACACAGTCCATGGATCCTCGCCACTCTACCTCCAGAACTCCATACATTTATATCAACCCCCTCGTAGACTCCGTTCAGCTGGTACCTCACTTCTCCATGTTCGTCGATCCTCTCACTCTTGGGGAGACCACAGCTTTTCCCACGCCGGTCCTTCTCTCTGGAACAATCTTCCCCTTTCTCTTCGTCAGGCTTCCTCAACCAATTCCTTTAAGCAACTCCTTAAAACACATCTGTTTAATTCCCAATCGTGAATGAACGTGATTGTTATAATTTGAGTCGTTTTGTACACGGTATAAGTTACTGTATAATTTGTACATGAAGGGTTTTTCTTATGTTCTGAGATTGATTTCGTTATGTATAGTAAGCATCTTGTTTTTGTTTGTATTTCATTTGCTATTTCATATGTGAGAGCGCCATGAGCATCATTATTGATGGACTTTCAGCTATTCATAAGAGGCCACTATTATTATTATTATTATTACACACACACACACACACACACACACACACACACACACACACACACACACACAAGGAGTGAATGATGATGATCCCAAGTGGTTCAGATTAGGTGACTAGCAATGGTCAGTAAACAGTATCAACCAGGCACATTGCGCAACACAAGAAGCGGGAGGAAATCATAATGAGAAAGGATCGGTAGAAGAGGAGGTAACACAGTGTCAGGGCTAATATAACAATCATGGATGCTCGGTAACTGTTAAAACTCACCCAGCATGCTTAGAATTCCGATGAATTTCAGTGAGTCTTGATAGAATTTGAATCCAACTGGTTTGGGATACAGAATGGACCGCACGAGGTCACCTTTGAGAGTTGCAAAGCCTGTGAGATGGTAAAAATAAAAAGTAAAGAAAAGAAAAGAAAAGAAAAGAAAAGTTTGATGCAATCTTTACAATGTACAGTTTTCAGTGTAATAAGGTGCATAGCACAACGCAAACAGAGTGTAGTAATCCAACCTTCAGACTATGGTTAAATGAAGGAACTGTCATGGATGTTTTGTTAATGATTTGTTAGATGAAGAAGGAAATGTATTATCATTTACTGCCTTTAAGAGGAAATATGATGTTGAAGTAAGAGAATGGATTAATATTAACACGGGGTTAGAAATAACATTAACGATGGAAAATAAATTATTTGGTTTTGGGGGTATTAACAATTCGGCATTGAATTGTATTACCATGCTTGTGAGATATGAAATTTATGTTTGTAAAATAAGAAAAATAATACCTCGTTTTGATTTATGTAAATATAGTATAAGGGAATATTATGATAGAGAGAAATTTATCGCAAGAAATAATCATAAGTTGCAAGTGTTTCAGAAAAAATGGTGTCTTTTTAGACACCTTTTTTCTTGATGTATATTGTATTGAATTCGAAAAAAAAGCATGATGTTATTTGAAATATGTTGTAATATGTGTATAGATGAAAGAGAATAATAAATATCCCAGTGAGTGAAAAAAAATGAAAAAAAAACAAAAAACTGTCATGGATGTTGATTATATATGGCCATATACCAATATGTGCATTGATTATCAATCTGCATTCCTTACATATCATTTGTGAAGTGATAGTTTTTGTTTATGTCTATCAAACCACCAGTTTATCTTTAATCTTCAGCTGCGAACATGTCAACTGATTATCTGTAATCTTCAGCTGTATACATATCAATTGATCTATCAGTATATCATCATCTTCTTATCTTTCTCTCTTTCTATTCCTCACCTGTCCTAACGACGACGGCTCGGACCCGCTCTGATCCGTAATACCTGGTCTGAATGATCTTGGTGCCACAGAAGAGCGTATGTCTCTTGTGGTCATCCGGGCTGTAGTACTGTGGTTTCTCCCCTTCCATAGGAGGGGGGTGTGGGAGGGGCGTCTTGGTGACTGGCACACTCTCCCCTGGTTAACAGCAATCAACACACAAAAATAAAAATACCAATGATTAATGAAGATTAAAAGACAAGTTCATCCAAATATTTGTGTGACAATCTATTCAAAAGGTATAAATTGCTAATTTTTCCAAGAAAAGCAGATATTATCTCGACTTGTTTCTGACACATGCTAAGGGTAATATTGTAATACTGTTCCCCCTGCTATCTGACGGAAGTAAGTCATGTGCTCTTTAATTCTGCTTGAAATATGAAAACATGCCCAATACCAAAAAATAACAAAGAACTATTTGGCTGAAAATGAAACTGCACATGCCTATAAAATGACCTGAGCGTGACCAGGGGAACCATAGTATGGTGAATTGCATAATGGGACTAAACAAAACTGATGGTTTCTTCACTTGCCATTCATACATGCCATGCGGGGAAAAATCATTGCGATGGATTCCCCCCCCCCAAAAAAAAAACCAACAACAACAAACAGACAAACAAACAAACAAACAAACAAACAAACAAACAAACAAACAAACAAACAAACATCGGGATGGACAGATTTTCACATCGCAAAGCATTATCGGTGATTTGAATAAATATGCAGTACCCCCTGCATGCTATAAGGATAAGAACCAGCACTGGCACTTGGGAGGAAGCTCAGTGGTCTAGTGGACATGATGCTGGTCCTGTAATCAAGAGATCGCTTCCAATCTATTCTGAGTACGTATGCCCATGATTTTTTCTTATTATGGCCACTACTAAAACACTGAATGATCGCTGCTTATTTACGTCAATGATGGACAATTTGTCAATCGGTTGCAATATGAACAAAAAAATAAATAAAGAATTTATTCATGTTATCGTTAGAGTTAACAATCTTTTTTTTGTGCATGTGTCCCCAAAACAAGAATTCACAAGTTTTGCATTGTTTCAAAAATTGATTTTCAAAATTCAAAACTCAAATTTGTCAAACTTGATTTTGGGTGCATGTGAACTGGACCTCTGGCAGTGGGTAACACCTACCTGTCAGCATGCTCTCATTGACGATGCAGTTTCCGCTGATGAGAGCCGCGTCGCAGCTCATGATGCAGCCGTGAGGAGGGATGATAATCACATCGCCGGGAACAACTTCACTCGAATTGATTGCCTCTTCTGACATTACAAAGAAAGAGAGAGAAAAGAAGAATTGATAAAAATCAAAAAGGATCAAACAAAAGGAGAGGAAAGCACGCGGATAATGGGGGAAGTGTGACGAACAAAAATATGGGCATTACAAGAATCAGCTGTAAATTTGAACGATTTGTATATTGTGTTGAGGTTTAAAATCATATTTACCAACTTTTACAATCAAAAAGAACGCCCAATATCAAAAATTGCTTCTTCCTATGAGTGTTTGTATATTGCGTGACAAATCTATGACTATTTTTCTTTCAAATGACCAGTAGCTACATTAGTATAGAGCCATGACTTTTGCATACAAAACAGTGGCATAAATTTATGAGCATAGTAGCAAATTCTCTAGGAAATACTGCTTCTTAGTCAATCATCGCATAAAATGCACGCACACATGTGACAAGATTAGACTCGCGAAACGCTTTCAATGTACTGTGGCATTTGGCATTTACATGTATGAATCGTTTTGGGCGGGTTTGTGCATTTGAGCAGAATGTGTGAACTTGGCACACCGTCCACTTCAGTCGGCGTGCGAATGTGGCATATAAAGAGTTAATGGAACTATTTTGATGACGATAATGAATAGAAAGAGAAAAAAATATTGTCATGAAAAGAAATTCTCTTACCCCCATAAACTCTGCACACTGTGACCGTCGACTCGTGAGAGACCATGTCATGTAAATCCTGAGCTTGCTGCAAATTTGACAAACAAATAGGATCACAATATGTGCAGGCAAAGGGAAACGAACATATCTATGCTTGCAAATAATAAAATATAGCATTAGGGAATGCTGTATGCAACAAACATACATTAATCTACTCATACAATGTACATTCAAACATGGCACACACGGCATTCCACTTTGATTGGTACATGTAGGCACAGTGCTAATTTCATGTTATGATGCTAAAACGCACTTAAACCAAAATCAAATCTGCCAAATGATTATTTCCAATAACTGGTGACTTCTGCAAAAGCGCATTTGTAACATATTGTGACTATGAATTGTACTGGTACACAGTAGTAGTAGTAGTAGTAGTAGTAGTAGTAGTAGTAGTAGTAGTAGTAGTAGAAGTAGTAGTAGTAGTAGTAGTAGTAGTAGTAGTAGTAGAAGGGGCGGATCCAGGACTTCCGTAAAGGGGGGGGGGGAGCGCAAACAATATTTCTGACGCTACTTCTGAGTTTTATCTCATTTTTTTTTATTTCTTTTGTTTTAACAATAAATAAGTGGTAGTTTTAGTAGAACTGACTGAGTAGTGTCTTTATTTCAGGCACCCACTTGTGGGATGGGAACTTGGATGACATTTGCTCCCGTGACAGTTGCTCCAATGAAATATCTACATGCTGAGCCAAACATAAATTCTACCCACAAACATAAGTTTAAAGATCCTGTCTACCTTTTGGAGCAGTGATTTCAAAAATGTTCAAGATATCACTTTTGATCCATATGTGTATGTCAGTTGTATTACAAAATATCCTACCACAAAATTTTTGCAATGAAGCCTAAAATATTAGGAGATATCACATTTTTTTTTGCTCATTAAACTATAACTGTACACGGTTTAGTCTGGAAATATTTTTATTATATTTATAACTATCGTTCACATTTTGCATATTTAACAATAGTTACCATTGATTATACTGGTTCAAATTTTTACAGTGGTTGTTTCTATCCCTAACTCACATTTTAGAACAATTTTAAAACACCAATGCTGGGTTTTTGTTTCATCTACAAATAGTAAATTATGCCTTTAACCCTAATCCTGATTCTCACATCAAACTAGAAATATCACTGAAGGTGATTAATACCCCCGCCCCGTGACGACAGTCTTACCCAAGGAATGATCTTTCCTTGATCTTCTGCCATTTAAATGCCATTACCATGGCAACGCAGCTTCCGACACGTCCGAAAAATATGTCTTCCACATCTTCCCACCAAGACTATTGTGTGTGCCACATTTCATAAGCTTTTGTCAAAAACTGAGGAAGTAGTTCAATCCACAAGATCTTTCCTTGATCTTCTGCCATTAATATGCCGTTACCATGGCAACGCAGCTTCTGACACGTCCAAAAAATATGTCTTGCACATCTTCCCACCAAGACCAATGTGTGTGCCACATTTCATGAGCTTCAGTCGAATACAGAGGAAGTAGTTCAATCCGCAAGATCTTTCCTTGATCTTCTGCCATTTATATGCCGTTACCATGGCAACGCAGCTTCCGACACGTCCGAAAAATATGTCTTCCACATCTTCCCACCAAGATCAAGGTGTGTGCCACATTTCATAAGCTTTGGTCAAAAAACTGAGGAAGTAGTTAAATCCGCAAGATCTTTCCTTGATCTTCTGCCATTAATATGCCGTTACCATGGCAACATACTTTCGGGTACTGTCACAAAATGCGTCTTGCACATCTACAACCAAAGGCACACATCTGTACCAAGTTTCATGGAAATTGGGCAAAAACTGAGGAAGTAGTTTGCAACACAAAATTTTCCATCATTTTGGCTCATAATATGTGAGCTGTTACCATGGCAACATACTTTTTGTCACTGTCAAGAAATGTGTCATGCTGACCTATATCCTAAGACAAACATTCAATATGAATTCCATGAGAATTGGAAGAACACTGATGAAGCAGTTTTGCCATGAAGCATTTTGCCCTATATTTTACCAATAACATGCCGTTACCATGGCAACGCACTTTTTGCCACTGCGGAAATATGTGTCTGCACATTAACATATTCAGATGAACATCTGTACCTAATTTCATAAAAATTGATCAAAAACTGTGGGAGGAGTTCGCGACGCAAGATTTGTACCCATTTTTGCCCATAATATGCCGTTACCATGGCAACGTACTTTTGGGTACTGTCAAAAAATATGTCTTGCACATCTACAACCCAAGGCACACATCTGTGCCAAGTTTTATGGGAATCAGTTGAAAACTGAGGAAGTAGTTCGCGACGCAAGATTTGCAACGGACCGACCGCCCAACCGCCCGACCGCCCGACCGACCGCCCGACCGACCGCCCGACCGTCCGCTGATTCCTATATACCCCCTTCAAACTTCGTTTGGCGGGGGTATAACTAAGCCTAAAACCCTATCACAAACATAACCCTAAGTCCTTTGAGAAAATAACATCGGAATGACTGTCGCAGGAGCAAATGTTGTGTCATCGTGAATACAGTACATGGTATAACTCACCTTCTTTGTTTCATGAAGTGACACGCCCAGCGATATGACTATAATAAACAGAATACATCCTCCGTACACATAGTAAACCTCGAGAATCCAGAGAATAATACTGAAGATCTGGAACAGGTAGAATGGATGCAGGAGCTGTGAAGGGGAGGAAAAAGGACGAGTCTTAATATTCCCGTATAATCTCATAATGCCTAGTTTGTTACATTCTTGCCTCCTGTTGTGGGAAGTATCCCCCAAGTTTGAGGCTATTTTTTTTTTTTTTTTTTTTACTTGCTCTATCGAAATATTAAATGTATCACACAATACACATAAAAAACAACATTACTGCATATTGTGAGCCTCCTATGTCATTATCTTTGTTCAGCATACCATGTTTTTCATTTTTTCAGAGTATTGGTTTATTTGCTCAAGGACCACAATGAATTCCACAAACCTGTACATGGCACTATCAATTTATGCACTAACTGACGTAAACTTATACAGCTGTACACAGTTTGTTACAGGGATTCTCCAATATATCCAAGCCTGGCTAGCTTTCCCACTCCATGGGATCCCCATGCAACCAGATCTTTAATTTGCAATTTTACTGGTAACTTTGATGGTCAATCTGCATCACTTACCTCTTTAATGAGAAGTTTGAGGTATGATGGCACGGCAATTTCAATCTCATTCTTGCCATAGATGGTTTGTCTGTGGGAGAGATTGAGAAAGAATGATCAGCTTTTCAATCTTCAATGCACAATATATAGGTGGACATGTCAAAGGGCAATTCTGGACCATTCAAAGGTTAGTCTGACAAGAAAAAGTAAACTATAAGTAAAGTTTTATAAGCACAACAGTGAACATTTTATCAAAATTGGATCAAAATTAAGGAAGATATGAAATTGTAATGTTTCAATAATTTTCATAAAACAGTTCTTGAACTGACAATATGGCTGTGCAAATGAATAAGACAATGTCATCACCTCACAACTTGATATATATGGTGGTTTGTACAAAAGTTTTGAAAATGCCAGTTCATTTGTTCAAATGCAAATATATGCCCCAGTCTTAAATCCTGACGTATTTGGCTTATCATTACTTGTAGTTACTCAGTCAGGAATAACATTATGTTTTACACTTTTATAGCAAACACATTAAAAATTACCATTTTTTTTTTTCTTTTGGAGAAAGTCAATGGAAATTGGCGAGGTATTGACATCATCAGTTCACTCATTTGTATTTTAATATCAACTGTTCAAGAACTGACTTGCACAAAATACCAAAACTTATTTTTATCTGATTTTGATCAAATTTTAAACCTGGTGCGTATACATGTCATTATTTTTTTTTTGGGCACACAGACTTTGAAGTGGTCATGCTCATGTTCTTAAATTCACTGATATCTTATCCCAATTTACTTCATGTTTAACTAACATGCAGCGCTGCCATTATCCCCCAATCAAATCCTGGGAGAATTCAAAAAGCAATCCAGAAGATACTTGTGTAGAACATGGCTCTGAATAGGCAAAATGATTTCTACATCAGGAATATCTTTACATAACATTCTCTTTAATCTAGAGATGAAGAGGTACTGAAGGTTTCTCTTGTGGTCTTACAAAGGATGCAATACAACTATTGAGCGTGTTGCAAACATTCAAGTCATGAATATCACAAAAATCACATATTTTTTCTGTATTCAAGAATATGCACGCTTGACATTCTAATAACCTCTTTTCTTGCAGTTTAACTATTCAATCTGTTGCAGCCAGATGCCAGCATTGAGAGATGTAGGGGCAGATGCCACAATTTGCATTCACTTACTTTTGGCACTGCTGGTCTCGACTGTAACCATGGAAACCGTAAATGGCCGAACAGGTGGTGTTTTGGTCCAACCCATATAGCCTGGTGTATTGACAAGACTGGGAATCCCATATGTAGGTCAACTTCCGATGTTCAAAGAAGTGCAGACAATTATCACTCTGGAAGACAAATAATACAGAAAAGAAAAGATGGCAAGAGATGAAAAACACACAATTTTTTTGTTTAACACAAACACAAGCACTCACAAACAAAGAATCACAAACATATGTCATCACATACAATTGATACTCTTTTCATTCCTTTTGTTGTGACCATTAGCAATTTTGAATTTAGGGCATTTATACAACAATCTTGGAGCATTTAATCCATTGGGTCCTGGGGTAATTTTGCCCATCGATCGATCGATCAATCAATCAATCAATCAATCAATCAATCAATCAATCAATCAATCAATCAATCAATCAATCAATCAATCAATAAATCAATAAATCAATCAATCCATCAATCGATCAATCCATCCATCCATCAATCAATTAATAATTTTATTGGCTAATCGCTGAAGCCATAGAGCCACCATCTTACCACGCACATCACCATACACAAGTGTGGAGCTCACGATATCACATCTTCTTGGTGGCAATCTCTGTTGGAAAATGTGTGGTAACATGGCGCCATGGCCTCTTCAATTATTTGTACAGCAAGAATGGGCCAATGAGATATTTTGCTGTAGAGAAAAGTGGATTCACTTATTTTAGAGATGATCTGAAACCTAAAGCCCGCCACACACTACTGTAAAAGTGGAAATTTTCGCAGTGTTCAAATTTTCGCGCATTTCGCGCGACCAGAAACTAGCGCGAAAACAAAAGCACGCGAATATTTTTGCTTGCCATATCTGCCTGTGCGTGATGTCTTGATTCCGCGGAATTAAAAACACGCGATACTCTGCCAACCCGGCCAAGCGCGAAAAATTAGTCACGCGAAAATATCCACTTTTACAGTACATGACTCACGACTATACGACTTAAGACCAAAAGATCCAGTCGTACAACCTGCCAACACACACTATACGACCTAACCTTACGAGTAGGTCTGTCTTTAGTGGTACCAATGAGTATCAAAGCGCATGCAGTACGCACTGTGTGCGCTTGCCGCTTGCATTTTACTGCATCTTGATTGACTGAAAGCCCATGACCGGTCGTGGAAATTCAACATGTCAAATCTCTACGACTGGCACTAAAGACCCAGACGTATGACTGGACTAGAAATGTCGCTTTGGCGACTGGTATGCCTCCGCCATAATGCATGATTCTCCTAATAGGTCTAGATAGTACATATGGAGAATGTGTAATTACATTTTCACAAAACTGGCAAAATAATGAAATGACAAGTTTGTCACAAATGTGTTGAATGTTCACCTTCCTTGACCTTGGTTTAATTGGATGAATAGGAGAGCATGTATTTGGGGATTTAAGGACTTAACTTGACTTTGACCCATTCATACATTTATGCATTCAGTAATTTTCATGGTACCGGTATGGAGAAAAAGTGCAATTTCTGTACTGAATAGTAAATTGTTACCATGTTCATCTGGCCTTTGACCCTAAAATTCATAAGATAATCACGTTCAGGTAGAACATGCATAAATATGCAGTAAGTTCCACGATAAATTGAGCCACTTCCGAGATATGGAGGAAAAAGTTGGTTCAGCACTTTCACTTGATCTTTGACCTTTTGACCTTTGAGGCAAAAAAAGAAAAAGAAAAAGAAAAAAAAAAACTCTCCAGAGAATTTCTTTTAGGTTACACATGCATACACCAAGTGTAAAAAAAAAAATAATCCTGCTGGCATTGTATGAACATGAGGGAAATAGTCAAATTTTGAAGTGTTGCACTTGACCTTTGACCCCTGACCTTTGACCCCATGAACCCTACATTCTCTAGATAATCACTGCCAGTCAGTACATGTATATACTATGTTCCATGAAGATACCTTGAACAATTTTCCAATTTACAGAGAAAAAAAAGAAGTTTTAATACTTTTACTCGACCTTTTGACCTTTGACCTTTGACATCATGACCCAAACTTTCACCAGAGAATCTAAATTGGGTAATACATGTATACACTAAGTTTGAAGAAAATATCTTCAGGCATTGCATAAATGTGGTGGAAATAGTGAAATTTTATGTATTTGACCTTGACCTTTTGACCTTTGACCTTGAGCACGTGCACCCAAAAGTTGATAGGCACAACTTCACCCCCTAATACACATACATGCCAAGTTTCATTCGGATACCTCAACAGGTTTTGATAGTTACCTTGTCCACAAAATTCATTACGGACGGACGGAAAGACGGACGGACGGACGGAAGGACGGACGGACGGACGGACGGACGGACAACCCGAAAACATAATGCCTCCGGCACCACTTCGTGGCGGAGGCATAAAAATGGCAAGGCTGGTGATGTCACACTTCCGGTCTTACAGCCGTACGACCGGTCGGATGGTATAGTGTGCAGTGGGCTCAAGGGCTGCTAGTTTTCTCAAAGTAATCTAGTCTGTGACTCACCTCCTTCTGCTTAACCCTCAGGAGAGCTCTGGTGTCATCCATCTCATCTTCTGAATCCCAACTGGAGTGTGACCACAGGTGGGCGTGGCGTCCGTTCTTGTTCCCTTCACCATTCCCGACGACAGCGGCGGCGGTGGTGGCCTCGGGCGCCGTGACGGGCTCCGCGCCGCGCTCTGTGCTGGTGCTATAGAAAACGCTGAGTTCGTTTGTGCCTGGCACAACAGTCTCTGGTGGGTTGGGAGTGGGCTGAGACATGGCACTGTGTGTGTGTGTGTGTGAGCATGTGAGTGTGTGTGTGTGTTTTGTGTGATGGGGATGCAGTTGCCGGGTGTGGGGGGTGTGGGCATGCAGTTGCCAGGTGTGGGGGGTGTGTGGGGGTGGAAGATGCGGGCAGGGGAAACCCAGTTGGTATACAGTGCAAAGTGATGCGGAGAGATGGATGAGTAAGGCAGTGTGTCATAAAATGAATAAAATATCAATAGGTTATGTTTAGACAGATTGGAAACATAGAAAATGACAAAACATCACACATGCAGTAAGAGTTGCACGTAAAGTGTAAAGGATGAAGTGATGAAATGAAATCATTTAGGGTAATGTAACAACAAAAAATACATCACAAAGAAAGAAATCCAACAGGATTTTTAGAGTAGAAGGCATGAAATTAAGGTTCAATAATGTGTGCATATTTATTGAGCCACAATTTCATTGCAAGCATGCAAATGCATCAAAGATAAACAGCAGAGAAATAACAACAACACAAGGAGGAAAACAGTCATAAACACGTATGTGCACACAACATAAATTTTTTATCATGGTGTTACATTTGTACGTTGGTCCAAAGGTATATAGGCAAGATGTTTATTTTTGTTTGTGTAGATCATAGGAATTTTCCACAAGGGAGTGCATGGTGCAGTAATACCCAGCAGGTATCGCAGATTGTAGCAGCAAAGCAGCGAAGCGATGATTCCAAACATTGTAGTCAGACAGCCATGCAGAATAAGATAGAAAATAAATGTGGGGAAAACAGGAAGAATTTGCAAATGAGCAAATGGATTGTACATCAAGCAAGATTTAAAATAAAATAAAAGCAATCGTGATGGAAAAATGTAGAATATTGCACCAAATTCACAAAACACATAACATTAAAATCAGGAGCATATATCAAGTTTTGCGGGTATAAAATAAATTTTGACCAAAGGGTTGGGGGGGGGGAAGGGAGATAAAATATAAGGGGAAGCAAGGGAATCGTGGGTAAAGGAAATGAGAAATGGAAAGCAAAACTAAACATTAATCCTTGCGAAGATATCATGTAATATCATAAAGCCACATAAATTAATATTGCATGTGATTGACATCAATGCAGTCCATAATAGTGCAAGCTGTACTTCTAGACACAAAAGACCAGCGTGAGGTGCAAGAGCCATGGCATACAAATAATGAATGTTTATGAGTGCAATGGACGGAATATTTCATGAGCGGAAAGAGGAAATGATCCATTTAACGAGGCTGCACCTCGTTGAATGGATCAAATATTTCATCTCTCATCAAATGAAATATTCTGTTCATTGCACAAATGAAAATAAATTATTATTTGTTTTATATAACATCTACATGTAAAATAGATCCTTGTCATTAACATTTGATGTTTTATGAATTTTGAAACAAGGGTGAACGTGCGGGATCTGAGATCGAGAGAGTGATCATTGAACGCTTTATGCTAGCGCGCTGTCTCGCATACACACTGCAAACGCAAGCATTTTACATTCATAGTGTACTGGGCTCTTGGTGTGCGTGCAATGGAGCAAATCGTATGGATCCAAAATTGCATGGTAAATGGAGCCACAATTGCACGGATGATGACGTCACAGTGGAATGGGACGAATGATCAATGTCAAACAACCAATCAAATGACAAGGATCTATTTAGGTGTTATATAATGAACTATATGTGACCCGCTACAACAAAAGGATCCTAAAGTCGCTGACGGCCGAGCCGAGAAAATCGAGTTTGAAGTCACATCATCAAAATTGGTCAAAACAATCAGATTTCTATTTTTTGCAATATTTTGTAGTCTGTTTTGCTCATCATCTGCCGAAATTTCGAAGCTAAATGATCAAAGGAAAGGCAAGAAATCAGCGTTTTCCTGGGTCATGATTTTCCGACTTTCAATGTAAGAGAAACGTGTCCGAAGATTTGGATTTAGCGCTGCAGGTAGACTCCGCCCCTAGCAACGAGGGAGTGATCTTATTGGTCAGTGCGTGGCATCCTGATTACCGATTGGTCGTTCATGGACCGCTGGTGCTAAGCTTGAATGAACATGGCGGACGTCGCTAGGAGCGTGCCTTCTATTGTCAAGTGGTGAAAACACTCTCGCCTCCCCTTGACCATGAGAGCATTGGAAGGACAACTTTGAAGGCGTTTTTCTCGAAACTCTGATTTCCTCAACCATTGATACCTCCGCAACCAAGTACTTTTATGACTTGTGCTACATGTATGTATGAAATTAAAGAAGAAGAGTATGGGAATAATGTCATGCCATTTTCAGAAAATTGTCCTCCCCCGACTTTCGGATCCTTTTGTTGTAGCGGGTCACATATGCTATCAGAGCAAAATCCATCTTGTGCTCGGGTCGACTGCCACAGAGTGCAACCAAACAAATCTAATCAGTGACAATGTCATAAAATTAAACAGCAACAAAGAAAGCATTTCCTTCCTACTGATTCACATGTTTCCCACATCAGAGGTCAAAATAAAAGATAGAGTTTAGCTGCCACAATTTCAGAGCATCAGAATTTTCCAAATTCTATGCTGCATAAAAATCTTCTTTAAATTTTGGAGGTTTTGGGGGGTTAGTTGTTGTTGTTGTTTTGGCATATTTTTGGCTACAGATTCCCATGTTTTCCAAGATCAGCGGTCAAAATAAAAAAATACAGATTAGCTGGAACAAAATCTCACAGCATCATAATTTTCTATGTTGCATAAAAATCTTCACTGAATTTTGTGTTTTTTGTTTTGTTGTTTTGCTTTGGCATAAACAGAGAAGGAAAACTATATCGTCCACAAATATTTTGGAGGATCAAGGTTAAAATGATAACTTAAAACGGGAGGGCCAGGAGTATATCAAGTCATTGAATTATTGATTAAAAAAGAGCAATTCCTTCAATCTCTCTGTGTAAAAACCAATAGGAAGGGTGTGAGGCGCAGTGATATCATGACCATTTAGAATTCAAACATTTAAAAAGTATCAATGACAAGCATAAATATGCCAGACAGTCAACTTCTGTAACTTTCCACTTTATGCCCAATTTTACGTTAACTCATTCTCCTATCAACTTGACTTTATGTCATCATTTTTGTATCTATTTACTTATTCATTCATTTATTTATTTGTTTGGTGCTCACAATGTTGCATGTTTTTGAAGGATGTTGGGCAAATATTTTCGCATATATCTATTGCTGTGGATCACCATGAGTGCTATGGATATTATGGAATTTCATGAATGAGTAATTGGCAATGAGATCACGACCGGCAAAACTACTTTCATATCAAAGTCTGGTATCAATGTTACAAGGGACAAGTGTAAGAGTCTGTGCGATAACCACCATGTACTAACCCCTTGTGCCCAGGCACCGAGCTACGGTACCACTTGCCCCGCTACTTATCCAACAGCAATAAGTTTAATACAGTAATCCCTCAAAATTTGGTCTAAAGGTATCTAAGGTAGCCAGCCCACTCTGGCGTAGCAATAGGTGGGTCTTCATCAGCTGGAGTTTGAAGAATAGTCCACTATTTCTGATCCACAGAATTAGCCAGATCAGAAAACAGCCCCTAATTTTGCATTGAAGACCGAAATAGCGCGCTATTCAGATTGGAAAATAAACCATCAAATCCTGGACTTCTTTGCAGAATAGCCAGCTAATTAGCAAAATAGCGTGCTAATCTTGACGCGTCTTCATCAGCTCAAGCTTTAAAGGCGCATAGTCCCGTTAGTGTAGAAGGCGCTGTTGATGATACTGCTGATCACCGTTAGCATTGATACGAAGATTGCCGAAGTTGAGCTGTCATCAAGAGTAAAGCGCGTAGGTGTTGCTACAACATTGCCTTCATTGTCTTCTCTGCACATCACGCAGTCTGAGGTAATGCCAGGGTGCGTGCATACATGTATGTGCCTCTTATTATGACATCACAAAAGAAGTTTGCTAAAGCTGTCATCCCCCTCAGCCGAATCATGAACCGAACTGTGATCGGACCACTAACTACAGAGGATCGGACTTCTTCGGACTCGGGGAAATGGGTCACAGCGTAAGCGCTATAGAGGAGTCGATAGTGTAGGTCTCTAAAGGAAACTTGCACAAGTGCCCGTGTACGCATTTGACTAAACCACCGGGACCATGTGCCTTTAAACATCGGCACTGCACGCGTTGCGCACCACGCAGGAATGTAGGCAGTCGGGACGGAGTGTGTTTGTGCAGGTACTGTTCGTCTAAAGTGCGCATGTGCCAGCATCGGGCTTATAAACCTGACAGTGCTTGAAGCTCGAGCTAGTGAAGACGCGGTTGCACATTTCGGCTGACTTTGGGCTTATTTCTCTGATCCCCCATAAGCGAGCTATTCTTCAAGCTCGAGCTGATGAAGACCCACCTAATGCCCCAGTCCAACAGGAAGACTGCGATGGCAGAACAGGGATAAGAGGGATTATGTAATCTCTATTCACTGACATTTAATCTATAGCAGACATCTGTTCTAGTCGGGGTTAAAGCGCTCCAGTAGGCCCAGGAAGGATTACAGAACCACCTTCTTTGATAAAAACAACTGTTTGCTGCAATGTGTTTTCTTTCTTTGTTGTTGTTGCTCTTTGTCTCAGTTTGTTTTTAATGCCGGTAGCTATGGATGCGCGCACTCTGTAATATATTTGAAAGTAGATATGTATATCTTTTATCTTTGGGTTTGCTTAACCCTTACTGCGCCATAATAAGTACACTTGACTCTATAGTATTACCCTACACATCCAATTCCACCGCACTATTTTACTTATTTGAGGTAGAGTTTTGATGAAAATGACTTGACATTGCACTATAAGCTGCTCCACATTTGGTTTCTAATTTTGTGTAAATTTGAGAAGAAATCTATCACACCAGGTGCGGCTGGTTCTGAGGGGAAACTATGCTAGAGGCACCATGGGGAAAAAAAAAATAGAAGCAAAAACAAAAGCACCCCACCCTCCCCTCCCCCCCCCCCAAAAAAAAAGATTTTCAATACACAGAGGAACAGTTGGGGAATACAGGAATTGCACAGCTGTCGAAAGGTACACAAGGCACGAGCGACATGAGATGAAAGTTGTCAAACATGGAAACAAAATTAATTGCAAAACTGCACTGCACTTTTGGGGTAAGGTAGACAAATTAAATAAACAGCTGTTGCATTTCTACAGCATCACAGTTTTGCTTTATACTGTCCTTTTTTGCCTATTCCTGCTACCACAGGATTTTTCCTCTTAAATTTCTATCAAATCAATCTAGAGGCATGAAATACAGGAATATCACTATCCAAGAACAACAGTGCCATTGAGAACTCTACCCCAAGTAAAACACTATCTGTAATTTTTATCATCGTATCTTCTTTTTTTTAATGTTGTTGTTGTTGTTGTAAAGATTTTAATAACATGAGTCAAGAATGTGTCAATCTATTTTTATATGTGAACAGGTATGATTATAATTTAGATTATTTCCAGTAGGTACTGCAGCTTGTCTAAATGCTTTCAATGTATTGCAATATCAAATCAAACACTATCTTCACAGGTACTCTACATATGAAATTACCAAGACATCTTCATACAATTATAATGAACCAAAATCAACTTCCAACTAAAACAGGCTGTATGAGGTTAAGCCGCTTAGCCATCTTTAGAGGGAGAAAAATATTGCGTTCGTTGAATTAAGCTAAAACCATATCATATGATTTTGAATACTCCATGGAGGCATGACATATCATCAAGAGGGATATGTTGGTATTGACTGTGCTTTAAAATATTTTGAAATGAGTGCATATGATTGGACGGCAGGTAGTTTGAGTCGATCATTGTGATTATGTATCATGCTACGACTTTGGAAGCAATGGCAGTCAGCCTACAATGTATATCCATCCATGCATACTATACACATGTGCTACACATGGAACAATGCTAGAATACAAGCCCACTCTATGAATAGTGTGATTTGGTGACAAAATATGAGGAATGCAACACACATTGTGCCTGACTAAAAGCGCAAGGTACACAAGCGTGATTGAATATTTTGTATGAATGTACATGTACACTTTCTGGAGCATTTTATTGGACAGTGAATGCATCAGATGAACTTTGACACAAAATCATTATCTTTAGATATAGCCATACATAGTGTACATACATCATGTGTTTTTCAGAAATACAGACTCAGACCAAAGTATTTTAGAAATGACAAAAATGTTTTGAAATTGTGACTTTTTGACATACCTTGTTGGATAAAGGCACTGCAGCATGTCGTCACACATGGGGCGAGATTTGACCTCTGCTACCTCACACTGGCCGTATTGATTCTATGTGTCAAAAGAGGGAGAGATGGGGGGGGGGTGAGAAAGAAATACAGCTGTACTGTAAAATGAGGAATGTTCACGTGCATTTTAATTTCGCGAGAGCCAAGATTCGCGAAATTAAAATGCACACAAATTCCTGTCTACACTATATACATTGAATGTTAGAGACAACTTGCAAAATTTTCGTGCCGCAAAAAAGGCCGTCGGCTCCAATTTGCAAAAATTTCATACGGCCAAAATATTGTTTTACAGTGTATACACATAGTTTGTAACATTCACACAGACACAGATAGGGAGGGCAGGAAAAGGGAAGAATATGATGAGGGTGGTTTGGGGTAAAGTGTGTGAATCACATACTAATTCCCATAATCTATGCAAAACTGGTTTGCATAATTGCCATGTCATTCATCTGTATGAAGGAATATTCATGAGCAGTGAGCACCTCATTTGAATTCTGATTTGTTTACAGTGAGTACCAGAAGGTTGATAAGTTTACGGACATGAATTCTATTAAACCTGCAAAATAAGACATCACTGGTTTGGGCCACCAGATTGAAATCAGTTAACTCAGCATCTTGTACCAAGTGTTGATCACTGTCTACTTTTGATATTTTGTATACATATGTTCCTCGGAACTGTTCGTCTTTGATTGGCTATGCTTGAAGCAGCTTTCGCTCGGGATAAGATATTATGGCAAGCTTCAACGCCATACTGGCATCATATTTAGCATGTGGGCACGAGAAGGTTGTCTCTACCAACCAAGCAACTGAATGCCCTTTTATGAATTCACTTCACACTTTCCTGACAATCACCATCTTTGAATCAAGATCGACAAGATTGTCATGCCGGGCAATATGAAGAGATATTCATACACTAGTCTTAAGCATTATTTCTGACTTGTAAATCTGTGAATTTATCCTTCAAAAATACTACAAAACATCAAGTATTAACTAAACATAAAAAATAAATGTGACAATGCATGAGTGATGCATAATTGTGTTTAGACATTTTTTGTGGCACATCATGAAGTGAGCATCTTTGGTCTAGTGGTAAATTTTCTTGGAGCTTACAGTGAGAAGCACTTTGGTGGCGCTAGAAAGATCACATGGGGATGATGTACACCACAGACCCCACTCTGGTTTCCAGTAGAAGATGAGCTGAAGGACTCCGACAGACAAGATGGACAGAAGAACAGACAAGGCCACTTTGGGGATGCTGCGTTTGAATCCTTGGCATTGCTATCACAGAGAAATTTGAAGCAATTCAATTAGAAAGGGCGGAATATGAAAAATAACATAAAAAGAAGACATTTTAGATATATAATATGAAAATTGATTTATTGTTCATTTTAACTGAGATTTAAACAAACAAATGTTTGATTGAATGAATTATTGAAGTTCAGAGGTATCTGTAGTATGTCAGTAGCTTGTGTACTGATTGATACAAGTGAGTTTTATCTCTTCCTGACACAAGGAGACAGACAAGACAAGCTTGATTTATGTCAAAAGACAAATTGTATCCTATGGCCTGAAACATCATATAAATACAGTGTATTTGTACAGTACACTTGTATGTCCCCCCAAAAAAACTTACAATCAGATTTTCGCATTGATAACACCCAATATGATTAAATTGTCTAAATGCTACTTCAGGGTCTTAGAATATAACATTTTAGCTCTATTTTGCAGAAAACCCCATTCGATTTGGTTAAGCGGTCACAGAGAAATGTGGATTGTTGTAAAGCGTGTCATGAGTCTGATTCTTCCAAGTTTAGCACTTTGATCATCTTGTGTGTGAATACAATAGACAGAACTTGGAGGTAAGAGATTCCTGACATCCTCTACAAAATTCCTCTTTTCTCTTTGACCACTGAAGCAAATCGAATGGGGTTTTCTGTAAGATGTGGGCAATGAGTTTTTTTTTTTTTTAATTTGTATAATGTTTTATTAAATCATACCACAAACATAATCAAATTATTTACAAACGATCTGTAATGATTAGAAAAACTATGAATAAAACACACACAAAAAAGAAAAAAGGTGACAAGACGTTGAAAATACACTGTAACCCCCAATATCGAGTAAGTAATACACGTGTACCAAGCCACCGACACAATAAATAGACTACATACATAAACTTAAACAAATATATTATTATCACAAAAAGGGGTTCTTCAAACTGACACTGGACTGGCAGCCCTGAATTTGTATTTAGATTGATTCACTATTTTTAAAGATATCATTGCGGAGGGTCCCGTTGTAATTTCTTTTTAGACATACGTGTATGGTACAATGCTTTATTATAAAATCATAAAGAAAGAAACATTGCATTCATGGGGGGGGGGGGGGGGGAGGGGCAATACTTCTGTCTGTTCCCCTGCCCCATTTATGATGAAACTGAATACCCTACCACTTGCCAAATGTGAATGTGTGCATCCGCACATGAGCTAACAAGGGTAGGCTAGTGTTGAAATGTATTTATTGGAAAATGGAGAAGGGTACATCAATTAAGAAAGTCTTTCCTGTTCAACTAGTTAGAGGTGGTCTCAATGAAACAGGGAAAATATGGGAAAAAATAATAATAGAGAGACTCTTTATATAAAGCACACATTCTACCTTAAAAAGATACTCATGGTACTGTGGAACAAAATATTACATAACAGAGTATCATTCATAGAATATTATAAGAACAACAAGCAAACAAACAATATACGTACTTGTACATACATGAACAAACATGTTTAAACAATTGTCAAAACTGTTAGCCAGTGTTGAGGTTGTTTTTGAAAGCGTCAATAGAACATGCTTGCCGTAGAGATATTGGAAGGTTGTTCCAAAGTTTTGGGCTCATGTTATGAGAAAGCACAATTCCCCCCCCCCCCCATGTTTGATTTGAGGTACTTGTAATTTTTGTGAGTTCAGTGAGCAAAAGAAAAAAAAAAATAACCAATGTAAAATTAGCACAACTTCTCAACAAGTTTACTAAATCATGACAACAATTTGTTTTTATGACTGTCAGAAATAATCAGAAGCAAAAAAAAAAAAAAAAGAACCAAACAGACATTTACTCTTGTTGTTCGATGATGATGAGATTGTCTTTTATTTCATCATATATTCACATCTTAGCAGCAAACTTACCAATTCATCTTCTGTTCCTTGATTCAGGATGTTAACTTGCTGAGCACTGGGCTTTGGCATCTTGCACTTTGCAGCCTTGTGACTGAGGTGAGGATTCGCTATCTGTAACGTGGCACAAGCCAGACAAAGTTTCTAGGTTGGATGATTCAAAAAGCTACTTCTACTGTACGAAACAGATCTGAACAAATACAAGGGTTGTGAATCAAAAGATCTACATGTGTAACGTTACATGAATCAATCAGCATGAACAGGATAGGATCTAACGTTACTTAGACTGAAATCTAGCAAGAGTTTAGAATCTAGTCAAGCTCAAATCAAACATGTCAGATATAAATATCATCATCATCACCACTCGTATTACTTGTATTGTAGGGTTAGGCTAGTAATGTAACGTTAGATTTCTAGACTAATTATTTACCTACCAGTAAATATTTTGGCAAGAGTTCCTTTTGCGTTGGGACAGCCACCAAAACTATACTGTAAAACGAGGAATGTTCGCGTGCATTTTAATTTTACTAATTTCGCGAGCGCCAAGATTCGCGAAATTTCTCATATCTACAAAATACACTATGCATTGTACGCAACTGGCAATTCGCGAAAATTTCTTGCCACAAAAAAGGCCGTCAGCTCAAATTCGCGAAAATTTCGTGCCGCGAATATATGTTTTACATACAGTCAGTAGGCCTAAATGAGTGCTCGCATCCGCATGATCCGTGCGTATCGCAAAGGTTAGACTAGAGTTGTGTAGATCTGCACTGACCCACTGTTGTAATGTTTGTTAGTGTACCGGTAATTTATCTAATTGGGGTGGCTGTCCCAAAATGAACTCTTTCCAATATTTTACCACATTCTAAATACAGTAAATGTACGCCCCCTATGCTGTCTACAATGTAAATTTATAGGACTGTAGTGACCTTGCTTGCACTTTTGTATCATTTGTACATGTAGTTATTACATAGATCACTATTGGGTCAGTGACCGCAGGTTATTGAACCAGGAGCCGACCTACCTCCTTTGTTTCCATTGCTGGTGTTTAATACGCGCGTAGTAGACGCACGCTGTGATCTTAATTGCCATTAGCAAGTGCCAACATTCATCGTTTTATGTGTTCGCCACACCTTCACTAAGATCGTGGACCAATCAGTAATCAGCATATTTTTACGTTAACCAATTAACATTGTTTTTCTGCAGTGGTCACCAATTGTTGAGGTCGCGATCGTGTTGTCATTTTTGGATATCCCTCACTCTACTTGTTTACTCTTGTTTTAGTGCTCAGCTCAGTCTCGTGGAGTCGTATCACATATTTCTCAAGTCGCGATATGGGAGTTTAGTCATCGTATCTAGATTATATTTCGGGAACCTGTTTACTTTCCTCTTTCGTGGATGTCTAATTGGATATCTTGCAAGTTGTTCTAGTGTTTCGGAATATTCATTGGATTACCTTTTTTCTATGCAAAAGGAAACGCGTTATTCTTCTTTGTTTATACCGGGAGTGTGCAATAACTCTGGACGTAACCATCGCGGTTATATTCGGCTAACGCGTGTTGACACTGTAAAACTGTAGCATAACCACGCTCGCTAATCTAGTGGTGACGTCTTGTTTTCGCCCGGGATCTTCGGCAGCCATCCTTCGATCCTTCGTCCGTGTCGTCAGTCCTGTCTACTCACACAGTCATCTAACGCTAGAACCGCCACGGTGAGTAGTACTAGTAGAGTGTATGTTAGACATTAACTCAATATAATCAACCGATAATCAACCGTTACTACAGGACAGAGCCCTAACATTAACAAAGTTAATTATTATACATGATGTACATACAGGTCTTCTGGTTACTAAATTTACATTGTAAAAACTTAACAACAGTCACACGTTAGAATAGAAGAAGTTTAGAACTCTAACGTTATAAATTATGTAGGATATGCTATCTATCAGTATCAGTCACGAATGACGGAATGATTTTCAGATGCATAACACAGATTTTATCATTTATAATAAAAAAAAAATTGATGCGATGTGGTGTGTTACCTGATCGGAGGCTCGTTATAGAAGTCTACGATGTCGAATTTCATGGTATCACTGTCACCTCCTCATTGTGGATGACAGTGGACGAAAATGACAGTTTTCCTCGTCTGTTCCGTGGTTCGCCTCACTTCTATTTACCTCTCTACTCAAACTGAATCGCTAACCCGTTAACCTGTTAGATCTACCGTCTTTAGTCATGTGCCTTCCGTTTGAGTCCGATACTAAAAGTAGATCTTTCGGGAAATATTCCGGTTCAAGAGACGGCTGACTGAGTTCGCGTTGCACTCATTCAGTCAGTACGCTGGCGAATGGGCCATGTCATGCAGCTCGTCTACGTACCTAATGAATCGAGTCGGTAACCGTGAACCAACTCGGGCCTGAATCGACACGAATGCGCTGTCTCGTACGACTCTACACGCACGCTGGCCACAACGGCCACATCCACCCGGACAGCACATCCCATCCACTACACACATACACACACATACACACACGCACATAAAAACACAAACGCACACACAGAAGAGTGCAGGACAACTCGACCTTTGTACAGATCGACATACAATGTACGATTCATTTTGTGTTTTATAAACTTCCAGATTTACTGTGTTCTTGTGCTTTTATAACAATTTAAGGTTTTGAACAATAAAGAAACTTGAAACTTGAAAAACTTGTACCAAACGCAAAGTTTACAGATACAAACCTCTTTGTAATGTAGCCGTATATTTATGTGTGTGCGTATGTTGTTTTGTTTTTTACTGTTTGGGTTCAAGGGCGATGCATGCTTGTACTGTATTACTAGTATGCCGAAAGCTCGAGACCCTAATCTCTATCAAAACTTGCTCGTATTGGTGCTACAAGTGAAATTAGTGTTCGAAAAAAAAAAAGAATTCTCTCATATTCAATTCTTTGATTTTTTAATTAGATCGTTAATTCTTAGTCTTCTCTCTATAATGTGACATCAGGGGCGGATCCAGGAATTCCGTAAAGAGGGGGCGTGTTTACAAAATTAAAGGGGGGGGGGGCGCACGCACCCCTCCCCCACCCCATTTTTTCTTTTTATTTCTTTTGTTTCAACAAAAAATAAAGGAGGGGCATGCGCCGGTTGCGGTCCTCCCTGGATCAGCCCCTGGACATGAACTCTTGCCAATTCAGGAATAGCTCAGAGTTACAGGCCCTAATGAAAATATTCATTTTGTGATATTTATAATCTTTAAAATATTCATGTTATGTGTGTCTTACGTGAGGCAAAACCAAAGAGTAAGGAAGCTAGCGCTGAATTATGCTATTTGGGTATAAAACTAAATGCAAAACTTAATAGATTTTTACTTTTCTACTATAGACCTAACTATGACTCATATGTCAACTTTCCTTGTACTCTGGTTCGTTCTTTTTAGTTTAATACGAATGCCTTTATCATTCTGTTTGAATATTATGCCATGTAGGCCTACTAATGTTTCCTGTTTCGACACACTTTCTTTTCCCTCCTCCTCCTCCTCGATCCTCCTCCTCCTTTTCTTCTTCTTCTTCTTCTTCTTCTTCTTCTTCTTCTTCTTCTTCTTCTTCTTCTGTACGCCATAACCTGGCCAAATAAGGATATCTGAGTTAATCATGAATATATACCCACTGAAAACAACAATTAGTTCTCAATATCATAGTTATACAAACTTTCTGCGAACAAGCTGACTGCAGCACTGTTGTAAAAACCTCCTTTAGTTGTCATGATAATGTAATCATGCCGACAACAAATGCAGTCATCAATTACTGTTATACTTCATCTGATTCGCATTTAACACATCGACTTTACCCCATGGAAATTGTGAACCACTCGCGGTGTATTAAAATGCAAAAAAAAAAAAAATGAAAAGTTCGAGGGCGAATATGTACCCCCTCTTTTAAAATATTTTGTATGTAAACACTATATTCACTGTGTGCAAGAGTGATGTAAATAAAGTACCATTTTGAAAAGTCCAAAAGTCTTCTTCTTCTTCTTCTTCTTCTTCTTCTTCTTCTTCTTCTTCTTCTTCTTCCTCTTCTTCTTCTTCTTCTTCTTCTTCTTCTTCCTCTTCTTCTTCTTCTTCTTCTTCTTCTTCTTTTTCTTCTTCTTCTTCTTCTTCTTCTTCTTCTTCTTCTTCTTCTTCTTCTTCTTCTTCTTCTTCACTCCGCTCTTATACTGTCTAGGGTTAGGGTTAGGGTTAGGTCGTTTTCATAAATTTTATTCATTGATTTTATTCAGAAATCAATTGGACCAATCAATGAATTATGGGGACACAAGTGATTTCGTTTTCTTTTTTTTTTAATCATTGGCGTACCTTCATGGACGAATCTAAGTTGCTAAAGAAACCCACTTTCTACTGTTTATATTTCACTCACTGACCTTAGCTCTCAGACTTTTATTGTTGATGGTTGTTTTGGTTTTTGGCGTGTTTCTCGTTGTTAACTGTCAGTCTTTGTGCCAGACTTTATGACATCTGTATTCCTTTCTTTTTTTTCTATGCAATACCTTGTCTTGTAATTTTCCTTTCCATCCTCTCTTATTCCTCGTCTCTTCCATATTATTTTTTAGCTACGTGTACTCCCTTTCTAGAGTATCTGAAAATTTTATTTGCTATAGATCTCCAGTGATAAGGAGCTGAATGAAGACTAAATAGGCAACCTCAGCGCCACATTTCGCTTGTTGCTTGATTCATGTGTTTTCGTTTGTTGTACTCCGATCCAGGGAGGTGAGTGTCTCACCTCCCTGTCCGATCCGAGCTCCCCTTATAGCTAGCTAGCCGAGTACGCGCTGCTGAAATTTAGTCTTAAATATTCTGTATTCCTACTCGCGAAAAAATGTCTAAAATGCCGCTGAAATTTGCCGTAGTGTGTTCAAGTAATCAGAATCGCAGTATGGAAGCCCATGCTATTCTCGGGTGAGTAAAACATCATCAGTGTCTGTTATCAGTACCACTAAATTGCACTAGATTTTAAATGCAAACCACTGACTACACGTGTACTACTACTAGCACTAGCACCAAGCACACATCTCGCTCCCCTCCCGGGCCGGGCGGGCTCGGGCGCTCCGTTCGCGTTCGGGCCAGAGCGACGGCTCTGGAGTCTGGAGCCTGTGCCTTGAGGGTGTTTCACAAAGAATTTAAATCGATCTTTTCTATATTAAGTTTTTCTATATTAAGCACCATGCCCCACCTGGGGGGCCCCAGGGGTCCCCCCTCCTGTAAGGAATCTTTACAGATTTTCTCTAGGTCTGGAGAGACTGGAAGTGATTGAGCTAATAATGAGTCAGTATATTGATGACTGTTGTTTCAA
Source organism: Diadema antillarum (assembly GCF_040938485.1). Taxonomy (NCBI): domain Eukaryota; kingdom Metazoa; phylum Echinodermata; class Echinoidea; order Diadematoida; family Diadematidae; genus Diadema; species Diadema antillarum. Next base: position 1,112,900 of record NW_027271462.1, read on the forward strand.
GTTTGATCATGGGAGAATCAGGGGTGCCCTCCCTACTTCCACCCCCTTGGGACCCAAGGAAGCGGGATGGAATGGGGGGTCCAAATGCGGGCCTAAAGTTTCATCTTTTTGCTGAAAACAACATAATGGATTTTCACCAAAGTAGCATTCCCATAGGGATAAGATCTCAAAGTGTTTGAATGGGCACCATGCTTTCCTTGGGGGCCCCAGGGGGTCCAAATCTCCTAAATTAATGAATTCATATTAAATAATAGTTTTCTCTGGTTCTAATCAAAAGTGATAGGGCTTTAAGTCTTTTTTCCCAAGCTGCATAATCCAACATTCTAAAGTACAGTGTACTTGGCAGGTATTTTTACCAGTGTGATGGAATATGTAAAATGGATGCCATGCCCCCATTCTCAAAGCTACCCCCACCATAAGTTTCCAATGTTCTCAGGTAAGAGTCTGCAAGAATGCATGGAAGGTGAACTTGCGATACTCGGGTGAGCGTGTGATTCGCGGGTCTCTTGTATTCTTTCACCCTACCCTTGTCTAATAACCACATTTTTCACAATCTTCTTTCATTCACACACATACACCCTCATACATATACGCAAGTGCGTGCGCTCACCCACCACAAACAACACGAACAACCCCAATCCTCAATCGCTCCCGCGACTCGGTACAAGCCAAGAGAAAGGCGGAAAAAGTATTATCTTTTCAAAGATATCATAGAAGAACTTACTGGTTGCTATGAGATAGCTACGTGTACTGTGTAGACCATGCTACAATCTATATTCAGATCAATCGCGGCGCTCACTGCTGTGAATGTGTGTACGGTGCTGTGCTGTCTGCTCCTGCCTGTGCAACACAGTTATCGCAGGGTGAACTGTATAGTGTAGCTGCGATCGACATAATTCGACAAGTGTAAAAGTGTCAAAACGGTAAAAATTCCTTTTTATACTGGCCTTGAATCTCACTCAGATGCAAATATTTGAGGCTTTTGATGGGTTGGACATTAAGAGTGAGTTTGTGCATGTTTGGAGATCATTTGACAAACACTGAAACAGGTGTGAAAGTACACTAGCGCCGTAATTTCCATGGTTCCATGGAATTCTTTATAATGAGGTTCCATTATGTAACAAAGCAATCATGACAATTGAATAACTATGATCATGATGATTACAACAACCAACAACAAGTAACGACAACAAAAAGAAATAAATGAAAAAGGGGAAAATACAAAATTATTACAATGTATCAAATCTATCCTATGTCCTGTTTCAGTGTTTGTTATGAGGAGTTGAATCTATTAATTGGGAATACATAGAGAATAAATCTGCACTTTAATTAATAAATTCTTTACCTCTTGCTTGAAAAAGTCTCTTAAATTTGAACGTGGATGGATTTTTCAGTTTTAATCAACAATTTCCTTTTAACAAGCTCTGAATCATAGGCATCACATTCTCTCCTGTCGTACAACATTTTTCTTGCATTTTTCACAAGTTCTCATGCAGTTCAAGGAGTAGGGGCTAGGGGCATATAACTGCCAGAAACAACTGGGAGTTTGCTGAAGTTTCTGCATCTAGATCTAGTGAAAGTATCATTGTCAGGTTTGGGGACAAAATGTTCAGATATTTTTCATAACACATATCATCCTTAAATATCCTATAATTTATGCAACTGCTTGAGTTTTTCTAAATGAGATTCCAAACATCACATGGCCAATGTCCCCAAACACAGATGAAACCTGTATGGTCATGCCTATATTGGGATCAGAACTCAAATCATTGATTTTCGAAAAGATCGGATCACCTAATTTGTCAGTGTTGACAAATTCCAAGTCTAATTGTGTTTGAATCCAGAGCATTTTTGTGTAATGATGTATTATTTGATAATGATTGTATCTGTTTTACATTCATATAGCTGATTCCGGGTGCATGCACTGGTCGGGGAGGAAGGTCTCGAGCCTCGGTGATTAAGTTTGCTTTTTCCTCCCCTGACAACCAGCAGCATGCACCTGGAACCACCACAATTTTTATATCATGTATTTACGATTTTGTGTTTGTATTTTATGTCAGCTTGTATTGTATATTGTATATTGAATTGCCGAATAAATAATAATAATAATAATAATAATAATAATAATAATAATAATAATAATAATAATAATAATAGTAATAATAATAATAATAATAATAGTTATTTAAATCAAAATTCCACCCAAATTCATTTTTCATAAAAGATTACATACATCTATACATCTGTATTCCATCACCTTGATGCTGACATACAAGTAGGCTGTACATACATGTTAAGGGTAGCAATTATTCCCCTTGCTTTCTGAGAGCAGTCCGTCAAGTGCTCTTTCATTATGCTTGAAAAATGAATTTTTGTGGAATTCCCTTTATATTTTCTCTATATTGTTGTCCACGCATGACATCATTTAACCTAACCTCTAGTAGTCTCCTTATCCAGCAGTTCCAACACCAAAACTTTAAGAATGCATAACTTTTGCATCGATTGTCCGATTTTCCTTAAACTTTCACTGATGTGTTCTACTAATGTTGCTGGCACTTCCATTCAATCCACATTTCTCTGGGTTTTGGTTTCCTTCGATTGAAAATAATACAGTAAGGAACAAAGGACTTTTTTCTGTAAATTTTGATAACAATTTGAGGTGGATTCTGAAAACGTGAGATAAGATTGAAAAGAGAAACCAATGGCATACCATAATTTCAAGTCAATCTTGCAATTGTGCTGTATTGCCAAATGCAAGGCAATGAAAGATTTGATATCACATTTCTTAATTCTGTATATTCATATTGCATTTTAAGTATGAAAACCATCTTTCCTTGTCATAATATTAGAACAGATGTAATTGTTAAAAGATTTTTTTTTTTTTAACAAGTCATCATATCCTCAGCAAAAACAATGCCAGACTTTGTTCAGATTTGAGTATGTTTTGTGCATTTGGTGTTTGTTTGTTTGTTTGTTTGTTTTTTCCACAGCTGCAAATGTCAGGTAAAATTGTTTGCTGATTTGAAACTTGTTTTTGTACATTTTGCAGACTTTCCAATTTCTTTGGTCCGGCATTAATTGTATCTGTAGACAGCAAATGATATGATCATTTGTTCATTTTTGTGCTTTGTAAGTTCTGTTGAAGTCTGGATGATTTGTAGATCGAACAGAGGCACCACATTTTGTAGGAATTTGGAAATTTGCATAATTTTGTAAAATGTCATATTCGTAAACAATTTTGTCTAGCAATGACAATAGTTGTTTATTCCTTGCATTTAAATAATTTGAACACTGTGTTATTTATAGTTCAGTTATTTGTTTGTTTATTTGTGTTTTTAACTGTAGGAAAAAAGGGTTGAATGTGAAATCCTTTGGAACAGGTGCTACAGTAAAACTTCCGGGACCAGCGCCCGACAAACCAAACATCTATGACTTCAAAACGACGTATGAAGACATGTATCAGGACTTAAAACGCAAGGACAGAGACTTGTATCCTCTTTACACTGATGGGATGCTTAGTGGATGGTTTTGTTTGGTCTTATACAGTGAAACTCCCACTTCAATGCAGATGTGTTCATTAACCAAAGTTGCATTGTATGCAGAACTAAACAATTCGGAACAACACAATTAATTCAAAAGTGATTCTGAATGATATGACCCACAATGATTTGCACTTTGGTTTCCTTTCGCAATGTTCTCAAGGTGTCATGTTCTGTAATGATCCCTGTAAGTATAAATAGAAACCAATTTATTTACTGCATCCTCAAGTTTATCTCAGTCTTTGAAAGCTGTGGTACTTGTTAGTCTAGTGGATATGTCACCTGTCTAGCAATTTGGAGGTCGTTGGTTAAGTCCAACGCAAGAATACTGTGTCCATTATTTTTGTTGTGGCTACTCCTAAAACACTGAATAATCGGTGCTTGAAGGGCATCGATGAAGGGCAATCATTAATCAGTTGCAATGAAAAATGACTGGATGCAAGAATATGAATTTAACCCGTTGAGGACGGTTTCATTTTGCTACGACATGCATTTCCCAGAGGCACTTGCCCGAGTATACTCAGGATTTGTCCTCAGTGGGTTAAGACCAGTCTGATAGTCCCATGGACATGTATGTTAAAACATTATGCAGCAAAGAGCATATTTTCTTGGTGGTATCTGTGACCAATATCAATATTTGATATGAATTTCTTACACTCTTCCCTTCCATTATTTTTTGGTTATAATTTTGCAGTACTAAATTATAACATAGGGAAGGGTATGTACATTGTAGGTGCTTTGTCTATTTTATGATAGTATTGCTCTCACAATAAAATCCAATGACAGCAGTGATACTAGAATGGTCTTTCAGAACAGACAAATCTCCCATGTTGAATGTTACAGAAAAAAAGTGTTTTGAATTAGCACACATTTTTGTGCAGAAACAGAATGCTTATCCCATCATACTTTCTCATTTATGCTGAAGATACAGTATGTAGCTTTTTGTTGTCTGAAGTCTCCAGAAGGTACAACAGCGGCTGCCATGGCATCGCATTTCTTGTGGGCCCTCTAGCCTCTACCAGCTTCATTTTCTTACAGATTTCATTCCAATTTGCTGGGGAGGTGTTTAGCATGGTACATTTGGCTATTGTTTTGGTGACAGCGCCCTCAGTGTTCTGACTCTGGTAAGCCAAAAGGTGAATTGATGGAATCTCAAGACTTTAAATAGCTTTCATTTTATTCCTTAGGTATGGTATGTAGATATATTCTAAAGTGGACTTTGATAGTAATTGTTTTGTTTCTCTTTAGGTACTTTGGATACTGTTTTGTAGATGACAAGGAATTACAGTCAGCTCTTACTGAGCACAACTTGAGTTGCACATATCAAATATTTTGCCCAGGGTCAAAGCTTGTACTTGAGTCCCAATAGATGAGGTTCCATTACGCATACATGTCTGCCTATCACGGGGCATGGGATGTAACGCTTACATGCTTGCCCAAGTGTATGGGGGCCTCCATAGGCAGTTTTTGCCCCACAGCATGGCTTGAAGACATCATTGGAACCTCAATACGGAACGCTCATATAGTTAACTGTTTGATTGTATTCTTTTTCTTCAGTGGCTGTTTTTGAATACTGAAGGATGTATGCTGACTGTTGTCCAATTTCTTGAGAATGTTTTGAATCCTTAATTTGTTTATTTCTTCTGCATGGTGATTGGTGGAACCAGATACACCCAGAACGGTATTTTGCATATGTTAGACCGGAACAGGAGATTGAAACCAAAACCGGAGAGATTCCAGAGCAGCAAGGAAAAGTTTGACATCATCTTGACTGCAGAAGAGAGAGTATATGACCAAGTGCTGGAAGGTGGGAAAAATCAAATATAAAGGTTTTATGACATACAAATGCATGTTGATTTGTGTTGATTTGTGATACCCTCTAAGATCACTTTTGTGGTGGAACGAATATCTACAAATAATCCATAAAGTATTTAATTATTTCTTCTATTTTTCTTTAGATTACTTGGATAAGCCCACACAAAAACTTCCAAACCAAGATTCTGATAGTGACCTCATCTGTCAATCAATGCTGAAGTACTAATATGATTAACAAAAGACATTGGAATGCACCGTCCACGAGGCCGAGCATAGCTTGCATGTTCCCTCGCCATGTCTTTTGTTAGTCACATTAATATCACAGAAACATGCAACTTATGCCAAGTCGAAAAAAAAATTGCCAGGAAATTCTGATTTGAGAAAATTTACAGTGACACGACATTCGCTCCTGTGATGATTACTCCGGTCATATTTTCTCCAAGGACTTAGGGTTAGGGTTGTGATTGGGTTTTAGGTTTAGTTTAATGTGAGGAATAGGATTAGGATTAGGAGTAGGGTTAGTGTTATGATTGTGTACATAGAATTTATGTTTGGCTTTAGTGTGCAGATATTTCATTGGAGCAATTGTCACAGGAGCAAATGTCATGGAACTGCTACACACACTGTTTATGACATAATACTCTCATACCCGCTGGCCATAGTGTCAGTGTGTGAATGGGGTGTTACATAAACTGTACCCTAGTATGCTTGTCTGAAAGTATTAGCTTGTGAATGGGAAGTTATACTCAAATGTACACTGGTCTTAGGAAAGCAAGTGTCATAATATGTCAAGTAACAAAGTAAGATGACATTCCCTCAATTTGTCGCTGTTATGGTAAGGGTTATATCATTCCCCCTACTTTTTGAAATACAGTTCTTGTAGGTATTCAGCCAGGTGCTCTTTCACAATGCTAGAAAATTGAAAATATGTTGAATTTTCTTAATATATTCTTATATAATATTTCAGACATGACATCACAAACTGTACAAGTAGTAGTCTTCTCGTGATGATGGCGGTGCCAAAACTTCATTCTTCTAAAAATTCATAACCTTTGAACAGATTGTCTAGATTTTCCTCAAACTTTCACTGATATTTTCTTCTAATATTGCTGCATTCACTCAATCAACATGCATTTATTTGCTTTTCATTCTCCTTTAATTGCAATGATCTCCATCTCCGCCTTCTTGCCACCAAGATTTTGATACCAGAGAAGAAGAGACCCAAGTTCCCGTGCACGTCATCAACATTGACATCCAGGACAACCACGAGGAAGCAACGATCGGGGCATTCAGATTTAGTAGTCTCGCCATGAAGGTACATTGTAAATGAGTCTTAAAGGGATGGTACAGTTTCAGTTGAGATGGGGTTTTCAGTTTTCAACGCTTTATGATGATGATTTTTTTCAGATAATGACAAACCCCTTATGTAATTTTAAGTAGCCTATAATTCTAAGAGGAATTCAAAAATTGTTTGGTGAAAATTGGTATTGAAATGGCTGAGATATCAAAATGATAATAAAGGGATCCAAATAAAAGGTTGGACCCACCTTATATTCGGATCCCTATGTTTTACTTTGTTTTTGGATATCTAAGGCATTTCAAAACTGATTTTCATCAAATAAATTTTGAATTCCTCTTAGAATTGTATGCTTTTTAACATTTTATGAAGTGGTTTCAAAGTACACATATCTCACAGAAAGTTAAAAGCTGAATACTCACGTCAACCAATACTATACCATCCCTTTATGCCGCCGCACACTATACGACTGACAGACGTTAGATCCAAAATAAATCACAATAGCCTCTGAATAAAAACGCTTGTTTTAAATTTCAGATCCAAAGTCTGTCAATCGCATTGTCGTGAGTTGTATAATATGCGGCGGGGTTTAGGCTCTGACTAAACCTAACTGTACTTTGTTCACCTTCTCAAATGGCACAGTGTGTCTGGTTGATACAATGGACTCCCGTTATGACAAAGTGTTCGGGACCGGCAGTTTTCTTTCGTTATGAGGTTATATATTGAAATTTTGTTATAATCAAACAAAGAAACACTAAAAAACAAAGTGCGGATAATGTTGTGGTCTGAAGTTTTACTTCATTGTAAATTGAATTTCCTTATAACCATGTGCGTTATAATGAAATTCTTGTTGCAACGGAGTAAAAATTCATGTTCCAAAATTATCATCTAGATCTCTTTACATATTGTTTTGTTTGGCTTTAACAAAATTTCAATATAACAAAGGAAAATTGCCAGTCGCGAGGACTTCGTTAGAGTGGGAGTTGCCTGTACGGAAAATATCAGGAAAATAAAAAGAAATATCATTTCTTACAAGAAGTACACATTTCCTCCTCTTGACGCTGACACAAAATAACTCTACCTGACTACCTCTACTTGTTTTTTGAAAGAGGTAAGCCAAGCGCTTTTTCATCATGCTAGAAAAATGGCAATGACAATGATAATGCATCGTTGGTAGTCCACCAGCATGCTGATCCCACCGTGTCCAAACATTAACCAGCCACATTTATCAAGGCAAGGGACTGCACAGTACTAGTTGAGGTGAGGATTCAGGTTTATAATTTTTTTTTTCATGAGATAATGAGAAGCCTCTTATGAAATATGAAAACCATGTAATTTAAAGAAGGATTCAACATCTATTTGATTAAAAAAAGGCCTTGAAATGGCTGAGATATGAAAAAAAAAACACTTTCCTAACAAATATGACAGGCCACAATTTTTATTAGGATCTCATTGTTTTTCCTTGTTTTTAGATATCTCAGTTATTTCTAAACCGATTTTCATCAAATAAACTTTTGATTTCCCATAGAATTGTATGCTCTTTAGCATTTCATAGAGTGGTTTCTAAATATCTTGCAAATTATCTCAAGCTGAATCCTCACCTCAACCAGTACTGTACAGTCCCTTTAACGATTTGCACTCTAAAGCTAGAACTATTCTCTTCGGAAAATGCATACTATATATGTGCATATAACATGCATGCATATTAGGCACCCAAGTGTGTGTGAGTTACAGTGCCATGTGAAGACCAATCTACTGACTTTTGTGAATTATACTTGGGACTCCAGACATAAGGAAGTTCTTGATAACTTCAGTTTTCTTTTGTTGCATTGAACTTTTGCTATAGGCAAATGTTAGTAAGTATGTTAAGGTATAAATAAAAATATATGTGTAACTGAGTTATTACTTTGTTGTAACAAGAAGTTTGTAATGACTGTGTTTGTTATAATGGGAGTACACTGTACAGATGACTGTATGTCTGGCCTTTAATTGTATCCAGATAGTTGCTTTTGTAGTCGGGACAAAGGTATTACTGTAAAACACGATATACTCGCGGCATGAAAATTTTGCGAATTGGAGCCGACGGCCTTTCTGGCAGCATGAAATATTCGCGACTTGCCACTGGCATCCAATGCATAGTGTGTAGACAAAAACTTTGGCGTGCATTTTAATTTCGCGTATGTTACAGCTCGCAAAATTCGCGAAATTGAAATGCTGGCGAACTTTCCTCGTTTTACAGTACCCTGGATGTGTCCCAATCAAGAGGTGGCTACTGTTATTGTGTTTCATTGAGCCTCATATGATATTCTGGGGACATGTTAAGCCAGGCACAGAAAAGTGAAGGCACTTGACATTGAATCATGTGGTCCACATCAATCAAGGAGTCGCGTATAGTTAACAAAGTGCCACCAGCAGCAGTATTTGAAATTCAATGCTGACTCTTCATGTCTATTGAGATTAATTCTGGAGCCAGATAGCTTACATACTTCAATCTAGCAGATATACTGAGCTGTATATTAACCAGTATGAGTAAGAGATGCAGCCTATCTTTCAATACTATGCAGACCTAAAGATTTCAAAGATTTAACCATATGAAAGGATTTGATCTGGAATAGACTGCCCATTCAAGGATTTGAAGCACAACAAGCATTAACCCGTTGAGGACGAGTCCCGAGTTTACTCAGGCAGGTGTCTATGGGAAATACATGTTGTAGCAAAATCAGTCTGTCCTCAACAGGTTAAGTGCTCATACATATATTTATATTTGATGATAAAATCTTTTGAATTACATTGATTTGATATAAGAGTCAAAACCTGATGGTGTTGATGATTACTGTCTAAGTTGAATGAAAGTTTGTGTAACATTAGAATTTGCACAATGTCCCCAGTGGGAAAAGTGAAATAATGATAATGAAAACAGCATCTTTAACGCAACCTTGATAAAGTTGCCAATTTTGAGCACAGGGGAATATACATTGTAATTTGAATGAGGTGCTAATGAATGTTACTTTGAAAATTACCATTACCACTCAAATTTTCACCACCTTTTTCTTTCTAATTCACCCAGCTGGAAAGTGCAGAGGATCTGGAGAATGAAATTGACGAGTTAATACAGTCCTTTGAGCATGAGATGAATATAACTGTCCTTCACACTGTGTGCTTCTACTGAAACCTGTCGCGCCTTTCAACAGAAGGATTTGAGCTGAGTGTGAAATGGACTGTAGTGATGTGTCAGCCGGAGCCCGCCTCTCCCTTGTCCGTAGCGACATCTTCACCCATGTCTCACGTGGCACCACCCGCTGTTTCGTGGAAAAGGTTATGGCATCGGTCGTCCGGCAGGATCACGCTTTTTTTTTGGCTCTCATTGTGCTTTGAGGAGCATGGCCAGGACAGACCAAAGACAAGAAGGAGAAGAAGAAGAAGAAGAAGGCTTATTTGTCTCTCAGGTCTTGGTTTTGCAGCAGTGTGATGCTGGAACGGTTGCTGTATTAGATAATGTGCTTAGTAAAAACTGACAGACTGACATTCCATCAGAGTGTCTGTACTTTGAGGTAACCCAGAAGCCATGGACTACCTCAGAACTATTCTGACAGATTACTTTGCTGGACTTTTTATCAGTTTATACACCCAACAACATTTTCTCTACAGCATTTTATGTTGTGGATGATATCTCAATAAGACATTACGAATGAATGGTTGTCGTGTTTTTGTGTACACTCATAGAAACTATCATATGGTATAATGCACTTTCAAGAACTGAATATTAATGGAGGTTGTATCATATGGGAGAATGTCCATCATTGGTCAGGTATTGATGCTCTTATTAAAGGGGATGGCTAGTAACCGATCAGTGGGAATCAGTGGGAATGATGAGGGATGATTGTTCCAATCCTTGTGGGATTCATTTAAGAGTACATTATGTATCTATTGTTGTGTGAAAATTATTTGCTTCAGAATGGTCTCATATTCAAGTAATGTGCAGATTAATGCCCTGTCACTGACCAGGCACGCTAACCTGGAAACATTAAACTGCACATTACTTGAATATGAGACCATTCTGAAGCAAATAATTTTCACACAACAATAGATATATAATGTACTCTTAAATGATCCCACAAGGATTGGAACAATCATCCCTCAGCATTCCCACTGATTCCCACTGATCAGTTACTAGCCATCCCCTTTAAAGTTTTGGTGATACATTTTGTATATTGTCTCGTAGTTATCACATGATTGGGTGAACCAGTTCATATATTCATTGATCAAACGAAGATGAAAGCAATCACAGGTCAAAGAACCCTGAGAGGAGATCGAAAGATGAAAATCACTTCAGCAAATTGCACGCAAAGTGGAGAGGTCACGCTGGCTGTATGGAAAACATGACTTAAATTCATGGCTCCACCATGCAGGATACAGCATACTATCTACCTATTCAGACACATGTTTTGTAGGAGAGAGTGTGACTGATTCATTGGCTTTGATTGACAGATGCTTCCACTCCTGCATTAAATTCATAATTTCCCATTTGGGCAATTCCGTGGTTAGTAACGTTACATTTAAAGAAATTTAGATATCTTTTTTACTATTAAATCACCATTTATTAATTTCAAGTCAAAATCATGTTAAAAACATGTTCATCCTTCCCAGGTTTATGATACAGAAAAGAATGAGTACAATCCAATAAATATTAGAATTGCTATGGCAACTAAAAGGGCTGGTTAGTAACGTTACAAAAAAAGGACATGACAAAAAAATCAATGTCTTGTAACAAAAAGTGTGCAAAAATTCAAGTTACTTCAAACAAAGTGTTGCATTAATTTCAATTACCCCTGGTATTGCATTATGACAAATGTTCACGCAAATATTTTTAGCAGTTCGACCGATAATTTATTAGCTAGACCCCCAAATGCATGGTTAGTAACGTTACGGTTTAATAGTAACGTTACATTTGTCCGGAGTAATTCCGCAGGTCATTTCACCCTTTTGTAATTGACATAATGTCACATGACTTCTGGAGTATTTAAATGTATTCATCTTTTACCTTTTAGCAAAATTTTGGGAAAAATTTTCAAAGCAACCCACTGTAATTTGCATTTAAGTGAATTTCAGCGTCCCCAGTCCCACATGTACATTTTAAATGATAGTTTTAGATCTCGCAAAATCAATAAATACGAAAAATAAAATCTACTGAATTTGAAAGACCTTAGTGATTGGTGAACATCCATGGCATTAGTTGGAGTAAGATAAAGAGGCACATTTCTTTTATCCATGTCATGTCCACCTAACTGCGGAATATTGTCCATTTGCAGATGAAACAAAAGCCCAGCTTTAATGCTTCAAAATAGTTCTAGAATGTAAGGAATAGAAACATCCAATGTAAAAATGTTAATCAGTATAATCAATGTTAAGTATTGTTAAATATAAAAAATGTGAACAATGAATATGATAAGACTCTTTCTAGACTAAACCATTTACAGTTATGGTTTACTGAGAAAAATAGTGATATCTCTGTATATTTTAGGCTTTATTGCAAAATTTGTATATGGTAGGATGTTTTGTGATACAACTGACCTACACATATGCATCAAATGTGATAACTCGGAACATTTTTTGAAGGCGCATGGTCCCAGTAGTGTAGAGGGCGCTGTTGATGATACTGTCGATCACCGTCAGCATTGTACAAAGATTGCCGAAGTTGAGCTGTCATCAAGAGTAAAGCGCATAGGTGTTGCTAGGTAGCATTGCCTTCCTTGTCTTCTCTGGGCATCACACAGTCTGTAGTAATGTCAGGGTGCATGCATTATCCTTCTTAGTATGACATCACAAAAGAAGTTTGTTAAAGCTGTCATCCCCCTCTGCCGAATCAAGAGCGGAACTGTGATCGGACACTGACCACAGTGGATCGGACTTCTTCGGACTCGGGGGAAATGGGTCAAAGCGTAAGCGCTAAAGAGGAGTCGATAGCCTAGGTCTCTATAGGAAACTTGTGCCGTGTGCCCGTGTACGCATTCGATTAAACCACCGGGACCATGTGCCTTTATTAATAAGTCACTGCTCCTAATGATAAGCAGTACCTTTAAGATGGTGTAGGAGTCCATTGAAAGTAGAGCATTCTCTCCCCCCCCCCCCCCCATCTCTCTTTACACAATGTACACACTCACAGACTTAAAAATAAATTGAATATTTTTACTGAATATATTTAGTGTGGTTTATTCAGTGAGATAATTTACAAATGCATGTACTACAATGTATTTGCATATATATATATATGTGTATATATATATATATTTATATATATATATATATATTTATATATATATATATATATATATATATATTATTATCATTTTTTTTTTTAATCTCCATCTTTGACAATATCATGCACTGGCAACAATTTGGCTTTTGAGCTAACAAAAAGAAACTTGAATTGATTTGCAAAAATAAATGTATGATCGCTATAATTTCTTTGTTCCTCAAAGATAGACAAAGGCTGAAAAAAATGGAGGAATATGAAGAATCTTCTCTCAAATCCAAATTCAAATGACGACAGAAAAGGAGTCATTCGAACAAAAATATTTCAATTATGTTTTATCAAATTGGAAAAATTTGAAATAATATTTGTCCTTGAATTTGTTTCATGAATTCTTGTACATGTATTTTTAAAGTAAAAGAATAAAATAAAGGAACTGTCCATTTAATAATCTTTGTGGTATAACTTCATATGCCATATGAAGTTGGAATTGACAGAAAATACACTAATTTTCCTGTGTTTCCCACTTTGTTTTTGTTTGAGGCGAAACAAATATAAGAGGACAAAAACTATTTTTTTATTTAATTCTTATTTCTCATTGTGTCAAATTGGTTTTAAGTTATCATTGTTATCTTGGAGAGCATTTGCAAATGTATTACAACATGTCAATTTTGTAGTTTCTCTTTGTGCCCTTTGAGGACAAAAACAGATGTGATCACTCATGCGCATAAAGTTTCCCTTTATACAAATGACCTACCAGTTTGATAGCCAATAAGCCAATTCGTCGTAATTAGCTTATGTACAAATTGGTACAAATGACCTTTCCTTTTTCTCAGTTGGTTACACACTTCACTCGTTTTCAAAGTGGCATAATACATAAGCGTGCCCGATGTAATCATTTATGGAATTCGTTTTCAAGCAAAGAATGAATATGCGTTTAGACCAGATGACCAAAATGGTCCCTCAGCTGTCATTTTAGCAGGCATCTGTTTCATTGCTGTTGTTTTTGATGCAATATAATCTTTTTCTTTTGAGTTTGCCAAATACAGTACCAGGCTTTCTGACTGGTTGATGTAATGTCTAGCGCCTTTTTGATAAGGATCATATGAATAATCATCACATCACAGATGCTTACTAGTATCTTGATGAATAAGCAAACCAAAATGCCTACAGGTACAAATGACTTTTTTCTGCCCAAGCGCAAAGTGGAATTACCAATTGGTCTACTGAATTACCTTTAATATCGTATATAAATGATTGACTTTCATAAAAATCTTCCATGAAAAATATGAACTGGAAAAAGTATTCACTTTATTTTTTTTTAAATCTAACTGATTGTATACAGTACAGTATGTAAATGCAGGTAGACGGACGCCATATACGATGTACATGCAGTACTGTATGGCATATGAAATAGCTCCCTCTTGCAGTGTTAGCACTTAGACATTCAGAAAGGACATTTCCCCATACACGACATTCCAACTCCGATTTTCAGCTTGACTGTAAATACACTGTACTAAAATTATAGGATCACACAACGAAGAAGGTTGTTTCGTAACAATCGAAGGTATGGCAAAAATATATAATTTGTACAGAGAATTCAAATGTTTCACGTACATGTATTTTCACGTAGCAGATGCAAATCGCAAGCATGAGTAGGTGCTCAACGGCGGTGGTGCATTGAATAATTATCATGCCCTTGTTGAACTCGTACCGTGATTTGTATTGAAATAAAGAGCACATTTTTGGTCGGTATGATAATGCACCAAACTCAATCTAATTTCCCTTCGTTACAGCAATTCATCAGTAATCTTACGCGAAACAACTATCCTCTTTATTTGCGCACAATATTCGACTGTATACGGGTGTGTGTGTGTGTTTCTGTGTATGTGTGTGTTTCTGTGTGTGTGTGCGTGTGTGTGTGTGTGTGATGGAATGTTTTCCTTCTATAACTTGGCAGCTATACAAACCAATTTCCTTTAAAGTCTCCATTTGTAGATTATTACACTTCTCCAGTAACTTGATAAGGATGGATGTTATCCGTTTTTCAATATTATTCTATAAGCAGTGTTCCCAGCCAGCCGAGTTATAGTGCCGAGCTTTGGCGAGTTGTGGCAAGTTGCCTCAAAGGGCACTCGCGATAACTCGCGTAAAGCTCTTCATGTAAACTCGGGATAACTCGCGACAAGTCAGCACGACTCGGCGTAACTCGTGAATCAAAATTTTTGAACATGTTCGAAAATTTTCCCTAACTCGAAGTAACTCGTGCTGAACTCGTTTAAACTCGTAATATACTCGTGCTACTCGTAACAAACTCTCAAGACTCGTACGAAGCTCGTGATAAACTCTTCGTAACTCGCCACCTTCAAGTATTACGCGAGTTCTGCTCGAGTGTTGAAGAGTGCGATACGAGCACTACGACTCTACTACCGGTATGTGTTAAGGGGGGATTGCCCTCGAGCTAAGCGCGAGTTTAGATCGAGCTCTGCGACTTACGAGTTTTGTATTAGCTTATTCAGAGTGCATTGCACTGACCCATATTAATATGGAATTATTCACATTTTCCCAGCGTTTTCAAGACAGAAGACATTCATTCAACCCTTAACGCACGTGCAAGTGCACAAATAGGTCGTTGCCATTACATTTCTAGAACTACGTAAGAATTAAGACAAAAAGCATGCCTCGGCTCAAGAAATCCAAGAAAAAACCGGAGAAGGAAATGGAGATCAATCAAGCAATGGTAGAAGTAGAGGTAGAAGAGCAGGAAGAGAGTAGAAACTGAAGAGATTATCCGTGATGAGCTACAGAGGCAGTCAGAAGACCAAGCCTCTAGAAACAAGACCCACAAGACCAGGTCCCAGTAGAAGAAAATGGAAGAGACCCCAATGAAGGCCAAACCGAACAGCAGGGATTGCGCGAACTCATAACGGGCTCGTAACGGGCTCGTAACAAGCTTTTTATAACCCGATGAAAGCTCGGTTAAAGTCGTACACAGGTCATCACAACTCACATCAAGATCGGTGTTACTCGTATCACGCTCGGATCACTCGTACAGCTATCGTAGTAAATTCGATGTTGCCTCGTAGATCACTCATGCGCAGCTCATTAAAATTGACAACTTTCACGCGAGTTCACGCGAGTTCAAGCGAGTTCAAGCTCGCGCAGCTCGGCACAACTCGAGACTCCAACTCGGCGAAGTGGGAACCTTGCTACACAACTGTACATCTGAATGGAAATGCACGTACACCTGTATTTTTGATAGGAATGTTTGCCAGTCAATGGAGTCTTATGAGCTGATGATGTCATCACTTTAAATCTACGTGTGTGGTTGTGACCAATAATTATCACTGATGAAATAATTCTGAATGTCAAATCTTTCCTCTTTCATTTTTACCCTACTGTACAGTTTGTTTTTATAAAATGGAGTGGCGGTAGCGTTGGGATTCGTGAGTGGCCCGACCTAATCAATCTTTATTCGCTGTCCACCAGGGTACATTCGAAAACCACGAATAGCGCCCATTAGCGAAATAATTATGTGCATAGCAGTGGCTGATCCAGGAGGGGACGCACCGGGCACCCCCTTTTATTTTGTTAAAAAACAACAGACAAAACAAAAACAAAAAAAATGCATGGGGGGGGGGGGCGAGTAAGCCCCCCTTTAACAAAGGCGCCCCTCTTTTACGGAATTCCTGGATCCGCCCCTGCATAGAATGAAATGTACGCTCATCGGTAACGGTCGACTCCAGTCGCATGATGTTTTTTCGTGCGTGTGAACCTACGGAGATCAGCGACCAAGCTGTATCCACAATTCGTCACTAGGATTCTAGAATATAATATATCCCAGCTGAGCCAGATCTTCCCACCCCATGGTATCTCCACGCTACAGTGGACTCTCGTTTAAACGAAGTCCTCGGGACCGGCAGTTTTTGTTTTTTTTTCGTTACATCGGAATTTCCTTATAACCGAACAAATAAATAATAAAAAAGACATAGAGCGGATAATGCTATGGCCTAAATCTTTACCTCGTTGTAACCGGAGTTTCGTTATAACCGTGTTCTTTATAACGGGAGTGCACTGTACTGAGCCATTTTATTGAACATTTCCTTGCAGTAACAATAATCTCTGTTTTGATACAACTTCATCACACAGTTTTCATCGGAGACACTGACAACTTGAGTGTTGATAATCACACACTAGACATATTACAATCATGTACACCACATATACACACAGATGCAGAAACTGATTCAGGAAGCATTTTCACTATGAAGCGAAACAGTTTCCTTTCCAAACATTTTATTTACAAAAGCACCAGATTCTTTCATGCATATTATGATGACGACAGTGTAAAGAGTAGCGTCATGGTTATTTTTGTTTCCTTTTTGTGTGTGAAAATCCGAGTCATTTTGCGCAGCATGGAACTACATTGTACAGAAAAGCAGGAGGATGCGTTAGTTTCTATTGACCCCTCACTAATTAGTGTGGTGTTCTCTGTCATGCATACTGCTGAAGTGTTAATTTCTTCACTTTTTTCTTTTTTTTAAAGAGAAACGCCTGACGAAACTTCGATACAGTGGACTCCCGTTATAACGAAGTCATCGGGACCGGCAGTTTTCTTTCTTTAGGCCTATATCGAAATTAAGTTACAGCTGTATAACCGAACAAATAAACAATTAAAAGCAAAAACCAAAAAACAGAGACCCGATAATTTTGCGATCTGGATTTTTAATTCGTTGTAACCGGAATTACGTTATCACCGTGTTCGTTATAACGGGAGTGCACTGTATAGCGAGAGAAAATTGCCAGTCGATAGGACTTCGTTATATTGAGAGTCGCCTGTATGTTGTGTATAGGACTTGTTACATAATCACATTACCATCAATATATCAGAGGAGAGGTACATGTAGAAGACTCATTACAACAATCTCCTTGGAACGAAAAAGTTTGCTAGTTACATCGGATTTTGTTAAAGGAGATAAAAACAACTGCATGAATAAGTTATTTAACGACTTTGAGACAAAACAATACTACTTCGAAACGAGATTTCGTTGTCAGTATCAGTGTTCATTATTTCGAAAATCTAGAGTATTAAGCAAAATCTGGGACTAAGTCATATACTCGCCAACTATACTAATATGCATTTCATCGCAGTTTGAAATCTCCTATAAGCTAATCTTAACGAGGTCCAAAGAATCGCGTTTCTTTTTTGAGCATGAAGGAGGTGGGTAAGAAGCCTCAAGTTTTCTCAGAATCCCGAAATATCCTAATATAGACAGTTTTAGGTATCTATCAGTGCTGAGAGTAGAGAGTAATATTTGTGGTTTACAGTATCAGAATCGAGTATCAGAAATATTTTCACCATGGATTCATTTCAGAAGAATACATTGATCGAGTTATGCTGTGGTAGATAGGGGAATATTATGCTGTTTCAGTGCATTGATCTGGGAACTGTACAATCTCGGCACCGCAGCTAAATCTCCTGCTTGTTTTGATATAGGCCTACTATGCGCAGTACATACAACATTGTACATGACATAATATGCAGATAACTTTAAAAGCGTTTGCTTTTTTCACATCCTTTCTTTTCTTTTCTTTTTTCTTCTCGGAAGTGGTTGTGACTGTGCCCGACACCGAACAGCAAACGTCACCTCATAACAGATTAGTGACAACTGCTAACTGACAACTGACTGTCGACCTTTATGGCAAATGAGCACACTGTGATGTTCTGTCCTTCTTTAACGAGCCAAATCTTTAACAACCACTGCAGCAGCCGATTTACATGGCGTAGACGTAGTAGTAGGTTCCTTGCCACGTAAAGCGATTGGCCTGCCAGTCCTCCCGATACACGCTCGCTCCGCTCGCCGTCGCACGAGGCCCGAAGTAGACGGACTCGACTAGGATCTGGTCGGACTCTTCGTTGGGCTTTGGTACTCTCCCGTAGCCACACTTGTGTGACGTTCCCGGTGTGATACGACATGTTATCCGATTCCCTGTGCATTACGGATGAGAGATGAGTAACGTAAGTCATCACTCTCTCCATGTTGGTCGCAACAAAAGCAACATTCAAAAGAAAAAGACAAACAACCATAATACAATAACATGTTCACACATGAAAAAAAATCCTATTACAAAGTGCTACACAAGCTTCAAAGCACTTCGGAAAAGAAAATGAGCATTACAGGTTTATAGCATTATATATTTACAATCACGCCAAATCTTGTTTGAAAAGGCAAACAAAATGATGTGGTGCTTCAACAAGACCGGTGTTGTGATTTTTTTTCTAATTATGTATACTTTAAATAAAATTTCGTAAAATTAGCTGTCTTCTATATCAGCACACCCCATACATATGTCATTCAAGTTTTCTCAGAAAAGATATATTCTTGGAGTTCTAGCTTAGGATCCTATAAGCCAGTTCGGAGTTCCACTTTGCGCATGAGCAGAAACAAGGTCATTCGGACCAACAGGCATGTTGGTTTTTAAATTTACTGGGATAAGCATCTGTCATGTAATGGTTATTCATGTAATCCTTATAAATGCCGCTTGCCAGCACATCCACCTGACAGCAAAAGTGGTATTTGGCAATATCAATAGAAAGAGATTGTCAATACATTCAATGCGAAATAATGAAATGGATGCTTTCTCAAGTGTGAATTGGCGGATCGTTCTGCTCATCTGGTCTACGCAAGTTTATTCTTTGTTTGAACGGGATTGATGAATCCCATAAATTGTTACGTAAAGCTTATGCATTATGTCGCTCTGAAAACGAGTGAAGTGCCCCTAACCAACTGAGACAAAAGAAAGGTCATTCGTACCAATGTGCCCATGAGCTAACTCCGAACTGGCTTATTAACATTTAGCGAAAAAGGAAATATTAAAGACAACGTTGAAATATACCGTGTAAATGTTTCAAAGTAAGTTGCCGAAATGAATATTAGTGCATTAATGTACTCTCAATGATATGACACAGCGAGCATTTTATTTGCACCTGCTGTAAGGTATGAATTTGCATGAATCCCAGGGGCGGATCCAGGAATTTCTTCAGGGGGAGGGGGGTCTTTACAAAATTAAAGGGGGCGCACTCATCCCTCCATGTTTTTTTCTTTTCATTTCCTTTGGTTCAACAAAAAAATAGGGGGCGCCCCTCGGTGCGCCCCATCCTGGACCCGCCACTGAATCCCGCATCTTTCTCATCTTTTCAGGCTTTTGAACATGTGTTAAATTTGGCAGCAAATCTCGGTTACCGGAGGTTTAATCCTGGCATCGAGTTATTCGAAATCCAAACACAATAATCTATAGAGTGCCGTTCGATTTGTTCGCTGCACCCGGGGGAACTTTCGAAACCCACGAATAGCACCGGTCAGCGAATTATGTTCATCGAAGCGTATGCTCTTCGGTAACGGTCGACTCCAAAGAGTATTGGGCTGTTTGTGTTCTTCCACAAAGATCAGTGATTATAATACTCAATTCGTAAATCAATGGGATTCTCAAATATCTATTATCTGAGCCGGGCAGATTTTGCCACTTCATGGCATCCCCAGCGCACAAATCTTCTAGCCCTGCATGGAGCGAAATAAACTGACAAGAATTACTATAAAAATAGACAATGTGCTTGTCACTTACAAAGGACATAACTATGTTTTGAAAATCTACAGTCTGACGGTCCGACCTCTCCTATCCGGACATGTCCGGACCCGGCGCTCATCCGGATAAAGTATCTGGCCAGATATGGGAGACTCAATGTTTAATACACATAGCTGCCTACCCAATTGTGCTTTACATGACGTATATTGTAACCTTTTGCAGGTGGCGTACACTGCGGTGATTTGGGGATAGTGGATGTCTGAGTGCATATTATCATTTTAATGAAAATTTTATGTGAATGTATATTTAAATTATTATCTTGGAAATAATACGTAATCGTTTTCTTGTGTTTTGTTTGTTTATTTTGTTTCTCTGTTATCACTTGTATTGTTTTGCAAATGCCGAATAAATAATGATGATATAATAGTAATTCATGTAAGTTTGTGTAGGAATTTTGTTTGAATGTGAAATCCCCCCTTTTCCCGTAGGCCTAATCATTGGATTGAAAAAAAAAAAAAAAATCACGCCGAGATTGCATCCGGATTTATAACAGAGAGAAAGAGATCCGGATAAAAAGAGACCGGATAGGAGAGGTCGGACTGTATTCAAAATAAATTACATGATCCAATTATACAGCAAAAATATTTTGCATACAGAAACAGAAGGTGATCTGTGATCTCACACGGATCATCTTACTAATAAGATGCTTGTTGCCTCGAAAAAGAGGGAAAAAGAGTGTCCATACCTCCGGCAATGAATTCCAGACGCGTGAAGTTTTCGCCATACCCTTCTATGAAATACGCTGCTCTGTGGAACCATGGGAGGATGCGAGCGTTGACTCGCGAAGGGTTGGTGCTGTCGTCAGCTTGCAAACTTCGGAAGTGAAACAAGTTACAGTGTTTGGTGTGATATCACCATATCATTACGGAAGCTTACAATAATGTACTTTCACTATCTACACTGCAAAAACATTGGTGTTAGATTTAACACCACGGGTGTTAAATCTAACACCGATCAAGTGTCAAAGAGGACCACACCCACAGGTGTATAAAGCATGTTGTGATGGTGTTGCAGTTCTTGATCGTCTTGTTGACGTTCAAAATCAACAAGAAGAATAGTAATAAAGAAACTATGAAAAAGAAAACAATTTTATATTTTGAAATGACACCCAGAGGTGTTAATCTAACACCATAAATGTTGCATGGACGCATCTGCAATATTTAGAACGGCAGAGTAAACGTAATTTGAACGGTTAGTGTGTCGTGGATTGAGTGAATGCAGCAATTATATGCACAACACATCAGTAAAAGTTTGAGGAAAATCAGACAATTCGTTAAAAAGTTATGCATTTTTGAAGTTTCTGCTCAGTCCCTGTTGAATAAGAAGAAGACTACTATACCTTGTAATGTCACAATAGTATAGAACGCTATGAAGAATTTATAAAGAAAATTCAACATCTTTCTCTCATAATAAAAACAACAACACTTGACTTGCCTCTCTCAGAAGGCAGGGGGAATAATATTACCCTCAATATAAATACGTCAGTGACAAGTCAAGGAAATGTGCATTTTTTTTTAAAATACAATTTGTGAAATTATGTTTATATTTCCCTTTACGTATCGTTCTGCGCATGTGACATAATACACTGTAGTAGTCTTCACATCCAGCATGCGACTGTGCAGAAACTTCAAAAATTCATAACTTTTTAAAGGATTGTCCGACTTCCCCCAAACTTTCACTGATGTGTTTGCGAAAATTGTTGCATTCACTCAATTTACATGTATATGAAGGTGCAGGACTTGTCCTTTAACTATACTACATCGTAGTACCTTCGTGAACTCGGGGCAACTATTAATCATCGAGCACACACGCGCGCGCGCAAAACAACAACATTAACAACAACAACAACGACAACGACGACAACAACAGCAACAACAAGCACACAGGTATTCTTACCTGAATCTGACATCGGTGTGTACTTGGAATGTATTGTAACTCATGTCGATCATCTCCTTGATATCCCGTGGGTCGATGATTTCCAGGTTGACCTCGATCATGTCTTCGTCCACAAAGTTCCACTGGCTCTGCATTCCACCTTTACCGTACCGCGCCCAACCACCACCAAATAGCTCCATCTCACAGTAGACCTATTATGTCCCCCCCCCCAAAAAAAAACAAAAACAAAAACAAAACAAAAACAAAAACAAAAACAAAAACAAAACAAAACAAAAAAAAAGGTCGGATTTTCGCATTGATAACACTCAATATTATTAACCCATCTAAATATACACCAGGCTCTTAAAATATAATATCTTAGTTATATTTTGCAAAAAAACCCATTCAATTTGATCAAGCGGTCGCAGAGAAATGTAGATTGTTGTAGAGCATGTCATAAGTCTGATTCTTCCCAACTTATGTACTTGGATGCTCTTGGAATTGCATAATGTGTGAACATAATGGACAGAACTTGGAGGAAAGGGATTCCTGACATGCTCTACAAAACTCCTCATTTCTTTTTGACCACTGAAGCAAATCGGATGGGATTTTCAGTAAGATGTGGGTAATAATTTATAGTTTCACACCCTGAAATTGCATTTGGATAGATTCACTATTTCTAAAGTTAAAAATTGCGGAGGTCCCGTTGTAATTTTTTTTTTACATACGGTATATTACACATTAAATCTATATTCACAGTCATTTTAATTGCGGAGAACATTGTGGTAGTAGATGAGACAGATACGATTATAGAGCATTATCTACACCACGAAATTATTTATGACATGGCCTATCTGACAGTGTACAAAACAATTTATATATACATATATAATCTATACTTTATACAGTAACATTATACAGAGAGAGAGATAGAATTAGAAACAAAAGTTAGTTAAAGGGATGGAACAGTTCCGTTTAAGATGGAGCTCCAGGTTTCTGGTTTTTTTATGATTCTATTTTAGATAATGAGAAACCTCTTATGAAATCTGAAAAGCATATGATTCTAAGAAAAAAGTTTTTTGATGAAAAGTAGTTTTGAAATGGCTGAGATATCCAAAACAAAGTGATCCTAATAAAAGGTGGGACCCACCTTTTATGAGGTTCACTTTGTTTTACTTTCTTTTTGAATGTCTCAGCCATCTCAAAACTAATTTTCATCAAGTAAACTATGAATTCCCTTAGAATTGTATGCTCTTTAGCATTTCATAAATTGGTTTCTCAGTGACTCATGAAAAGTTAAAAGCTGAATCCTCACCTCAGCCAAGACTAAACCATCCCTCTAAAGATAGAAATAGACAGAGATAATCATAGAGACAATCATATCAGGTTATTATTTTTCTTTTAACTGACCTTGGTGAAGTAACCGTTATTTATGAAATACGTTCCCGACGGTCTGTTGCAAGCTAGCTTCAGATGGCGACACGAAGATGCCGGAGCAGCTGGGGTGCCCAGCTGATCACAGAGACCGGAAGTTGGCTGAGCAGGAGGGGACAGAGTCAGGGCAGGGAAACCTGCAGAATGAAGAATTTCATCGCATGCGCCATTAAAATAATAATAATAATAATAATAATAATAATAATAATAATAATAATAATAATGTAAGACTCATTCCATTATCAAAAAGAGAAAAATAAAATCTTTCAAGTTCAATTTAGATTTCAATTTTTCTTTCATATTTCTCGATGAAAAAATACATCAAATATATAACAAAATAAATAACATATGATATCCACCTATAAAGAGGCATAATATTACAAAATGAAAATAACACATAATATCCATCTACGAGGCATTATAGAATATTGCAAACATATAGAACATAGTGGCTGATCTACGAAAGTTTGAATCTGAGAATGAATGCTAAAGACATATGATGGAACCTGTACTTAGAAGCAAGCTTGTAAAGCGTAGGTCCCAGTGATATACCTCACTTGTTACATAACAAAATAGTTTATTACAGGTTACGCACTCGCTAATTCTAATTTTCTCCTCTAATAAGGTACGATATATTTCTTACTTTGGTATATTGTTATTTTTGTATCTGAACGAATTTGTCATACCGGAAATGATAATAAAAAAGATATGATTTGATTTGAATAATAAATAGTTCAAATGACTCTAACTTAAGTGACAACGACAAACAACAAAAGTGCGATTTTCGAGAAGAGCATGGGTTTCCTTTCTTAAAGGGATCGATAGTTTTGGTTGAGACCTAATTTCAGGTTTCTAACTTTTTTTGAGAGAGAGATAATGAGAAACCTCTTATGAAATGTGAAAAAGCATGTACTGTAATTCAAAGAGGAATTCAATGTTTTATTTGATGAAAATTGGTGTTGAAATGGCTGAGATATTCAAAACAGAGCGATCCTATAATAAACGGCGGGACCCAACTTTTATTACGCCGGATCGCTTTGTTTTATACTTTGTTTTGGATAACTCAGCCATTGCAAAACCAATCTTCATCAAATGAACTTTTAATTCCTCTTAAAATGGTATGCTTTGTAACATTCCATAATATGTGACTTCTAAGTAGGCCTATCTCGCAAAAAGTTAAAGCTCAAGTCTCATCTCCATGCACTAATACATCTTATACAATCACTTTAAAAGCCCAATCTTTATCTCCACCAATACGATGCCAACCCTTTAAACTACACACTGTAAAAACATCGGTGTTAGATTTAACACCATGGGTGTTAAATCTAATACCGATCAAGTGTCAATAGAGGACCACATCCACAAGACTAGTGTAGAAAATGTATCGTGATGGTGTTGAAAAGTGTTCACTTGGCATTTTGTGGTGTTGATTGGACACTGTTCAAAGCTGGTAATATTTTTGACACTACGCTGGTGTTAATTCAATAATGACACCGCATGGCGTTGATTTGATATTGCTGGTGTTAATGTCAATGATATATCACCAGTCCAGCTTCAGTAGGAGACCACACCAACTGGTGTTACTGTGGTGTAAATGTGTTTACACATGTTTTTTTTTTTTCAAATATCAAGTACTTTTTCTGGAAATTCTTGATCGTCTTGTTGAAGTTCAAAATCAACAAGAAGTGCAGTAACTAAGAAACTGTTCAAAAAACAATTTTATATTTTGAAATGACTATAACTATACCGGAGGTGTTAATCTAACACCATAAATTAGCACCGAAAATTTAACACCAGCTTGGTGTTTTATATCAAACACCGGACTTCTTGCAGTGTAGGCCCTACCTTTAATAAGATTCTGTATTCCAAGGTGCCCGGCTTCTTCACACGCCTCGCCTTCATCTGCCAGCGCCACGCTCATGGCTGCTAGGGCAAGTTTCTTCAGCTTGT
The DNA here is from genome assembly GCF_040938485.1 of Diadema antillarum. NCBI lineage: Eukaryota > Metazoa > Echinodermata > Echinoidea > Diadematoida > Diadematidae > Diadema > Diadema antillarum. Next base: position 1,138,704 of record NW_027271462.1, read on the forward strand.
TGTTCGATCTTTCCATCTCGGCCACGCGGGATTCCAAGCCGACGACCTTGGCGTGCACATCGTCCAAGTTTACGCCCCCGTCGGCTGCTGCGGTTGAGGGAAGTTTAATGAAAGTAACACCTGTTGCATGTGGTTGACCTCGCACTCTCCTAGGCGCTCGAAATGAACTGTAACGACTTGAAATTGTAACAGCACTGACTGGAAAATAGTGATCTATCACTTGGTCTACTCCCACTTTGTCTAACAGCCAGAGTCTCACCTATGGTCTAATCCTGTTTCGTCTACAACCAGTAGTGTTCGTCCAGTCCAAAACTGCCACTTATAACCAGTTGGTCTACTTCCAGATGGGCTATTCTCACTTCGTCCAATTCCCATAATTTTAGACCAAATGATTGGAAAAAGTCCAAGGAGACAAAACTACAGTTAGACCATCTGGCCATTAGACGAAACGATAAGTAACCGAACTGGGTATTAGACCAAGTGAGAAGTAGACCAAACGGGCATTAGACGAAAACTCATAGTAGACCAAGTGAATTTAGCCGTAGTTTTTTAGACGAACTAGGAAGTAGACCACCTGATAGTAGACCAAGTGGTGATAAATCATTTCTCCTTCTTGTTAATACAGTGTATAATATCCCCACACTCGATTGCTTTCATTCCAGCATCACATGCATTCCACGTAGCTCTTTATCAGGTTTTATCAAGTTGCAATATTTCCTTGCTAGGCGTGAAAAGCCTCGGAGAAAGGAGATGTAAAAATCCTTTCAAAAAGAAATAAGTATGATGCATTTTTAACATGTGTGAAAATGAAATATGTTTGAATGCAAGCATCGTTAAGTGTAACATCAGTCCTAACTTTTATAATACTATCTTGTCTTTTTTGTGTGAAAGTCACTTTGGATTTGATTTTCCCTTTTTGGTGCAAATAAAAATCCTATCAAAAGTAAAGATATATGTATGGTCCTACTGCTGTTACTTCTTCATATAAAATAAAAGGCATGCTGCCAAACTTACGATTCGACAAAATTTCTTCTAAGAAATCAAAATGACAAGTTTCATCAAATCTGACGAAAGTGTAAAAGTCGTGATTTTGTTTTTTAGTTTAACATGTTCATTGTTCCAATCACAAAAACATACAAGTCATAAAATAATAAACCATGATAATGCAATCGTTTCTTACCTCCCCAATTACCGTAAATATAAGTAAAATCTTTCTTAAAGTCCATAATTTGATATTTATAGTTATAACTTTCTCTCTTTCATGACTCGTGAGTCATCATCATACCGTCGTAAATTTCTTCAGATGTAGAACAACTTGGGGTAGGCCCTGTTTTCCTTCGGAATTTTATATGTTTGTAGCTGTCTAATTTTCCTCAAAATTTCACTGTTTTGTGTGTTTGATGTCAATATGAATCAATGTATAGGCCTAAATATATTGGGTCTCCAAAGCCGATTACAGAGCATCAGATTTTCATTTTACTGTTTTGTGTGCTTATAATATCAGTAATATTTAGTTACAATATGCTGATCATCCAAAGTCGATTCCAGCACGTCAGATTTTCACTTTAGATGTGTAATACATACAGTCAGCATTAGCACAATTACAGCTTTATTGAGAAAAGTAAACATAACAACATAATCCCGCGTGAATCAACCATTAAAGGCCGACTAAAAGAAAAATCGGTAAACTTAATAGAGCGACTCAAGAAATTTATATGTGAAGAGAGATTATACACACACCATGTGCCTATGCAGAGCGATGCAACAAGTTTTTTCGCCATTCCGTTCTTTCAGCAATTTCATCCGCAAGACTGATAAGATGGTTTCATGACACATTAATATAAATATATATATATATATATATATATATATGGGCCGTGACGCGAGAAAAGGGCCCTTAGAGCCGCTGCGCGCAAACGCCACATTTAGCAATACGCGCAAAAAGGGATCAAATAGCTAACTGTGCGCACATGCATAGACGCATCAAAAAGTGACAGGATTTGGACAAAACATCCCTTTTTTAATGTCGTAATTGGGGTATTTAGGAGTGGAATTTTCAAAAAAGGCCTGCATATCTACATACGTCTGAGTTCCTTCTACAATGTGGAGGTGAAAAATCATTTTCAGCATTGAATGCTCTAAGGGCCCTTTTCTCGCGTCACGGCCCATATATATATATATATATATATATATATATATATTGTATATGAAATTGTTTATTATTTATTTATTTTTTACTGATCCTTAACTATGAAGAATGCACTTCTACAGAAGAACACCTGCAATAGCATTCCCAACACGCATTAGTCCAACGATTACATGTAATTATATACAGCCAACAATCACTGACAGTGGCGAATCCAGAGGGGGCAGCGGGCGCGAGCCCCCTCATTATTTTTCTTTTCTATTCAATTCAATTCAAACTTTATTTTATGTTTCGGATGAAAAGAACATAAACATTCCACTTTCTTAACAGTTGCATAATCAAAACAAAGTAAGTTGAGAAAAATATACTGGAATTGTGGAACCTTGGAGTAACAAATACGTCGTCATGGAAATTGACTGACTGAAGTGATAAGGACAAAACAATACGCAAAACATCGAAAAATGGAGGGACCCACTAAAAAGGCAAATTGCTTGTAGAATGTGGGCGCCTCAGGTATAGAACGTCAAATAGAAAAAATGAACTGATGCAAAAAAGGGGGAAAAGGCTGGGAAAAAAAGTCATTAAAAAAAGTCCGGAAGCCCACGAAGAAGACAGAGTTACCAACAGACAAACACACACATTTAAGCAATTAAACATTAAACGAGACTGGGACGAAGAAACTAATAAAGGGAGACTAAGAGACAATTAAGACAGGATGAGACAAGACTAAATATAACAGGAAGACAATACAACGGACAGAAAGGCATAGCAGATTCTGTCAAAACAAAAGAAATAAAAACAAAAAAAAATGTCGAGGGGGTGCGCCCCCTTTATTTTTGTAATGGCGCATCCACTTCACAAAATTCTTGGATCCGAATCTTAAAGGGACTGTACAGTACTGGTTGAGGTGGGGATTCATGTTTTGAACAGTGCTAAGTGAGATATTCATATAATGAGAAACCTCCAATAAAATATGAAAGAGCATGTAATTTAAAGAAGGATTCGACGTTTATTTGATGAAAATTGGTTTTCAAATGGCTGAGAAATCCAAAAAAGTGATAATAATAAAAGGCGGCAGGCCACGCCTTTTATTAGGATCTTTTTGTTTCACCTTGTTTGTGTATATCTCAGCCATTTCAAAACCAATTTTCATCTTTTCAACCTTTGATACCCCTTACAAGTGCATGTTCTTTGACATCTCATGGAGTGGTTTCTTATCTCGCAAAACGTTAAAAACTAAATCCTCACCTCAACCAGAACTGTACACACCCTTTAAAAGGAACTCAAACTGGTAGGTGCTCTATTCCACTCCCCCAATTATTTGAAACAGCATTCCTCCTATATGCTACACAGCACATCCGACGTGGAATAATCTCAGAGCCTCACAAAATGGAAGATTTTTAAGGTGAGATGAATGCTCTCCTAACAGAATGGGCTGATACACGGATCCACGATAAGATTCTCACCTTCACCGGGGGCTTGGTCACAGTCACACTGCAATGTTGCCTTGGCCGCCGGGTACGGGTCGGGTGTGGTATCCTGGTGGTGCTCCTCGTAGGAACTGGGTTGGAAGAAACTCGCCAGGTACTCATCCGTCGGTGAAGGATCCAGCACTCCTTTCCCAGCAGCATCGTTCACCAGACACAACAAGCTGGCAGCTAGCACGGCGAGTAAGGACACATACGATTTATGATCCCATTGAAACTTTTGCACTGAAAAAGTCCGTACAGCTATACGATCTTTACCTGCCATTTTCCCCCTTCGGTTTTCCTTCGACTTACTTGAAAGATACAAATGGATATGGAATTACAGGTCTTCCTCGCTGGTTCAAGTTTGTTACGCTTGTCCCTCCGTATAGTACTTATAAACCGCTGTCAGCAACAGCTAAAATCCAAAAAGATGGGAAGATACAAGCTCCTCGCAACAACAAAGGGAAACCTTATTATGAACGTCTGTGCCCATGGAGAACTGACTCGATCCCAATAAAGTCCCAGACGATAGTGACTCAGAGGATTGAAATGCCATCATCACTTCTTTCCCAGAAGTTTGGCGGGTTACGGGGGGGGGGGGGGGGAGTGCAGCGTTCAAAACTGCGTTTCGTGTGTCTGAACGAGATTGTCCCCTATAATCCCTGTCATGTTTCAATTTTATTTGGAGGGGGGTCGGTCGGGGTGAATTGATAGTCAGGTGTAAACGCTGATTCATTCATTTTTCCCTGATTCCCTCGCACCCTTTCACACAGCTATGACTGACCAGGGATCCGGTCTTCCACCTTCCTGGGCTGACAGATACGAGCACTCGGAAATTGGCGAAATATGTTTCCCCCTCCCCTCCGCCCCCCCCCCCAAAAAAAAAGATGTGGACAATGACTTTCACACCCTGAAATTGTATTTGAATTGATTCACTATTTTCAAAGTTATCATTGCAGAGGGTTCCGTTGTAATTTTTTGGGGGACATACTGTAGGTGTGTTGCCTGACCGCCATTGTCGATACACGACTCATCACGGTTACCATGGAGATGAATAAATGGAAGAATTCTCGGCACCTAACGCTAAGAGATGACATTATGAGGAGTCTTCTCATGTCACACACAGACTACGTTCTTCAGCATTTTCGAGCAGTGAGATAACCCGCCAGCTTGAATGTATATAGAATCGAGATCAAATCTTGGATCATTGAGAGAGAAAAGTAGCCTAACGAGTTCCTATTCTTTCTGAACACTATTGGGATAAGAAACGTAAATTTGCATCGATTGTGCGCTGAATGTTGAAGGGGTGGGGGGGGGGGGAGCGAAAGAGAGAAAGAGGTGATTTGGAAATCATGTCAGTGGAGGATAGAAAAAAAAAATCTTGCGAATTGATGGCCATGTGGTGACTCATTCCAATGTGATTACACTGCGCCATCCAAACTCATTTTCACCCACCTGTTCAAAAGTCATGACTTTTGACATCTCTCTTTATCTGCTAACTTGGCAGTAGTAGTTATGTGCACACATAATTATTATGGTACATGGAGGGACCACGGAGGTTGGCACCTTCTTTTAGGGACGCTCGAGATTCTCCACTCGGCGCAGATATAAGATTTTATCACCACAATGTCTATCCCTGGTACAGTGTCACTGCCCGGAAAGCAGTAGACGACATGTTTGTTAACTTACAGACTCAACAGTTGCGATCTTACAAATGTAATTTGTAGAGGGAGACAAATTGAAGAAAATTTACACCTCTACTTCTTAATTTTCTCTTGCTTACTTTGAGTATTATTGCGGGGTATTGGGATGGGGTTGAAGGAGGAGAAGTGGAGGGCTAAGGAGGGAAAAAGAGAAAAACAAAGAAAAAAAGATTAGAAAGAAGTTGAATTTGAACATGTTAAAGGAAAAGTAGTGACATATGCACAGGTAATAATAATCATTTGTGATATTGAAAATAGCTGTGTTAGTAAAAGAATAGAATATACATTGAAACTGATATTGTTATGTTTGTTGTTAATCCATAATACTAGTGTAATCCATAGTATAAAATTCATTGCTTTAATGAAAGTTTTTTTTTTATTTTGTTATATTTGTATAAAATAAGTAGAAACAGCAGCTCCAATTTCATTTTGTAGTAACGGTCTTTTTGTAATGTAATATTGAAGATGGATATTTATTAAAATATTTGACTCTGGGGATGTGTGCCTGTGCACGTTTCAAAGTTTAAACAGGTTTAATGTAAAATTGTTTGCAGTTTTGCCTGGGGCCGATACCAGGGATGTTCTTCAATCAATATGCCTACCTTTGCGATTCAATTTAATTCAATAGTCATGTAGAGCCAGATTCATCAACCCAAAAACTCGCGAAGGCATTACTGACTACGCCCATTATGTAACAGGAAATGAAATGAAAACAAGGTAGGTTTTATGCGGCCCTTGACTGTATATATATATATATATATATATATATATATATATATCTTGATTTCAATTAAAAATCCTAATTTTCGGGGGTCCTCCCCTTGGTCAGGGATGACAGTGCGAATCAACCCAAACCGGGTGATGTTCGCACTGTCATCCCTGACGAAGGGCGAGGACCCCCGAAAATTCGGATTTTTAATTATAATCAAGATTGGCATTTAATGCATTTCTCTGTTGTGACGTTATTATTGCTATTTCTAGTACTGCCAATACGCGGAGCAACTACAATATGTATAATCTTATATATATGGGTTTTTTTTAAATATTAATACTGAATGTACAGTATTCAACTGCATTGCATAATCTGTCATTAGTGCATTTGATATTTTCCCAGTACTGAAATACGATAAGCATGATTATACGGTATAAGTCACTTGAGTTCAGTTATTTCTTATTGTGAGCAAACCGTATGCCAGAACGGGTGATGTTCTTTATTCCGAAAGTCTGAAAATGAAAGGAGGTTGTGTACCAGCGAACCTTTGGAATCACGACCGAATTTACGAAATGAATTGAATTATGAAATTATTTCGTTTTCGGATTAAAGAGCCTTCTAAATAACACTTTTTTTTCAGATTAACCAGAGAGGTGGAAGATCCACCTCCCTGGATTAGCGAACCTTCGGAATAGCGAACCTTTTCAGTTTTGAATCGACGAACCTTTGAAATAACAATACTTAGATCAATTCCGGAATTACGAACCTTTAAAGCTGACTGAAATGAAAACTTTAAGAATCTATGATAATGAATACTACCCATTTGACTGGATTAGAAACTCTCTGAATCAAACACTTCATCAATATGATTGATTGATTGATTGATTGATAGATTGATTGATTGATTTTTTCTGCCTTTTCCCAAATCACACATAACAAAAGAATACGCATATTTAGAAATTAACGTTACACGACATTTAAGCAAGCATATACTGTCTTGCAAATTAATTCAAGGTACATATACACACACACACTATGAACATGACAGTATTTGATGTATAAGACGTGTATCATTCACACACAAAAAAAAAATGTTCAGAGGCCAATCGTTAAATCAACACTTGTAGATTATGTATATAATTGATTATTCATTCAGAGTATATCACGTCGTTTCATTAAACGAATTTTAGAAAAAAGAATGTAACAGAGGGGATTTGAATAAATTGATTTTTGAAATTAAACATTTTTGGTTATTATGATAACAGAAAAGCAGGAGACCGCGATCCTAAGCAGCAGCTTGATATGATTCGAGGCCTCGGGGTAAAATTCAAGACTTAAAATCGGTTTACATATCTGTATAACGGACGTGTCTACAAAAATAGAATCAATAGTCAAATCCAAAATATTGTAATAATTTATGAAATCAAAAGTAAAGGGGGAATTCAAAATAGTTTTCGTTTATGTGATATCAATAGGCATTTTTTTACCATAATACTGTGCTGAGGTGAGTGCTGTGCTGTGCTGTGCTGAGCTGTGCATGCGATGAAATACAATTTTGTTAATTAAATGTTTGGATATAATATACCTGATTAAGTTGATTCTGGTTTATTCTTTGTGTCACATGTCTGTCTTCTACATACTTCTGTATACAATATCAACAATTTTGATGCGCAGCAAAGTACTAAAACTGATACCATATCAATATAAACTGTGAGTGAACGTAAAAACCCCAAAACTTCTTATCACTCATACATCATTATATTTCGATAAAAGATATTTTTCATAAGTGCCTTAAAAGAATAGAATTTGGTGGTTGTCTTAATTTGCTCAGGGAGATTATTCCAAACGTCAGGTCCATGGTGTCTAATTGACTTGTGAGCTATCATTATAGTGGGATTGTGGAGGTGATGATCTTTAGAATGCCGAGTTGGGTAAGCGTGGACGCTGGAGTTCACAGTGAATAGGTTGTGGAACGAGGAAGGGAGGGTGTGGGATTTGTATTTGTACATGAATATTGCGCATTGTAATGTATGAATATCGTTGATTTTCAGAGTTTTCAATTTAAAAAATAATGGTTCAGAATTTGCAAGATAATGCGAGTTGGTACAAATGCGGAGTGCTCTTTTTTGGAGAAGATGAACTGATTGAATTTTTGTCTTGCTGGAAGTTGCCCATACCATATTGCAGTATTAGATGTGATGTATGGTAAAATCAGTGCATTGAAATAAAAAGAGACCATTCTATCAAAATATCTTTCAGTTTGAACAATATACCTATGTTTCTTGATATAATACTACTTATATTATTTACATGTTCATTCCAGATAAGATTAGCGTCAATAATTACACCAAGAAATTTAGTAGACTTTTTGTCTACAAGGGGTAACCCATCAATATATAAATTACATTCAATATCAGAAGAATGAACATTTTTGAAATGTATAAAACTAGTTTTATCAATATCTAAAGATAATTTATTGCATTTGAACCAGGAAGAAACTTTACCTAATTCAAAATTAAGTGTGCGGATAAGTATCTGTGGATCTTTACGTGAATAGAATATATTTGTACATGTATCATCTGCAAACAAAATGTAAGTTAATATTGGTGAAACATTAATTATATCATTAACATAAATAAGAAATAACAGAAAGCCTAAGATAGACCCTTGTGGTACTCCACAATTGATTTTTAACCTCCTGGAGGAACATGAATCAAATTCAACATATTGCTCACGGTTAGATAATAATCGGTGAACCATAAAAGAGGTATTCCTCGAATTCCATAATGTTTTAATTTGCGAATAAGAATTTTGTGATCAATAGTATCAAATGCCTTACTCAGGTCCATAAAAACTCCAACAATTATTTGTTCCTTATTAGTAAAAGCTTTAATTATCTTATCACAAAGTTGAGTAATAGCGTAATCTGTAGAATGATTTTTCCTAAATCCGAATTGATTCGGAACAAGAATTTCATTTTCATTTAAAAAGGAAAATAGTCTTTTATAAACAATTTTCTCTATAATTTTTGATATGCTTGGGAGAAGGGATATTGGGCGGTAGTTTGTTAGTTGTGTGTGATCGTCTTTTTTATGGATGGGAATCACTTTTGCGGTTTTCAGTGAGTTTGGGCAGCGGCCAGAACTGAGAGATATGTTGAATATGTGTACTAGTAGGGGTGCGATAAAATGAATAATCTGTTGAAGGAGATAAATACTTAAACCATCATAACCCAAAGACTTACTAGATTTAAGGTCTTTAACAATGTTAACTATTTCATGGTATGAAGTTGGTGAGAAAAAAAGAGAAATATCAAATGATTCAGAAAAATACTGCATAAAATCAGTATCGGTTTCATTTATGGAAGATGCTAAATTTGATCCTATATTAATAAAATACTCATTAAAAGAATGAATAATATCACTTGGATCCGTAATTTCATATCCATTTTCAATAATTTTAGAACAAATAACTTTTTTATTTCCCAAAAGATCCTTAAGTATCTTCGAAATTGAGTTTGTATTGGATCCTTTAGATTCAAAATTTGTTTAATAATAAAATTTACGTGACAATATTTGTTAATATATTTCTGTACTTTTTATAATCTATCAAAATCAGGATCTAATCGCGTGTGTAACGCTTTCTTATATAAATTATTGCGTGTTTTTATCGATAACAAAATACCCTTAGTCTTCCGTGGTCTGCGAGGCTTTCTCTTGTTTTTTCTCTTTCGTACAAGGGGTATATTCCTGTTATACAAAAAAAAAACCTTATTTATAAATAGTTCATATGAGCTGTTAACATCGGATTCACCGAAAACATCATCCCAAGGCTCAACTGCCAATTCAGCAATTAGTCTATCAATATTTTGTTGACTTTCTCTTTTAATATATTCACGTTTATACTTATTCCTGATACTATCAACCTTATTCTGAGAAATAACAAAAATAGGGAGATGGTCAGATACATCAAAATATGAAATACCATTAAAATTTTCTAACTCATTAACATTAGAAAATACATTATCTATTAAAGTTTCAGGATTATTAATTATTCTGGTCGCTTTATTGATATGAGGGTATAAACTATACATTGAAAATGTATTCAATAACTTTAAGCTATTATTATCTAATTTAGAGGGTAAAATATCAATATTATAGTCGCCCATAAGATAAATATATTCATTTTCACGTGCCAATTTGTTAAGAATATATTCTAATGTTTCTAAAAACAAATCAATTGAGCTGCTAGTGGGTCTATAAACTACTCCGATAATCATATTTTTTGAAGTATTGCTTGTAAACTCTACGAATATATTTTCAGTTCCTTCGATGTATATATCATTTTTGTTTTTGAAAGTGAGAGAATCATGAATATATAAGGCGGCACCTCCTCGTCTGAATCTGCGATCATTTCGTAAAATTTTATAATTCTCTATATCAAATACGGGGGCAAAGTTTTTATGTAACCAATTTTCTGTTATTCCTATTACTGAAAATTAAAAATTATTATTCGAAGACAATAATAAATAAAAAAAATCAAAATTTTTGTTCATACTTCTGGCATTTAAGTGAAGCAGATTGAAATGATGTTTGATATTGTTGTAATGAAGATCAAAATCGTTATCATTATCAATATTACATTTTTCATTGAATTCTTCAACCGTATAATAGTCAGAATGATAAACAGCTATATCTCTGTCAATATCGGATTCAATATCCATAATTAATGAAATTCTTTTTTCCTATAAGTATTGATTAAGGGTCTGTAAATCAAGACTGCTGCACAAGTTCGCTGTTAACAAAACGTGAGTACATGTAGTATGTGTTTGGCCGTGGGGTTGGGTGCAGTGAACGAAAATAATAGGTGCGCGAATAGGTGCTAAAGCCCCCGTTCCACTATCACGATTTGGACCCCGATCTGTCCCGATCTAGCTGAGCAGATCGGGAGAGAGCGGCAAAAGCGTACGGGGATCGGAAGCATCGTAGCAGCAGCGTGTGGATGTCGGGGTTGGAGCGGGCATTTTTTTCAGATCGGGAAGAAATTTTGAACCGGTTCAAAATTTCTTCCCGATCTCCCCGATCAAAATTGACATATTTCTAATCGTACGGCAAGCGGGGAGAGCGTAGTGACAGCGTAAACGCAGCGGGGAGAGCGTAGTGACGGCGTAAACGGAGCGGGATGAGCGTAACAAGGTCTTTCTGAGCGTAGTAACATCGGCACAAGAACGGGAAGTGATTTTAGCTGTAATTTTCGAAGGAAAGAAGAGGAGATGAAGAGATGAAGAAAAAGAAGAGAAGAAAGCATCGAAGCAGCTACCCAAAAGGCGAAGAAAGAGAGACTGCACGTGATGCTGAAAGAGGAGGAAGAGGACATAGCAGAATTTTGAAGAATATGAAATCATCTACAACTGGAGGAAGACGGACTATAAAAGCAACGACATCAAGAAAAAGCCTTGGAAAATCAGCACGTCTTTGTTTATAAATGCATTGCTGCAAAAGAACCGTGAGTTGAGGAGCCTCTTCGAGGTCCACAGTATATTTCTTCGGTTCTGCATGCCAATAAGTTGACTGACTGCAGACCGACAGTCGAATCGGGGTACATCGGGGCACATCGGGCACTTTTCAGCTCTCTGATCGGGGTAACAGCGTGATAAGATCGTATAGATCGTTCAGAGCGTAGATACAGCGTGCATCGATCGGATAACATCGGCAACATCGCACTGACAGCGTAGCTACATCGTTCTAAAGCGTACCGGCAGCGGCAGAGATCGTAATGTCTCATTCCCAATCATCGTAGTAAGAGCGTAGCAAGCACTTGGTAGTCGTAACTGCAGCGTACTTAGAGCGTTCTAACATCGTACTGTGTCCAGATCGGCTCAGGTTTTACCCGATCCTTCCCGACCTGAGAAAATTGTCAAATCGTAGCGAGAACGGCGTAGTGGAACGGGGGCTTAAGATACAGAGAAACTGAATAATAAAATACATTTTATGCATACATGTTGCACGTGTGGGCGGATCTGGTATCCGACCATCGACCGCTTGGTGGGAAAGGGTGGGGGGGGGGGGGGGGTTAAAACAGGGAACAGAAAATTGCAGTGGGAGAAATGAGTAGTAGATTTAAAAAAAAATTGTAAACAAACAAGGCGAAAGAGCACTGTACTGCTAACAAATCATTGCTTTCAAATTCGTAGATCATTAACCTCAATCCTTTAATAAACAATAAACTATTTTACTTTTGATATTGAAAAGGGTTCGCGGGAAAATTTCGGCGCGAAATAAGACATAAACAAACATGTGGTTGATACACATACAAAAACATCATTTAGGTATTTATGGGAAGAGGATAAGGAGAGCACTTAATACCTCCAGCAGAACAACTAAACGCGTTAATTGCTTTCAAAATTTTAGATCATGGAACTGAACCAACAATGAGGTGACTCATTATATTTAAATACCAGTTATTGAAGAGGGTTTCAAGAGAGATTTTCTGCGCGGAAAAAAACACAAAGTAAACATTTGGCTGATACACATACGAAGACATCGTTTAGGTAAGAATGGGACAGGAATTTGAATTCCGTCTGGTAGGATCCCAATTGTTGAATGGGGTTTTGCGGGCGAGTTTTGGCGCGAAGTAAAACAAATAGTATGGTCGTTTATAGGTAAGTGAAAAACGGGAAAGGAATTCAGAACTTGGCATGTTATAGTGCCAGTTATTGAGGAGAGTTCAAATAAAGGTGGGCATTTAGGTAAGTGATAAACAAAACATACATTGGATTTAAACTTGGTGTGTTGGAATGCCAGCGATAGCAGAGGTGAGCAAACAAAAGTGGGCGTTTCGGTAGGTGATAATTACAAAGCATACATTAGATTTAAACTTCGTGGGCTGGAATGCCAGCGATAGCAGGAAAAGATTTCGCGGGAGAATGAAACAAAAGCAGGGATCTAATTGCAACGGCTTGTGCCGAAAGGGTGGGTTGGGTGGTGGCGCGTCGCGTTAATGGGAATACCACCCTTCGTCCAAAGCCACCCCCCCTCCCCGCCCCCCCCCCCCCCCCGGTTTTGCCGAAAGGGTGCGTTGGGAGCGTTGGGTCGCATCGCGTTGACTGGAACCCCACCCTTCGTCCAAACCCCCCCCCCCCCCCGGTTTTGCCGAAAGGGTGCGTTGGTATTTGTAATAAAAAATTTTGTAATCGTTGGATCCATGGCGTACTTGAGACTCTTTCTTCTAATATATATATATATATATATATATATATATATATATATGTATATATATAGATGAAAGATTTATATTGACTGTATATAGTCAACGGTCTCGTTTTCTACTTCACGTCTGTTTGTTTATGATCGGTATGTATATGATTGTTATATACAATTTGTAAAATCAGTCTTGCGTAGTACTTCAGACAACTCGTATAATTATACCCCATGCAGCTCCCAACATTTCTTTCACAGTTCATGTTCTCACTATTCTGCGATGGGGTGACGATCGCTATTACAAAGGTTCGTATAAAATAATCAAAAGGTGCGTATAGGCCGTTAGGAATTACAAGTGTATATGTATGTATATATATATATATATATATATATATATATATATATATATTGAGAGGCTTTTTGATCAATACGGATAGATCACTTAAAATTAATTTCTTCATGATGAGAATAAAGGGATAAGATAGGAGAAAACGAACTTACTTCTCAGATTCAGCCTTACAATATGTCAGAGTTTAAAGCAGTCATAATGTGTGTGATGTCCGTGTGTGATAGCCAGCATAAAATTTTGTGAACAGAGTGTATATATATATATATATGTATATATATATATATATATATATATGTATACATTATAATCCTATGGACAAATGTCAATAAATTGACGAATTAATTTTTCTAGAGGCGATAATCGATAGGTTGCATGTCTGGGATCTTGTGAACAGGATTTCCTTTATTGGCTGAAAATGTTATTTGATATCAGAATACAATTGTTTGAGGGTGTTTTTTAGACAAAGTACAAAATATTATCATGAGATATCCAGGGCAGCCGGATGTTGCAGCACTTGTCTTCAAGAGAGCGCCAGTCACTTTCAATTTCCGAGGACGGGCTGATACAGGCCTGTACATCTGAACGAGAAGAGAAAGCAAATTCTGGTCGCTGTATACCAGTCGTATAATATATAATTAACCATTTGGCCCGAATTCACGAAGGTGGTACAAATGAAACCATGGTTTAAACCATGGACAAATACCATGGAGCGCCAAGTGTCGCAAGGAATATTTTCTTACGAAATCAGTCATTTCATCGATGAAATGACCGTTTCGTTAACAAAATTATCATTTCGTGGACAAAATGACCATTTAGTTACAAAATATTGTCATTTCGTTACAAATTAATCATTTCGTTGACGAAATGACTGATTTCGTAAAGAAATGTTCCATGCGACACTTGGCGCTCCATGGTTTTTGTCCATGGTTTAAACCATGGTTTCATTTGTACCACCTTCGTGAATTCGGGCCTTTGTGTTCTTTGAGTGCTGATTGGCACAGAAAACTCAATAGCGTTATAAAAAGTCCAGTGTCCATGGCACCGAAAGGGTTAAAGCACAGATTCCACGCTATGATTCAGTTGGCTTTAGCAGATTGAGATAAATCACATAAAGTTAGCAGAGGAAGTTTCAAAGGGATTAGACATAGAGTAACGAAGTGATTGGATATTGAAGTACATCTATGTCTTTGTTTACTTATGACGATATGATCATGCAATGTCACCATCTTTCTGTTATGTTTTGTAATTAGGAACAATGCTGTTACGGAATTGGCAATACCTTTATTGATTTGAATTTCTTTTTTTTTTGCGTAATTTGAATTAATTTGTCATTAAATTTTGGGGATACGGAGTAATACGGAGAATACGGAGAAAAAAAATAAGCCAAACCATCTAAAACTTTCATGTATTCTAGGAATAAGTGCTCTTTCCGATGTCTGTATGGTAATTTCAGTATCTGCTTGTTCGTGTGTTTTGCGTGCATAAAAGTGTACGTCTATGCATGTGGGAATGGATACCCTATACCGATTTGGTACAAGTGTCTTTTTCTGATTGGTTGAAGCAGTTTGATAGTCTTCTCAATTTGCATATCAGTATTTGCTGTTTACAATTACAAGTCTGTAATATTGATATAGTGGAGATAACGATTTCGAGCCATCAGAAAGAACATTGATTCTCTTCAGCTGTGAGGGACCGCTGGTGAGTAGTGTTTGCCCTATTTTCGCTAGCAGGCACGCAACCGAGCAAATTGCAAATCGGAAAATTTCATTTCATTTATTTCATTTATTTCCACATTAAAAACAACAATCATTACATTTCAAGTCATAGTATAAACATATTCATTGTGGGGGACCAATTAAAGCCTTTCAGGCTTGTTGGGAATAGGCCCCAAAGTAAATACAAGACTTTCTCAACTTACAATATATAGATACAAAATATATAGAACACAAATGGTGCACAATCAAAGCAGGATGAAGAAGGAAAAAGAAGAGAGTAAAATACTGGCAGAATATACAAAACCATGTTGCTATTACATACGGAAAGTGCGTCTAAAATTGTTTCTGAACTGCTGTAATGATTTGTAGGTTTTCAGTTCTTTTGGTAAAGTATTCCACAAAATGGGACCTTGATAAAAAATTGTTGACTTGGCTAATTCGGTTCGATAAAGGGGAGGATGAAAATTGTGTTGGTTTCTTGTATTATAAGAATGGATACTGCTGTTGAGATGAAAACATGGTTGTAAGGGGGCTGGTAATGCACCAAATAAATACTGTTGCATAAAAATTCCTGTTTGGAAGGAGATTATATCTTGAATTGGTAATATATTCATTTTTTTTTGAATAATGCAGAAGTTTGTGACAAATAATGTGAATGAGTTATGATACGAATAGCTTTCTTTTGCAACAAATGAATACGTTTCACATTCTTTTTAGTTGAATGGCCCCAGATGAGAGTACAATAACTCAAGTGAGATGAAATGAAAGAATGATATAACAATTTCAACACATGCTTAGGTAAAAATTTCAGTTTTCGCAATATACCAATATTTCTCGACAGTGTGTTGCAGAGCATATTGACATGACTATTCCAAGACAGTTTATCATCCAGCATAACACCCAGAAACTTTATATTTGTTACACGTTTAATCATATCACTATTATAATATAAAACAAAATTATCAGTACACTCACGAGTCCCAAATATCATAAAATTAGTTTTTCCTGCATTCAAAATTAACTTATTTGCCTGCATCCATGTATCTAATTTCTTCAATTCTGTATTCATATTGTCAAATAATAATGACAGATCATTGTTACGCATAAAAATATTTGTATCGTCAGCAAACAATATATAATTTAACAATTGAGAACAGTTTGGTAAATCATTTATGTAAATCAAAAAGAGAAGAGGGCCAAGAATGGAACCTTGAGGGACTCCACATTTTACAACCTTATAATCCGATTTGAAACCTTCTATTACAGTATATTGCTGTCGATTATATAAATAACTTTCGAACCACTTAAAAGCCACACCCCGTATACCATAATGACTAAGCTTATGCAATAAAATATCATGATCAATAGAGTCAAAGGCTTTTGACAGGTCAATGAAGACAGATAAAGTAAATTCTTTGTTTTCAATCCCTTGGATGATATTTTGCATAAATTCTAATACTGCGGAACAAGTGGAGTGCCCGTTTCTGAAACCATACTGATTTGGAATGAGTGTATTGGAATCTTGAAGAAATGTGGTAACTCTATTGTAAATACATCTTTCGAATATCTTAGCAAATGTATTAAGAATAGATATGGGACGATAATTACTCATAATACTTCTATCACCTTTTTTATATATTGGGATTACACGTGCTATTTTCATATTATTTGGGACTATACCAGTTGATAAACTTATATTGAAAATGTCACACAATGTTCTCACAATAAATGGTATAACTTGTTTCACAACCCGGATACTTATGAAATCAGATCCTGCACTAGTGTTATTTTTCATCTCAGAAACAATAGACAAAATTTCACCACATGTGATAGGCTTAAAGAATATTGATGAATACACAGGGGTGCTTAAGAAGGGTATAAACTCACCATCATCTTTAAAACCTTGATTCAATGACAAATTATGACCAATGGTTGAAAAATAATCATTGAACACGTTTGAGATTTCAGCTTTATCTGTGACGAACTCATTATCTATTTTTATTCCGTGTGAACTTAAATTTCTATTCTCATTATTTTTTAAGAGCGCATTTACACATTGCCATATTTTCCGAATATCATTCTTCACAATATCGAATTTATCAGAATAATATTTACATTTTGCTTTTTTCAACTCATTCGTAACATAATTTCTAAATTGCTTGTAAACATTTCTACGGTATTGAGTTGGGTTTCTCAAATACTTTTTATACAAAGCAGATCTTTTCCGACATAACTTCTGCAAATGAAAAGTCATCCAAACTTTCTTATTCTTCCTTTTACATTTATGTTCCTTTAATGGAAAACACTTATTATATATATCTGTTATCTCTTGCACATAGTTATCATAAGATTCATTCACATCATTTGTGATTTCTACTGATATACTCTGACTTTCAACACAAAATTTATGAAGAGTTTCATTATTGATGGATCTTGTGCTAAAACAAATTTCAGAGTGATCCTTTGAAGGTAACAATTCAGCCATAATGACAAAGACCGGCAGGTGGTCACTAACGTCACAAACAAGTATACCAGGTGTATAATAAGTATCTGTATTGAGGAATATATTGTCTAAAGTAGTTCTACTTTTGTTTGTAATACGAGTTGGGGAGCTTATGACTGGATAAAATGAAAAACATGACATACAATCAAAAAAGGCATCAACACTTGGATTTTGAGTAATTTGAGATAGGTCAATATTGAAATCTCCCAAAATACAGCAATCAAACTTATGAATATCAATTTCATCAAACACTTGCATTATTTCTTCAACAAAACCATGAATGGAAGCATGTGGTGGACGATAAATTATTCCAATTAACCTGTTCTTGCCTTTACGTGGTATTTCTATGAATAAACATTCAAAATTATTGTACTCTCTCGTCAAATCTAATCTCACAACATATCGAACAGATTTGAGGATATACACTCCTGTTCCACCTCCTCGTCCATGAATTCTATCATTATTTTCAAAAACATAGTCTTGCAGTTGATACATTTGTAGAGGAGATGACTTTGTTAACCATGTTTCTGTCAATCCTATTATTTCAAATTTATATTTCAAAGTATTAATATATGACTCAAAACTCTCAAAATTTTTTGCAATACTACGGCAATTGAAGTGAACAAAAGAGTGATGCTGATATAACTGATCAAATTTATGATTAAATTCATTCATAGTATAATACTGTTTAAATGCATTTTCATCCAAATCTTCATTTTTCAATAATTCTAACACCTCAGAATTGTGAGTGTTATACTGTTTGTAATCACTTACGACATCATAATACTCTTCATTTTCTGCGGTATGATTAAATGGAAAAATATTACCAACACAATTAATGCAAATTAATCTTTCTTTACTTTTATCACACGAAAATTCAGATA
Source organism: Diadema antillarum (assembly GCF_040938485.1). NCBI lineage: Eukaryota > Metazoa > Echinodermata > Echinoidea > Diadematoida > Diadematidae > Diadema > Diadema antillarum. Next base: position 1,157,384 of record NW_027271462.1, read on the forward strand.
AGCTCAGATTCAACAATCCTTCATCACAAAATGAATCGCAGTTATAACATAAAAAGGTTGTCATAGTGGAGGTTCCATATCCTTATACGGAATAATCTGATCCCACACAAATACATGTATCATATGTGTACCGTGGCGCACAAAGAAATGGTAGAATGTACTATATGTGCCAGAGTATAGAGAAGAAGTAGGGACAGGACAATGAGATATATCAACGGAGACATCAAGATTCATACCAGAAATTAAAATACCACAAAACAGTAAACATTTGTACATAGGCGTACCCAGGATTTTTTAGAGGGGGGTGTTCAGTGGCGTACCGTGGGTCAAGACATGGGGGGGGGGGGCGCACCTCATGGCCGGAAGCAACATCAGAATTGCATAATTGTACAATGATTAAATGCGAGCGAGCGGAGCGAGCGAGCTTGAAAATTTTGATATTTTACAGTCCCCAAACTGCCGTTTGTAGCTATGTATAATAATATATGTATATATATATATATATTTGCTTTGGAAATTAAGGGGGTTGCACCGGGTGCAACTGCTGGCAGTTGCTGGCAGTAACATCAGGAGAATGGCATAACGATTAAATGCGAGCGAGCGAAGCGAGCGAGCTTGAAAATTTTGACATTTCAAGTCCCCAAACTGCCGTTGGCAGCTATATTTTTTCGCTTTAGAAATTAAGGGGAGGGGGCGCACCGGGCACAACTGCTGGTAATTACTGACAGCAACATAAGGAGAATTGCATAATGATTAAATGAGAGCGAGCGAAGCGAGCGAGCTTGAAAATTTTGACATTTTACAGTCCCAAAACTGCCGTTTGTCGCTATATTTTTTCGCCTTAGAAATTAAGGGGAGGGGGCGCACCGGGCGCAATTGCTGGCAATTTGATAGCAACATCAGGAGAATTGCATAACGATAAAATGCGAGCGAGCAAAGCGAGCGAGCTTGAAAATTTTGACATTTTACATTCCCAAAACTGCCGTTTGTAGCTATATTTTTTCGCTTTGGAAATTAAGGGGAGGGGGCGCACCGGGCGCAACTGCTGGCAATTACTGACAGCAACATCAGGAGAATTGCATAACGATTAAATGCGAGCGAGCGAAGCGAGCGAGCTTGAAAATTTTGACATTTTTACAGTCCCCAAACTGCCGTTTGTAGCTATATTTTTTCGCTTTGGAAATTCGGGGGGGGGGGGGGGCGGGGGCGCACCGGGCGCAACTGCTGGCAATTACTGGCAGTAACATCAGGAGAATGGAATATAACGGTTAAACGCGAGCGAGGGAAGCGAGCGAGCTTTAAAATTTTGACATTTTACCGTCCAAAAACTGTCGTTTGTGGCTACATGTGTTTCGCATTGGAGGGAGGGGGCGCCCGGTGCGCCCCCTGGATCCGCCACTGGTCGTCAAGGGTGTCGGTTTATGTTCATGATTGGGGGAGGTATGACCAGCGAGCTTGAAAATTTTGACATTTTACAGTCCCCAAACTGCCGTTTGTAGCTATGTATAATAATATATGTATATATATATATATATATATATATATATATATATATTTGCTTTGGAAATTAAGGGGGTTGCACCGGGTGCAACTGCTGGCAGTTGCTGGCAGTAACATCAGGAGAATGGCATAACGATTAAATGCGAGCGAGCGAAGCGAGCGAGCTTGAAAATTTTGACATTTTAAGTCCCCAAACTGCCGTTGGCAGCTATATTTTTTCGCTTTAGAAATTAAGGGGAGGGGGCGCACCGGGTGCAACTGCTGGCAGTTGCTGGCAGTAACATCAGGAGAATGGCATAACGATTAAATGCGAGCGAAAGTCCACTTGATATGCTTTTTCGAGCACTTAAAAGGTTTTTTTTTTTGAGGGTGATATAAAATCTGATAAATCTAAGAGGGGTCTTTTGAGGGTGATTTAAATGTATAAATAGGCAACCCTAAATTTTGATTTTGGCGAGCGAGCGCAGCAAGCGAGCCGAAAATTTTTATATTTCAGCTTTATATACATAACATGGAATTCTTGTCATTTTTGGTTGTTAAATCTTCAAATTACAATTCTAATCATAGTGACGGCCTTATAGATAACGATTTGTTCCAACAGTGTCCAACCCCATCCCGGTAGGGACTTAAAAAAAGTCCACATGATGTGCTTTTTCAAGTACTTATAGAAGGGGTCTTTTTGAGGGTGTTTTAAATGTAATAGATATTGAAGAATTTTGGCGAGCGAGTGCAGCGAGCGAGCCGAAAATTTTTGTATTTCAGCTTACAAAACATGGAATTCTTGTCATTTTTGGTTATTAAATCTTCGAATGACAATTCTAATCAAGATATAGTGACGGTCTTATAGATAACGATTTATACCAACAGTGTTCAACCCCAATCCCATCCCGGCAGGGACTTTAAAAAAGTCCACTTGATGTGCTTTTTCGAGCACTTAAAAGGTTTTTTTTTTGAGGGTGATATAAAATCTGATAAATTTTGATAAATTTTGGCGAGCGAGCGCAGCGAGCGAGCCGACAATTTTTGTATTTCACCTTACAAAACATGGAATTCTTGTCATTTTTGGTTATTAAATCTTCGAATGACAATTCTAATCAAGATATAGTGACGGTCTTTTAGATGACGATTTATACCAACAGTGTTCAACCCCAATCCCATCCCGGTAGGGACTTTAAAAAAGTCCACTTGATGTGCTTTTTCGAGCACTTAAAAGGTTTTTTTTTTTGAGGGTGATATAAAATCTGATAAATTTTGATAAATTTTGGCGAGCGAGCGCAGCGAGCGAGCCGACAATTTTTGTATTTCACCTTACAAAACATGGAATTCTTGTCATTTTTTGGTTATTAAATCTTACAATTCTAATCAAGATGGGATAGTGACGGCTTCATAGATAACGATTTATGCCAACAAACTAAGGACTTGGAAAAATACTCTAAATTACTACGAGTGAGTGACCCGAAATTTTTATATTTCCACGTCATCATTACGTTTTGTTCTTCTTTTTTTTTTTGGATAAATTTTGGCGAGCGGGCGCAGCGAGCGAGCCGAAAATTTGTATATTTCAGCGTTACAAAACATGGAATTCATGTTTTGTTTTTATCTTGTTTGATTTGGTTTTCTGTTTGCGCGTCAGCTTCGCGCGCGGTGCAGTAACGTAGTATTAACACGTACTGTACACGAGTTCTTTAGTGCGTATGATATTATGTAACTCCATAATGTATCATCATCCACACAAACATTAAAACAAGGAAGAGAGAAAGAAAAAAAATGAACGCAAAAGAAAGGAAATGCGGAATTCAAAACGGAAATAAAAGCGGTAAAGACAGCTTTTGTTTCATTTGTCAACATCTAAGCATTGCTGAAGAGGGGTGTTGAATAGCTCAAACACCTCCCTCTTGCCCAAGGGGGGTGTTTGAACACCTTAAACACCCCCCCTTTTGGCAAAGGGGGGTGTTTGAACACCCAAAACACCCCCCCTCGGTACGCCCTTGCATTTGTACAATACGGGTGAGGAGATAGCATTGAAAAGCAACATTGCAATCAAAATAGCATTTGGTTTTGGTTGTTGAAGGAACATACATTTCCAGGGTAACATAATTATCGCATATAATGAATGTGTAAGCACAAAGCTTACAACATTCAAACATTATATCAACACAGTTTCTTCTCTTATAAACTAAGGTATCATAATTGTGATAATATCAGACAAACATACATGGATTACAATTTACGCAAGTCTTCTTCACTGTTGATCACTCTTGTGATGGACTTCCCCCCAGTTGCCGGCAGTAATGCAATGACACGTCCATTCGAGGTCCATGCTTGAGAGACTTTTGGATGCCCACGCGTCTGTTTGAAGAGTCTTTGGTTTTTCAGAGTAAGGTCCTCCACGATGATGATTCCCGACCCCTTGAGCACTTTTCGTTTTCGGAGGATTTCACTGCGCTTTCTGTAGGATGCGAGCTTGGCGATTATAGGGCGAGGTGCGGTTGGTCGAGGCTGGTTTGGGCGGGTTGTTGTATGTTGAGAGGGTGTAGATTGTCTTCCTGTCCTGTGAGACCTGTCGATATCGTTGACATCGAAGGTGATACCCAGTTTGGCTGACATTACATTGCAAATCACAGCGTCTGTGTCTTCATCTCTTTTTTCCTCGATTCCTAGTACTCTGATACAAGATCTGCGAGAGTATTGCTCCATTTTGTTGAGGTCATTTTCAAGAGCAATGATGGCATTGTTTTGTGAAGATGTGATTTGAGACAGTTTGACTATTTCTCGATCCTTTTTCTCCACCTCAGATTGCAGGTCAAGGATTTTACCCTCCATGTTTTCAACTTGCTGCACGAGGGCAGACATCTTGTTTTCAACAGCTTTGCTTACAACAGCTGAGACAAGTTGAGTGAATTCATCATTCTTGAATAGCTCTTTTATCACTTGAGCTGTTACATTAGCTGTCAGCCTTGTTTGCAGTCCTACTGTACCTGTTGATGCATTCGACATTGTCCAAAGATGTGGTACTTAGAATGCAGTGTAAACAGATGAAATAAGCTTGCACAGACAGACAAAGTAGTCAAGGGCAGTGAACCTCAGCCGAGATCAAAGAGTATACAGGCAGCTGGTAACAACAAAGAGGTGTTGGAATGCAGGCTGTCCGAAATGATACATCACCTGGATATGGAGGGTAGGGTGTTCCTCGGTGGTGACGGTGGTTCTCATGGAGAGAGCTTACTCCCGCAAAATTCCATGTGTTGGACTAAGAGGGACAAGATGTGCATCGAAGTCATCTCTGTTCAAAAACTGTTCCTGGAAAGTTGCTCCTACAACGACGGCTCCATGGATCCTACATGATTCACATCATCAGGAAGTGCACAGTGCTCATTTCTACAGTGTTAAATGAACGCTGGATGTTGAATTCATGTAGAACAACTGGAGTCTAACAGAGCTCTGACAAATGTGCACCTTCTTCACGCTGCCCTTATAAGTATTTCTTCTTATTTTCAATAGTATTTCTTCTTATTTTCAAATCGAGATTTGAATATCATACCTACCACTGATATAAATTTCAAAATCTTAAAAAAAAAATATTTTGAAACGTACAACTTTGCTATTCAAAAAGAAAAATTATCACTTTGATGATTAAGTGTAATAAAATGTTTCTAAGCGCTTAATCTCATATAAAATCTTGCTTGGAGATGTACTGTGTCGATCTGGTGACTATGATTCTTACCTCTTTACCTCTTTCATACTTGGTATCTGATAATAAAGTGGAGCAAATTATATATATATATATATATATATATATATATATATATATATATATATATACCGGGTGTCCCAAAAAAAGCGGAACGGTAGATTTTCAGTACCTTGCGGTCTAAAAGTTATATATCTTTTGACATCATTAGAAAGAGCATCTTCCGCAGAAGACTATGATACCAAAATCATTAAATTTGGTGCAGTACTTTTTATTCTACACCAATTTCTGAAAATGCAGTCATTGTCAAATTTCACCGGATTTTTGCGACTTATGAGATAATGATTTGAGTGCGACACGCGATCCATACGCTGAATATTGTGTAAGCTCGGTGATCCATGTCAACAAAGATACAGCTTTCACATTGGGCACTGGCCAGGAAAAAACAGTGTGTGTGTGTGTGTGTGCGTGTGTGTGCGCGCTCCCAATATGGAAGCGTTCTCTTTTGTTGACATGGATCAACGAGCTCACACAATTCACCGTATGGAACGCGTGTCGCACCAAAATTATTATCTCATAAGTCGCAAAAAATTGAAAATGACTGCATTTACAGAAATTGGCGTAGAATAAAAAGTACTGAACCAAATTTAATAATTTTGGTATCATGGTCTTCTGCGGAAGATGCTCTTTCTGATGATGTCAGAAAATATATCACTTTTAGAACGAAAGGTACTGAAAATCCACCGTTCCGCTTTTTTTGGGACACCCGGTATATATATATATCATATATTATATCATATTAATTATACATTGGAAGCTTAGTGTCTATGTATAATTTGTGTTAAATCTCAAAACATGAAAATCTAGATTTACAGCAATTCTAGCTAGCTTCAATACAATATCGCTGTTTGGTGTTTTTATTTCATTCATTTGTACACGAAAAAAAAAAATGTCATATCAATATCAAAACTTAAGCGCTATGAAGGATAGTTTGTACTAGACAACTTATTTTTCTTCTGCAATATAGTATAGGCCTAATATTTTTTTTCTGCAAATATCTACTGTATTATACTGAATATCCTCATGAAACGTAGGCCGCTGCATATTTTGAAGTATGGATGGTATATTTCATTCATTCAAATTTATTTTATATCTAAATTATTTTCAAATTCCTTGTTATGTTGAACAATTAGGTGTCACGGTATGTGATGATGACCTTTGTTTAAAATAGCACTTAGCCCATTTTGTGTTAACTCTTCAAATCATGAATGGCAGTAGCGGTCGGGTGCACGTCACGAGTTCGGCACCCACGAATCATACAGTTTGAGAGTTCGACACAGGGAAAAAAAACACCAAGCGACGGACGCGTGTTATCAGCCTGGTTATGTCGGACTCGCGCTCTGTTTTACTCAATCATGGGCCTTATTTGCCTAGTGTCGAACTCGTAGACTGTATGACTTATGGACAATTTTTCAGTGTCGAACTCGTGGGCTGTATGACTCATGGGTGTCGGTCTCGTGGGATGACCCCTACAGGTCGTGGCAAGAGAAGCACACAGATATGGCGCTAGTCTAGCTTCTGGACACTTTTTACTCGTAGGGGTGATTCAGTGTACGCGACAAGCCGTATGATGGCGTGACACCCGAGGATTGCGATACGCCGAGAACTGCGATACCCGAGAAGGGCTCACACGGGTAAATAATTCCCCATAGAGACGTGTGTTAAAATTCAAATTTCAAAAAATTCTGTAAAATAGCTGGGAGAAATGAGGTGTTTCATCTTCACTAACCTGAATAAGTGAGATATTACCTTTCATCCATCAGATTTCCAGGGTGGGTTGTTCTGCTCTAATTCTGTCCAGGGGTCCGAAAAGCCAGACTACGAGTTCTTGTCACTCAAAAAACCACCTATTTTCCGTACACGTACCCAATGAAATATAGTCCCCTCAAATTCCATCAGAAAAGCTTTCATCTACCAACCAAAATGCAGTTTGTAGAGGAATTCATACTCAATATCTACAGCTATTCAGTTTTTTGCCAAACTACATCATTGATTTTTAATTAATTTTTTTCTTCATTTATTTTGGTATCTTTGGTACGAATTTGTGAAGGGGTCTGGGACAGTCCATTTTATTTACAGGTGTGAGCCCAGAAACGTTGGGCGCGCAGTCTCTCGATTATCGCAATCAGAAAATTTGCGCCCTCTCTTGGTTTATCGCACCAAGGAAAAGGGGACGAAGCCCAGACTAATATGGCGCATGAAAGGTGCTTAAAATCCTTCTGACCTTAACATTTCCTCTTCGTCCCAGCTTCACGTTCAACATGGCATCCACAGTCAACAAGTGTCTATTTGTGGTTATCGGCCTCGTGGTCATTCTCCTACCCTTCATTCATGGTCAAGTGGATGCTGACCATGCTCACGGTGAGGAACCTTAAAAGCAAACAATTTTAGCTTAATTCACCATATACATTGCAGCTGAAGATAATGGGATTGTGTGTGGTTGACTCTCAAATGCGAGTAAGAGTAACTTCCGGCAGATTTTTACTGAACGTGTCGTGTTGTACCGGAAGAGCACTCAGATTCACCCATTTTCGAAAATGCCCGCATTACCAATTCGATTTTTGCATCCCATTCCGTCCAGAAAACATTCCTTCCTGTTTGCAGTTAGATCCTTGTAACACATCCCTTTGATCGAATATCACTCGTTTCATTCATGCCACATCAGCGTCAGAAGCTGTCAAAAAGATTGCTAAAGAAAGAATTAAAGGAAACCTCCGGATGATTTTCAGATTTTTACATTTGAACAACTATGAATTAGTTACCCTGAGTACAGAGTTTCAGGATTTATAATGATCAGGATGAAGAATAAGAATGTTTTCAAAATTTATAACGAATTGCAATGAACGAGGATGTTGACATTGCAGGCGCACCATAAGAATGCATTAGTCAGGGCTCAAGGAAGCAGAACAACAGAAGAAGGCATGCATAGATTATACAAGGGTGAACTTGCAAGCTAGCGGTATTGTAATGGAAATACACTGCTACATTTCTGAAATGTGTGAGGCTCCTATGTCATCATCATTGTTCAGTGTAATTTGTTGTCAAAGTATTGTTTCTCTGCTCAAAGACCAGGATAAATTCCATAAATATGGTGCTGTCGATTTATGTAGTACATGATGTGAAATCATGAAACTCGTCTAGAATGCCCCTTTAACCTATGTCACGTGATATATCGTAAGCTGATAGATACAGCTACTTTTTAACTCGCCCTAATTCGAAATGCAGAGATTTTGTGTACCGCACTACAGTGCCTTAAAAAGGTACCCATCAAAAATGACAAACTAAAGAAAAAAACACCCGGAAAATATCCTGAACCTGAATAATGATTAAACAGGGCATGAAAACATAATGCTTGAATGACAAATGCTAACAGGTATACTTATTCCAGGGAGGTGAAAAGATATATTTTCCCCTACCCCACCATGCTTATACGTTGCATTCATTCCTCAGGTCAACGAGATTAGACAATAAGCAATAACCTCAAGAGAAGTTGAATCAGATCGAAGAGTTCGTAAGTGCTTCTATATCATTTGTCAAGAGTGACCTCGGAAGGTACATCATTCTAAAGAAGAGTTACTTGAGGATGATGATATTACTTGTAAAATTATCATGATTTGAGATTCTAGGGAAAACAGAGGTAATAGCTTGGATGCTAAAACATATTCATAAGTATTTATGAGGTATTTATAAATGATTGTACTTCTTATGATCACATATGACATATCAATAAAAACATCAAAAACCTGCAAACTTGGTATAATTTATACATGAATATGTTTGGAATAGATGGCTGTTCATCCTATCTTGGAAGCCCGGATAATCCTGCCTTGTCTTGTCAACATATTCTGAATGTCGGCTATAAACCAAGCGGATATTACTTCATAACTGCTGCTGGAGTCTACACCAAGGTTAGAACAAACCAGGACAACTGCACCCATCCTCAAACCCTTTCATGCACTTCGATCCTCGTGATTTACTCTTAAAGGGGATTATTCTTTTCTTAATATATTGGTTTAACACATAGCATGGCCGGCGCCACATTTTCAAAAGTGTGTGTGTGTGGGGGGGGGGGGGGGCACTTCAGACTTCTGGTGCCACTTCCGGGTTTCATCAGCTTACAAGGAAAAAAAAAGGGGGGGGGGGGTCTTCAGCGCAAAAACAAAAGTCCTTACCGCGCTCACATTTCAAGGTTTCTATCTATACTTTTCTTGTGCCACTTATGCACTTCTGGGGTTAGAAACAAAAGTGTGTGTGTGAGGGGGAGGGGGCAAAGTGGTGACACCTTATGTATTCCTTTGTATGGAATACATAGAGTGGGGTGGGGGCCAAGACCCCCTCCCCCGTTCCGCCTGCCCTGAATAGGCCTATTCGTGACGTTTGAGGAAAATCAAACAATCCGTTTCACCAAGTAAATCAGTCAACAATAATCAATCAACAAATAAATCGAACGACCAATAAATCAATCAACACTTAAGAAATCTCACAGTTTCGATAAATCTATGTGCCGTCATTGCTGGATAACAAGGCTAATGATTCAAGATGTTCTTCACAATAAATTCATCAGTTGACAAATACCATGCCAAACGTTAGTAATCTCGACACAAACCACTGTGAAAATTCCATTGACACTGTGTGCAAATGAAATCCCGATGGTAATGAAAGGCTTGTAAACAGATGATACATTTGTAATATCAAATGCATTTTTGACAGGTGTACTGTGAAATGGACCTAAATGGAGGGGGCTGGGTTCGTTACGGTAAGTCCGGCATGGGAAGTGTCTGGCACTACGTCGACGAGAACGAGGCGGAGGTCGACTTGGAGATCATCCCTCCGTCCAGCATCAAACAAATGATTGAGTTGAAATTCACCGAGTTCTTCGTGCAGACCGACGTCTTCTTCCAGATGGTTGGGGATGACAGCGTGAATCCATCGAGTTTGACAACGCGGACAATACCGTGGTTGGAAGAAAGGAAGGTGTACATCGACGGATACGCCAACGACCACACCCGGCTGCAGTTCCAGTCAAACAGCGGTAACAAGATTATTTCGTACCCAGTAAAACTGATATTAATATGATTATTCAGTACTCGAATCTTTAAGTTTCACCACTTTCATGACTTTACCTTACATTTGGAACTACTCTTTAATTTTCATCGAATTTTGAATTTCCTGTGCGGATATTGTCCTACGTAATGACGTCCGGATCCAGGGGGTAGTTCTCCGGGAGGTAGTTATCTGGGTGGTAGTTATCCGGGGGGTAGTTATCTAGGGGGTAATTTTCCGGGGGGTAATTATTTGGGTGGTAGTTATCCGGGTGGTAGTTATCCGGGGGGTAGTTAACCGGGGGGTAATTATCCGGTGGGAAGCTGTCCTTGGGGGAATTGCCCTAAGGGGTGATTGCCGTAAGAGGGTAGTTGTCCGGGGGGTAGTTGCCCTAGGGGGTAATTGCCCTGGAGGGTAATTGCCCTGGAGGGTAATTGCCCTAGGAGGGTAGTTGTCCGGGTGGTAGTTGCCCTAGGGGGAATAGCCCTTAGGGATAATTATCCTTGTGGTAGTTATCCGGAGGGTAGTTGCCCAGGGGGTAAGTGCCCGGATACGAAACATATTTCATGATTTAAAAAAATTACAATGAAAGTTGACCACCAACAAAGCACTGTCTTTACGTAAGCAAGAAGGTGGCCAGTGTTACTATCTGTGTTGTAATCATACATCATATGCCTCCCTATCATATTTCGTTATTTGCATTCTTTGTTCATCACAGTCGAGATCATGACATGTATCCCTGGAAGTACCAGCAAGTGCGGACAAGGTGGGACGCCCTCAGCCAACGGAGAGTCTAAACCTTTCTTCTTTGAGTCCCTCTACTTCGGGCCGCGGGCAGCAGGCGCAGAGCTGAGCTCTACTCTTGCTGGTCAGTGGCATCGCAACAAATACTCCTGGAACGGGACGTACTATTTCGTGTATGCCAGAAATTAGAAGCACTGAGCATAGCGACAAATTTTAATCATGAGACACCATATGTAACATAGACATTAGGGTTATTACACTTTGTCCTAAAAAGTGAGACGGGGGGGGGGGGGAGGGGATTAGGCCTATAAAATGAACCAGCAATGTAATCAATGAAGAAGAAATCAGAGCAATTTCACTTTTCCAAGTGAATTCTAAAAAAAAGGTTAGAAATTCTTTTCACCACAATTCACAGAGCGCATATCTTTGGCGTCATTTTGGAGGCCCTAGGTCAGCACACGTTACCATTACTTGGGAAGGGCGGGGGACGGGGGTGCTCTCTCTAAGAACACGGTTGTTGCGAGAAATTTGTAGAATGCGATACAGAATGGACGTAAACCATGGCGCCCCCTTTATTATCATTTTTTTTTTGTAAAACAAAAGGAAAAAATGTAAAAAGGCGCGTGCCCCCCTTTACTTTCTTCAAGAAACCAGAATTGCGCTGGCCTTTTTTTTTTTTTTTTTTTTTTTTTTTTTTGCTTGTCAGCCGATGAAACCCTTAAAGGGGTCCTGAAATCCAAATGCATGCTGATTTGTGTTGACTTATGATACCCTCAACATCACTTTTGCGGTGAAACGAATATCTAGAAACATTCCATATTATATTTTTAACGATATTTTTCTTCTATTTTTCTTCAGATTACTCGGAAACATACAGTAACTTGCATGTTTCCTCGCCATATCTTTTGTTAGTCACATTAATATCACAGAAACATGCAAGTTATGCTGATTCGAGGGGAAGGTGCATTCCAATGTCTTTTGTTAAACATTTCAGTACTTTAGCAATGACTGACAGATGAAGTCATCTGAGGAATATTGGTTTGGAAGAAGTTTTTGTGGGCGGTCCCAAGTAATCTGAAGAAAAATAGAAGAAAAAAAAATCGTTGAAAATATATGGAATGTTTCTAGTAGTTTCACCGCAAAAGTAATGTTGAGGGTATCATAAATCAACACAAATCAACATCCATTTTTTATTTCAGGGGCCCTTTAAGTGGCGCGAAATATATTGCGCTGAAAGCGTTTTGTTTGTTTGTTTATTTGTTTTTGTTTTTGTTTTTTGTCAGCCCGGCAGTGGGATGAGAAACAGAAAAATTGCGCTCTAAAGCGGTTTTTGTTTTTGTTTTGCTTGTCAGCCGATGAAACCTGGAAGTGGCAGTAGAAATATTTTTTTTTGCGCCTCCCCCCACCCTTTACGGAATCAAAATTCTTCGATCCGCCCCTGCACAAGGTACGTTAAATCTACTAAAAACAAACCAGTGTCAATAGAGGCCACACCGACATATTGTGTAAAAAGTATGTTGTGATGGTGTTGAAAAGTCTTCAGCTGACACTTCGTGGTGTTAATTTGACACTGTAGCTGGTGATATTTTTGACACTGATACTTGTGTTAATTCAACAATGACACTACGAGGTTTTAACCGTATCCGGGCAATTATCCCCAGAGGGCAATTACAATCTATGAAGATTATTATAAATACAAAGTAATGGACACATTTTTTAATCGCAATTATATCATGTTTTCGCTCTTTCTGTCAACAAGCTAGCATTTTTGTTTATTCAGTTCATTTTTATTTGAGTGCCCGACCAAAATTGGTAGTAGGTTTGATCTCATTTTGAACAAGGCTGAATGAATCGAATGATTAAGAGTCTGACCAGATATCCAGTTGAAGCGTTAAATGCTTGTCCGGACACACGCAAAACATGTTTACACAAACATACTTTTGCTATACATTGCATTGCGTTACCCTGTAAAGTGACTGGAAACTATCGACGCTAAAAATCAATAAAGAATAATCTTAAGATCATGTTGCTCTGTCTGTCTTGCTGTCTGTCTCTCTAATGAAATAATATAAATATATATATATATATATATATATATATATATATATATATATAATGGTATTATTATCCGCGTCTTGGAATAAAAGCATGAAGACGATGAAGACAAACAAGTTGACATAATGCATTAGAATCCAACTTCATTTATTTGTAAACCAAATTTTCGACCCTTGCACGGATCTTCCTTAGGGTAACAGTGATATTTGTATTTGAAGCTCAGCACAGAAAAATGATAATAATAATATTTATTATTTATTATATGTAACATTTTTTTTATTATAATCATGTGACCGTGCATCACAAAACGAACAAAAAGTCGCACGCAGTGAATTTGTGCGAGGACTGAAAATAGATGAAATGTGTCAACCTAGCCAATCTTGAGTTTTTCATATTTCCTGAAAGAGCAAGTCTTCTACATTATGTTAAAGTTTGGGATTATAAAACAAACAGAAAACTCTGTTTTTAGCAGTTTTTCTCAAACACTTTATAGTATGATAGCACAGTGTGATTAGATGTTTCTAATAGAGTCCACTTTTCATTTCTTAAAAATCCTGTACACACTCTTCACTTTCAACTCTGATAATTTTTGAAAGGATAATGCTACTTTTTTGAAAGTTGTCATCAATCATGGACAAAATGTGTTAATAAGGCACACCTAATGTAAGCTTAATCTTATAATCCCTTCATTGCTATCGCTCCGGTGTTTAGCAACCCGTTTTTTGTCCCTTTCATGGCATAGCTATCGTGGCTTGGAAAAGATTAAGCGCTTGAATAGACTCTTTATTTCAGAGCCTCTTTTCTCAGTTCACACTTTTCCAGAGTGTGTGCTTTCTTTCCAACATTTAGATAGGTTAGCAGAGTCCATTTGAATTGAGTTATACATCATTTTAAAGCTTAGAGTCTGTTCTTTTAGAATCTGCCCCTAACTAAAAATCCATGCCTGGCGACTTCTTGTTTGTGCTGTGGTGCAGGGTCACATATTGTAACTTAGCATCCTTAATCAAGACATTTACACATCGCCTTTGTGCATGATACATCTTCTTGTGAATCTCCAGTTTTTTTTTAACTTGACTTTCACCGTCTGCGAAGCAGTTTGCTTGGCTATTTCTGGGGTATACCATTCAGTATTGGGGTGGATTGTGACCTTGATTCGTTTCTCAGGTGCCATCTTATCAAGGGTAGCAGTGAGTAAGGTGTTATACAAATTCACCTCATCACATGAGATCCAGCTGATATAAGAGACTTAACATGAGTATCAGCAACAAACATATTCGGCATTTTAATTTTTTGATCTCTTTATTCATATTCACTTTGGGGCATTGGGTTACCTTTAACCTCATTCAAATTAAAACTTTTTTCAACTGAAATTCGTAAGACAAGCACAATTTCGCAAATCAGTCATTTAATGTAGAATGATATAGTCACGAATTCAAATTAATTTTTGGGCATCCAATGTAACATGTACTGCAGTCAATTTAGTAGACATGTTTATAATTTTATTCTTTTTTTTTTCTTCCATCACAGTTATTGTTTTGTATAAGCATTATAACATTCCATATTTTCGTATTCATTCTTTATTCTTATATCATCTTGGCAACAGTTCTTTTAATATGTCATCTTGAGATAAAAGCCTGTATCTAACTTGTGCTGTCATGACTGTAAGAAGACGGAGTTAATCTGTAGCACTGGTACATGTTGGCCTATAATGACTTGTATGAAAGAAGAGAGGCGTTACAGAACAAGAAACTCGAGTTATTTAGGGTCAAAGATATGATACTTTTACTATCTAACAGAGTGTGGATGAAACAAAAAGTCATATCTAATTCAAAATGTTTAGATGTTCTCACCTTTTCAAAATTGAAAAAACGTGATGTTAAATCTGAATGAATATGTTTGGAATTTGACTACCCATTCGCGAAATTGAATGATCGAAATACAGTGCTGGCGAATTTGAATGAATCTAGAGCATTTGTCAATTTGAGTACCATTTTTACAACTTCGAAAGACACATGTGCAAATTTCAATGATCAAGATGCTAAATTGAAAGTAAAAGTTGCAATTTTGAAAGACAAAATGTGCGATAACTAGGTTTTTGCTAAATTGAATAAATTTTTTGGCCCATTTTTTTTTTTTTTTTTTTTTTTTTTTTTTTAGGCGTTGGAGCAAAACACGTGCGAGGGTGACACTACAGAAGCTTCACCCGCTTTCACCCGCTGCAGCAGGATATTTTCATATCTTGGTAATCCCAGTATCTGTCCACATACTTCCTCTTTATGCGTGTGCGACTGTGCGTGTGTGTGTGTGTGTGTGTGTGTGTGTGTGTGTTGGGGTGGATGTGGTGGAAACCGGAAAACACACGCACACGCACACAGACACACACAATGAATAAGCACAATTCGTCGAAAATCATGTAAACGCTTAGATACATCCGCCCTTACTTGCGTCTATCACTCTTCATTCACAGTTTGAAGTACAAGTTGTAATGTTTTACTTACGAGCTATTATAAGTATTGTTCTTCAACAAACCATCTTAGCGAATGGATAAAAAATTGAACGATTGAATTATCAGCTTATCACAATATTACACATGGATGATAGGTGAATCAGTCTGTCTGTCATCTTATAGGGCCTTTCATGGTCACACAGAGACTTATAGCCAACATCCAGCAACCAACAATTTCTGGCGACCATTCACAACCAATCCGCGACCAATCCCCAAATTTTTGATCGGTTGCTTACCGTTGGCAAACCATTTGACGTCCGGTTGGAGAGGTCTTTGCGAACATTTTGCGAACAGCAAAAACAAAAATGATGATGAACAGTCGACTGCTGGAAGAAAGGTTTGCAAATGGTCGGCCAATGATCGGCGACTTAATGAAAACCACTAGAAATTGACTGTCGATTAGTTGCTGATTTTCGTTTGGGGCTCGGCAACAATTACTACAGGATTACAATTAATGCGTATACAATATGCACGTAGACTCAGACACTCTAGAAAAAAGAAGGTTCTCAGTATTGATTGTTATACATGTAATCTGGTCGGCAACCACTTGGCAAAATGGTCAGCGATCAGTCTTTATTTGGTCAGCAATTGGTAAAATATTCAAGGGCCAAGGGCCAAAAAATCACAGCAGATAAGTCGGGTCTAGGGCAATCACCCGCTGGGCAATTACCCCGGGCCCTAAAGCCTAATCCTAATCCTGAACCTAATCCTAACCCTTACCCAAACTCCTAACCCTAAACCTAACCCTAACCCTAATCTTTACTCTGACCTTACCACTGACCAGCATTTAGCAGGGGAGTAATTGCCCTGGGGAGAGAGAGAGAGAGAGAGAGAGAGAGGGGGGGGGGGGTATTGGCCCTGATACGGATCAGTCCTATAGACGTTAGCAACCAGTCGGCGACCGATTGCTGACCGATTTACAACCAAGGGATGGTACTGTATTGGTGGAGATGAGATTTGGGCTTTTAACTTTTTGCGAGATACCAAGAAACCACTTATGAAACAGTAGAGAGCATACTATTTTAAGAGGAATTCAAAGATTAATTTGATGAAAATCGGTTTTGGAATTGCTGAGACATCCAAAAACAAAGTAAAACAAAGCGATCGTAATAAAATGTGGGTCCCACATTTTATCATGATTACTCTATTTTGGATATCTCAGCCATTTCAAAACCAATTTTCATCAATAAACATTGAATTCCTCTTGGAATGACATGCTCTTTCACATTTTATAAGAGGTTTCTTCATTATCTCACCAAAAATGTTAGAAACCTAAAGTTAGGTCTCAACTAAAACTATACGATCCCTTTGAAGACCAAGAACCTTTTGCCGACCAGTTTGGTTGGCTATATATCCGCCCTGAGATGATTGCAGTGCAGAGCATTCCGCTGCAAATCTGAAATCAAACACTTTGGTATACAATGCACAATACGATGTTGGAAACAGTTGCCCATTCCTAGAACCAAAACATGAAATAGTTTTTTTTTTTTCTTTCAGAAACATAAGTTTCAATGCAGAATAAGTCCTTGACGTAATCCACTCATTTGTCGATTGGTTGACGATATTATCACAATCATAACTTCAACGGTTACCATGGTTACACGCTTGCATTGTGTTTCGATGACGCTTGACCGAATAGTGTTATCCCCATTCCATAGATCATCGGTCACTCGTCGGAAGCATATATATATATATATATATATATATATATATATATATATATTCATATGATGAGAGGATATATATATATATATATATTCATATGATGAGAGGATATATATATATATATATTCATATGATGAGAGGCTGACAACTTTCATGAAACGGTACCCAGATGAACCCCCGATGGTCAGTGGAATGGGGGCTTAAATTCATACAGACAGAAGGAATTGACTCCTTGTCAATGAGTCACCTCATGCCACAACCAGTGAGCACAGGTGAAGGATTAATCGGGCATGTAGAGTTTGGCAAACCGTGGTAGCTGATATCCCCATTCCATGCACAGAGATTTTTTCTCATCAGGAAGCAAAGTTTGTTGCTTCCGCCATCCAATGAAGGTATGTTGGATCGCAGTCTGATGAATCCGACTTGTGTTGGTCGCCTATCAGGTCAGTGTCAGACATGTCGCCTATGATCCTCATTTGACGATCCTGCCTCATCGGATCACCGCCCGACCTGTCGACCTGAGAGTCGACAAAGACAGGTCGGATTCATCAGACTGTGATCCGATACACCTCGGTTGGTGGCTAGAAGCAAATAGCTTTGCTTCTTACGAGTGACCAATGAGAGAAAAAAAAACCCTCAGTGGAACGAGGATTTAATGACTTTGAAAAGTCATTTATGCAATAGCAGCAGAGCGCAACGAAATCATCCCTACAATGGTCGCATGCAGGGAAGGTCAAAGAGGCATTGAATATAATGAATTCATTTTATGACAAGTTAGTGTCAGTTTAATGTGTTCATTAAGGTCATCATCATTTTGCCGTGGAAGAGAAGCTCGGCTTCCTGCTTAAGAAGAAAAAAAAATTATCATCTCCGTCACCGAACAGGAAATGTTTCAGCCCCATAATATATGATAATCGCAACTTGATAATGGAGAAAACGTACTGGACTCCTGACATGTGATGCTGAGCACGATATCCTGCCCGGCTCGAACTTCCCTTAGCACGTCGTTTTTGTTTGATAGATACTTTATTTCCTGCAAATCAATAAATCAATCAGCAAATCAATATACATAAATTACATAATCATGAACATGTGGGAAATATACAAAGTAAATTTAAAACAGAGTCGTTTGACTTCCATAAACAGCGATATAAAAGGAAATTAATGATATGATATACAGTACGCATGTTTATGCAGCAGGGATTACAATAACAATATTGTAGTTAAGAAGCGATTATGTGGAGGGCCGCCATTGTAAGCATTGCTTGAAAAGATGGCCGGCCTGAGGAAAAAGTAGGGACGTACTTGATTCGTAATAATACAAATTCTGCTGCGAAGATAGTAGGGGAAAATAAACTCTGATGTGTGATGGTGGTGAAGGTTTGACCATCTTTGTTTACATCTCTTGATGTAGATTGACACCTCACAATGCTCGAGTGAAGACAAGGCGAACCTTTACCGTAAGCCCTTCTCCTCATCTATAATATATCACTATGAAAACTTTCAATCAATTACACACAACTAAAACTCATTCTTTTGCTTTGTATCTTTTCGTATTGTATTATCTGTGTGTATACCTGTATTTTGGATATACACGTCTGTATGTGCAAGTGGGAATGTGCCCTAAAACTATTTTGCTACGTATGCCTTTCTCTGATTGGTTGCAGCACTTTTACAGTCTCCTAATTTGCATATCACTATACTGTTGGTAATGTTTATTAAATCTGTCATATATATAGTGAAGGCAACGATTTCGAAACCATCAGAACGAACATTGATTCTCTTCAGCTGTAAAGACCTCTGGTGAGTAGTACTTACCCTATTTTATTGGCACTTTATCTGGCAGACATGCAGGCGATATAGATTGTGATATAGGGAAAGTTTCTTTTTATTTTCAAATCGAAAGTTGAGTATTACATCTAGTGCCGATCTGAATTTGAAAGTCTAAAAAGAAAGATATATATTTTGAAATGTGAAGCTTTGCTTCATCATCAAGCATTATCAAGCACAGTGGCTGCGAAACATTTTTCAGTGTGAGGGGGCTGCGGGGGGGGGGGGATGTCAAGATCAATGCTCCCCCACCCCCCCCCCCCCTCCTTAGACAGGAAGAATCTAACGGCGGAATATTTGGAAATTGAGATTCATGGGTCTTTGGATTTTCTAGAATTTTTATGTAATTTTGGGGGTGTGCTTTTTTGGTTGGAATAGCAAAATATTTGTGTTTGTGTGTGTGTGTGTGTGTGTTCGCGAAGCTATGATTTCAAATGTAAGATGGTCGTACACCAAGCATGACTCTCCATGGGACCTTATGCTGTGAACTTTCCTTTTTATTAATGTTTCTTACATTTGGAATAGGGGAGAGGGTAGACCAGTACAAATCTCTTGTGCTGTACTGAGATTGGCGTAATGATAATCGGTTGATGATGAACTTTGTAGAAATTGCTCCGCGAGACTCTTGCACAACATCGCGGAGGAATTTGAAAGACATGAGTTCAAAATCTTTTCATCATGCCAGCATTGGAATTGTGAAGTATGGCTTTCTTTTGGACCAGAAGACAGCATCATTCTTTTTGTCTGGGAACTAGTAACTCATTAGGCATTCCATATCAGATGTATGATATAACTGCGCTTGCAGTTCCGCGGCCCCTGTATCACTATGATATTTTAAATTAACCTGATGTGTCGATGTTTTAATATCATGGATGGTTGTTTGCAACGTCTGTACTGTGTCGATCTAGTGACTGGCTTTCTTCTATTTTTCATGGTAGGTTGTTTTTCTTTTGATAAAGTGGAACAAATCATACATGTGAATTTTAGAAAACATTGTGTCCACACACACAAAAAAAAACCGTGTTAAACACCGAATGAGAAAAGTCGAGCTGTAGCGACTTTAACTTGACACTCTCGTCCTGACGAGTTACAATAAGTTTAGGGTTTTTATTTATTTATACAGAAATTCATTTGTACGTATGTCATACCACAAGCAAAGATCAAAAGATTTTTAAACAGTTTGCACACACCTTTTAAGTTTCTTTTAGCTCTTCTATTTTTGCAAGTTTTCTTATGTTACATAATATCACCAGAAAGCGTATATGTATTTTGCATTTATCTGAAATTCATCTGGTATCATGAGTCCGTCTTATTCATAATTGAGATTAATAATACATCAATCATAATTAAGATAAAAAGCAAGTCTAAGAATGAGTATGTTTGTGGTAAGGTTGTTGAAATACTATAGACAGTAGTTTATAATAGATTATCAAGATTTTATTTCGGCTGCCTTGGTGTACTGTGACAGTGTGAAAATCCACCGTGACTACGCAACTTTGCCTTATGATGCCAGTATACTCTAGGAAACAGAACAACACAGACTTTACTAAATCTTACAAAACAACTATGAGTCAGGGAGGGGTTATGATAAATGTTGATATAATGTCTGAAATTATAATCAGACACATTTTCTGACAAGCCAAAGAGTCTTGAGGCGATACATCGTCTTGCCTAAAGGGATCGTACACTGTGAAAACATCGGTGTTAGATTATCACCATGGGTGTTAAATCTAACATCGATCAAGTGTCAACAGAGGACCATACCCACAGGTGTAGAAAATATGTCGTAATGTTGTGGAAAAGTGTTCACCTGCCACTTCGTGGTGTTAATTTGACACTGCAGATGGTGATATTTTTGACACTGCGCTGTTGTTTATTCAACAATAACACCACAAGGTGTTGATTCGATATTGCTGGTGTTAATGTCAATGGTATAACACTCGCCCAGCTTCAATAGTAGACCAATTCAACTGGTGTTATTGTGGTGTAAATGTGTTCACACTTTTTTTTTCGAAAATTAAGTACTTTAACGGAAAATTCTTAATTGTCTTGTTGAAGTTTAAAATCAACAAGTGGAACAGTGACTAAGAAACTATTCAACAAACAATTTTATATTTTGAAGTGGCACTCAGAGGTGTTAATCCAACACCACAAATAAGCACCAGAAATTTAACACCAGCACGGTGTTTCATATTTAAACCGGAATTTTTGTAGTGTATAGTGTCGGTTGAAAACTAACCTCGGGTTTCTAGCATTTTGGGGTGAAATTACGAGAAACCTGTAATGAAATATGGAAGAGCATGTGATTCCAAAATGAATTCTACGTTTATTTGATGAAAATTGGTTTTGAAATGGCCAAGATACCGAAACAGAGCAGTTCTGATAAAATGTGGGACCCACCTTTTATTATGATTGCTTTGTTTTACTTTATTTTTGGATGTCTCAGCCATTCCAAACCCGATTTTCATCAAATAAACTTTGAATTCCTCTCAGAAAGGTACACTCTGTACTATTTTGCAAACGGTTTCTTAATATCTCGCAAAAAGTTAAAAGCCCAATTCTCGCCTCTACCAATCTTGCATATATAGTTGGGTTGTGACCGAAATTACACAAGTTAGTGTCATGTGAATATCCACAAATTTCTAGTTTTTCGAACGTAAATTGTACGTGTCCAGAGTTATTTCCACTTTAAAAGTAGGATTGAACAAGAGGTATCCAGATTTTCTATTTGATGTGGTGCATGTTCCTTGTTGAGTTCATGTAGGCCTATCTGTTCTAAATTCGAGCACATATCAATATCTGCATCTTTAAATTAACTTTACATGATAACCTGATTCCAAATAAGTGATTTTTGTGCGATGCTCTACGTCATATATATATATATATTTTTTTATATATACATATGTATATACACCTACAGACTCTCTCCCTCTCTCTCTCTCTCTCTCTCTCACTCATTTTACAAAAATGTTTTATTGAGATTGCATTCAAATCAGAATTGAATCATCATAATGTCGAAATTCACTCAGAGTCATGTGTTCGACTTAATTAAGATAAAGTCCCAAAAAACCCAGAACACATACATAATCATAATATGAAAGTAATTTTCTTAAACTGTCATTAAATAGATAACTGATATGGATCATTGACAATATCAGCACTTATAACACAAGTGATTAATTTCGATAAAAATCTTGATTTTTGTACTTCCCTAACACCCCACATCCTCTCTTAAATCGCACATACCATAGTATGCATGTGCATGCACTCATACACACACACACGCACACACACCCAACCAGCTCATTGCACGCTTCCAGCCTTTCATGTTTGAGTTCCTATTCACAATATTGAATAAATCTGGCCTTGGTATAATTACCATCTTTACTTCCTGGCAGTAATGATGAAAGTGAAAGAAAGAAAT
Organism: Diadema antillarum; assembly: GCF_040938485.1. Taxonomy (NCBI): domain Eukaryota; kingdom Metazoa; phylum Echinodermata; class Echinoidea; order Diadematoida; family Diadematidae; genus Diadema; species Diadema antillarum. The sequence continues at coordinate 1,179,902 of NW_027271462.1, forward strand.
GGAATCTACACACACACAGACACACACAGACACGCACACATACGCACACACAGACAGACACACACACACACACACCCAACCAGCTCATTGCACGCTTAACCACCCTTTCATGTTTCAGTTTTTATTTACAATATTGAATAAATCTGGCCTTGGTATAATTACCGTCTGTACTTCCTGGCAATAATTGTGAAAGTGAAAGAAAGAAATGGAATCTACACACACAGACACACACACACACACACACACACACACACATCCAACCAGCTCATTGCACGCTTAACCACCCTTTCATGTTTCAGTTTTTATTCACAATATTGAATAAATCTGGCCTTGGTATAATTAACATCTGTACTTCCTGGCAGTAATTGTGAAAGTGAAAGAAAGAAATGGAATCTACACACACAGACACACACACACACACACACACACACAAACACACTTTCCAACTAAAAGCTCCACCTGTGTTGTACTTTCACATGATTACCACGAGGACACGTCAGCAGTTGCGTACTCCGTTTATTTGTGTTCTGCACAATAAAAGTGTTATTTTGTAATTTTACCACAAAAAAAAAAGAGGAAACTTCCCGTATATCATGAATCGCAGTCGAGGTCATGGCTGGAAAATGAAATTGATTTTGCAGTCGCGAGGGGTGCTTAAAATGCTGGTAAATATAAAAGAATGTGTATAATCATTTCCCCTTCTTTCCAGCTTGGCTTTCAATATGGCATCGACCAGTAGCAAGTGCATTCTTGTGGTCATCGGCGTCGTGGTCACTCTTCTTGTTCATGGTCAAGTGGATGCTTATGGTAAGGGATTAAAGGGATCGTATAGTTGTGGTCAAGACTTAACTTCAGGTTTTTATCTTTCTTTTTTTTTTGGTAAGATAGTGAGAAACCTCTTATGAAATACGAAAGAGCATGTAATTCCATGAGGATTTCAACGTTTATTTGATGAAAATTGATTTTGAAATGGCTGAGATGTTCAAAACAGAGTGATCGTAATAGTAAAGTGTGGGACCCATATTTTGATTCGATAATTTTGTTTTACTGAATTGTTTTTTGATGTTTCAGCTATTCCAAACCCGTATTGCATGCAATGGAATATCAATGAGATTCTGGGGAAAAAAAAACCCAGAGGAAACAGCTTGGTTACTGCAACACCTATTTATCAGTATTTATATCGTTGTTAGAAATCATTGTTCTTCTTATGATAATATGATATATATTAATATAAATAATATCATCAAGAACACGTATACTTGGAAGTATGATGTATAAGCTTTTGTATTTCTGATAGGTGGCTGTTCATCCTCTCTTGGTACCCCGGATAATCCTGCCTTCTCTTGTCAACATATACTGGATGTCTGCTATAAACCGAGTGGATATTACTACATAATTGCTGCTGGAGTCTACATCAAGGTTAGAACAAAACAGGACAAGTGCACCCATCCAAAAACCCTTTGATACACCTCGATCCTGGTTATTTATCCTAAATGTATATGTGCATTCAGCATATATCAGTGAAGTTTGAGGAAAATCTGACAATCCGTTCAACAAATAAAATAGAACAATCAATCGATCGATCAATCAATCAATCAATCAATCAATCAATCAATCAATCAATCAATCAATCAATCAATCAATCAATCAATCAATCAATCAACACTTAAGAAATCTTAAAGTTTGGTTAAATCCATGTGCCGTCATTGCTGGATAAGAAGATTACAACAACATACGTGTTGTTACGGTAAGGTAACGATATAAAAAGATATTTCAAAATTTTTCATTTTTATTGAAAAATACACATTCTGTGGACTTGTTTCTGACATGCATAAAGGATATTACTTCCCCCTGCCTGCTGAATGTGGTATAAGTCAAGTGTGCTTTCATCATGCTAGAAATATAAGCAGATCCAATCTTAGCAAAATACATATCAAAATGTCACCACCCATCTCTGCAGATTTTCATATGGGCGGCACTTAACCCGTCCTGTACGGGAATCTGGTGGCTGCATGTTGAGTCTATGGGCATTTCAGAATTCAGTATGGAACGGGTTGATTAACGTAAACACTGCGAAGTAGTTTTTAGCCTCACATTAGTATTCCTCTGACATTTGGACTCTGAAATATTGATTTCTAAAAGATTATGGTGGTCATCCAGGATGCGAAAGTCACGGAAGGGCTCAAATTTTCATTTCAGGTCATTTATTATAACAAGTTTTATGAAACGGGACCCTGGGTTATACATAAACCACCAAATTACAAAGCTGAGATATTTTAGATAATTTTGATGAATATCTACATAGATTAACACAAGAAAACAAGGAAATTTTCATTTTGCACGTTATGGGTGTTATAATATTGATAATATATGAAGAAAGTGGATATTTTAGCCTGATAAAAGTCCAACTATTCTTTTGTCGTACGTTTTTCATTTCCATATTGATAATCTCACAAGAATATCCCGAACATCTAAAACCCAAATGGAAAAGAAAAACATAGATGTAATTTCAGTAAATATGTATATTTTCATTTTAAAAAAAAAACACTTTATTTTGCACTCCTCCGGGTGGGGAGGAAATATTGACATGATTGAAGATTGCTGAAAGCCTGAAATGGAGTAGGTCGAGTGGTTATGATGATATAAGTGTCTGGGTATTGAAGAAAATAGTACCATATATTTTTAGTCTTTCTCTGTGTTCAGGGATCTGTCCAAACTCTCTTAAAATAGCGAAAGCAGTTCCCGTTTTTAAAAAGGATGACCCTTAAAGGAATCGTATAGTTTTGGTTGAGCCTTAACTTCAGGTTTTTATTATTCTTTGGTGAGATAGTGAGAAACCTCTTATAGAATATGAAAGAGCATGTAATTCCAAGAGGGATTCAATGCTTATTTGATGAACATTGGTTTTGAAATGGCCGAGATATCCAAAACAGAGTGATCCTAATCAAGTGTGGGACCCACAGTATTGTTTGGGGAAACTGTGTCTCAACCAAAATAAATTCTTTTGTTGCTATCCAGTAGCCTATTGTGCGATTAATCACAAACTCTCATCCCCCTTTTTATCTCTTACTTAATGTATCAACTTGAAATATTGAAAATCAGTGATATTCATATTCAGACATATTCAGACTGCTGCTTTTATGTTGAAATACGTTGTTGTTGAAATAATTTCAATTATGATAATACGTCTTTTTCGTATTGTATACCACAACAAAATGTATGTCATTCGTACATACAAAGATGCCGCCACTTTTTAAGTTCTTGTATCACTGTATTGACAATGGAATGTAGAAATAGACTTGAACTGAACCGAACACCATGGTGAGACGGTAAACTTTAACTATCTTAACACAAATACATGTACTTTCAAAATGTCATTGATACTATGTACAAATAGGAGGCCAATGATAAAGAAAGGATTAAAGCAGATGATGTTAACAAACTCATCATTTGACAGGTGTACTGTGAAATGGACCTGAACGGAGGGGGCTGGGTCCGTTACGGTAAGTCCAGCATGGGAAGTGTCTGGCACTACGTCGACGAGAACAAGGCGGAGGCCGACTTGGAGATCATCCCTCCGTCCAGTATCAAACAGATGAGCGAGCTGAAATTTGCAGAGTTCTTTGTGGAGACCGACGTCGTCTTCCAGATGTTCGGGGACAATAGCGTGAATCCGTCTAATTTGACAACGCGGACGATACCGTGGTTGGAACAAAGGAAGGTGTACATCGACGGATATGCAGACGACCTCACCCGGCTGCAATTCCAGTTAAACAGTGGTAACAAGATTATTTCGTACGCAGTGAAGCTAAGAGAATTGAGCAGTTCTTTTTCATCTATATCTCAAGGTTTAAATCTTTATCATTTGTTCACAACCACATTTACAGGGGACATGAAATCAGATAAAGAATACTAAACGATTTTATAACTTTGATTTTTTTTTCAAAGTGAAACATGTATTTCTGCTTTCCATATTTATGTCACTTTAATGTATTTGTATTCCATTTCTAAGACTAGACTTCATGACTCGTTTGAGGATTTTTAGCGAAACGGGGGGGGGGGGCAGTGAGACCTTTTCTTTATCGAGTAGTAGGTCCTACCTAAATAGTTGTTTAAATGATATTACTAGTGATAACACTGCAACAATGATAATTATAATCAAAATATTCACTTCTAAGCTTGCGGAAATGGATTTTATTTCCTGATATACATACGAAAACCATAAATCATATAGGCCTACATGATAATATACATACACTGTAAATTTCTTTCGACTACACTGAAAAACAGAACAAATCAAAACAGAGTTAAGGTTGGTTTTGTCTTTAATCATGCTTTAACTATAAGATAAAATGGCAGTTGTTATCACTTTGCTTATAGTATAAGTCCTCTTAGGACTTCGTAACATTCTTCGCTATTTGTATCCTTTTTTTCAGTTGAGATCATGACGTGTATCCCTGGAAGTTCCAGCAAGTGTGGACAAGGTGGGACGCCCTCAGCCAACGGAGAATCTAAACCTTTCTTCTTTGAGTCCGTCCACTTCGGTCCGCGGGCAAAAGGTGCACAACTGCCGAGTCATTCTCGTCGATGGCATCGTAACAGATACTCCTGGAACGGCACCTACTATTTCGTATATGCCAGACATTAGAAGCAATACGCGTAGCGACAATCATAAATATGAATTCCTATTATAGTGTTTACAGGAAAATAAGCATAGGTATATTGATATTAGTGTTAGTGATTTGAATTGGTTTATTTGTCTTTAAATGGCATATCACTTTACAATTCCTTATTTTCTTTTCATGCAATATCATTAAACATAATATGTACATGTATCGTACTATATGCACACTATAGATATTTCCCACAATTTTTACAATTTTCATTAGACATACATCTGGGACATAATTATATACGTTTTGAAATACCATGACAGAACGGTCACATCGACTTAACGTTGGAAAATGAGGAAACAACAACTGCAGAGCATACATAGTTCATGATTGTACATCGCCCTACCAGGGCGTGTAGAAGAGCATATATTGCCCGACATACCAAGAATAAGAAGCAACAGAGACAAAATCTTATTCCACTTTATCCTATAAAACGAGACCGCTGGGGGAAGACGAACCAACAATAGAATTTAAAAGTTTGGTAGTTAGTCAAATAGATACTACATATGCTTATGTTTGATTCAGTTCCTGTAATGATTATGCTTAGATTTCTATGGCAAAGTCGGGTAGAAAAAGTAAGAAGGCATGAAGTTATCAAATAGTATTCAAATGGTGGATTAAAATGGTGGATGTGGAAAAGCTGGTGTTAAATTTTAGGTTAAGGTGGATTGGGAGGATGGTTGATGACACGACAGCCATTTTGTGGAAAACCCTTGCTCATTATTGGTTTAACCGTTTTCGAGGTTTAGATTTGTTTTTGAATTGTGATTTTCAAGTGTATAATGTTATGTCCATTTTTGGTTAAAACACGCCTTCGTTTTATAGTGAAATGATGCGCGCCTGGTCCTTGATAGACAAAGAGATATTGGGAAAGAAGCCCCATGTCATGCCTGTGGAAAAGAACGTTTTATGGCACAACCAAAATATAGCTTTCAAAAAGAAGCCTCTGTTTTACAAAGAACGGTTTGAGAGTGGTATTAACCGATTAGAAGACATTTTGTTGGGAGGGAGATACAAAACGGTGGAAGAATTCCAACTCATGTCATTACTGAAATTTAGAAATAGTAAAAGAAGGGCAATGTTTGATTATTCGAAACTGCGGAAAGCTATACCGAAAATCTGGTTGACTCAAACATCTATGGACAGAGAGCAGAATATTTCATTAATATGTGCCCCACATTTAGAAATTTGAAAAAAAAAATGTAAAGAGATTATGTGATGTAACATCGAAGTATTTTCATAATCAATCGATCAACAAGAAGGAGTATACACCAGGTGTTGTTGTTGTTTTTTTCGGAAAGCGTATAGGGGATGAAGATAATTTGGAATTATTGTTTTGTACGTAATTTGGTTAAAGTAAAAGATAAGAATTTGATTTTAAAGTGTTATATGATTTATTACCAGTGAAGATGAATTTGTTTAAGTGGAATATAAGTAATAATTTTAAGTGTGATGTTTGTCAGCTAGATGAGGATATAACACATGCTTTTATTACATGTAAACTGAACAGAAGTTTCTGGAATTATATTTCTTGGTTAATTCAGCAAATTTTCATGTTTCTGTTGACATTGATATTGCATTTTTGTTAAACAACAATGTAGAAGAGGAGGTAGATGGTCTTATGAATATAGCTTTTTGGAGTATTACAGAGTTGTTGATAATAAAGAACGTAGATTGCGATATATGTTTCTATCAGAATTACGGAAAAGACTTGAAATAAACAAAACACGTTGTGGCAGACCTTTGTTTAATCTTCCAGATGATTTATTTGATTTTGTTTTAATTTCTAATTTATTCATATAAATGAAATTTTTAGTGTTATCCTTGTTGTTTGAAATATGAATAAACGTTATTTGAAAAAATCGATGAAGAAAAAATCAGAGCAATATCAGTTTTTCAGGTGAATTCTTTAAAAAAAAGTTAGGAATTCTTTTCACCACAATCCACTGAGCGCAGATCTATGGCGTCATTTTTGAGGCCCTTAGGCCAGCACACGGTACCATTACTTGGGAAGGGCGGGGGACGGAGGCGCTCCCTCTACGCACACGGTTGCTGCGAGAAATCCGTAGAATGCGATAAAGGATGAACGTAAACCATATAACAAGAAAAGTCAAAGCATCCCGAAGATTATAACGACTATAAAGGGATGGACGCATGTAATTGCAGTTATATCATGTTTTTGCTTTTCCTATCCACAAGCTACCCACATTTTTGCTTCCATTTTATTCAGTTCCTTTTTATTTGAGTTTATAACAAAAATTGGTACTAGGTTTGATCTCGTTTTGAACAAGGCTGAGTGAATCGAATGATTATACAGAGTCTGACCACTTATCCAGTTGTAGCGTTAAAAGTTAAATTACCCCGCTCTAAATTAATAAAGACGAATCTGACTATCACGACTATCATGCATCTCTGCCCCCTGTCTGTCTGTCTGTCTCTCCCAATCCTACAGCGTGTCCCACAAAAAATGCTAATGGCACATTAAATGAGTATAATTTGAAAATTACCAAGTCATATTGTATGTAATTTCATAATCCTAAACTAAATTTTGTGCAACTGGCTTAAATTTTATGCCATATGGTCATTGAACACAGAGAAATGTGCCTTCTTTCAGCACCCATCAGAAAACTTCTCAATCCAAGTTTTGTTATTACGTTGAATAAAGTACATAGTCCAATTACGTGTGGGACGCTATTTCTCCCGCTACTTTGTCGAGGTTCTTGAATGAGGCTTTGCCTCATGTGGTCCATGTCAATGTTTTCTCGTATTCGAACTGTTACTCTTCTCCCGATCTGCCCTTATTAAGGTTTTTTCCCATTTCCCTGTATTTGAGCACATTTCTGAGTATTGTCGCCTTGCATGGAGCTCATTGATTGAGTTCTGCCTCGAATTCACTTTGTACCCTGTTCAAATTTCGATCAGATTTCGTCATGTTTCGCTGAACGCACAGTCGTAAATATGCAAGAATTTCTATTCATCAGAGAGGGATGAATAGATGTTGCACCACTTGAATAGATAGCAAATCTTGTTAGCTGAATCTGAGTACACATATACGTACTGACTACAAAACTTGAATGGAGAGGCTTCCTGATCTGTAATGAAAAAATACTCATCTTTGTGCTTATTGGACCATTTATCTCATGAAATTTCATCCCGTTGTAGAAAATGAATTGCAGTATACGGGTGTGAAGACATAAACAATATAATGTTGTAATTTTAATATTATACCCATCTAGAGTGTCATTAGCATTTTTGTGGGACACGCTGTATATATATATATATATATATATATATATATAAATATATATATATATATCTTTATATGATATATGTAGGCTATCTATGTATATGTATGCATATATATATATATATATATACATATATATATATATATATATATTGTATTTGGTCCGCGTATTGACAGTACTAGAAATAGCAATAATTATGCCATAATAGAGGAATGCATTAAATGCCAGTTGCCTTGATTTTAATTCAAAATCCGAATTTTTTGGGGCCTCCCCCTTCGTCAGGGATGAAAGTGCCAATGAATTTTCACAGTGATATTAACAGTTAGTAACTGTTAATATCACAGTGAAAATTCATCTATATGAGACAGTGTGTTGATCCATTTTATTCTTTTTCTGATTGTTTCTCCTCTTGGTCTATATTTTGCCATCAACTTTAACCTCTTGATTGATTTCTTTACTCTTCTGGCCTTTTCAATTTTGAGTGACTAGATGGAAAAAAAAAACCGGTAATGCCTGAAACAAATCTTTGTGAGTATCAATTTCGTCGTAGATTCAGAAAACACGTGAATTTTTTTAGTTATAAAACCGTAGTCTTTCTTATAGGGACCTCCGAGCGGAGTTTCAGCAAGAAAAATCATTTTGCAAATTTCAGGACTTCAGTGAAATAATTTCCTCTACCTCGTTATCAAACTCGAAAGACGCCGAATATTTTGTGCATTTCATTTTTTTTTTTACTTTCCAATTTTTAACACATGTCAATGGTAATGATAAAAAAAAATAATGGTGTTTTCTAAATGTGCCGTGTCTGTAAGACAGTGATATTCCTGGTGCAGAAAAACGAGACCTCTTTTTGACATAGCCTCAATAGGAAAGAGCTACGATTGAAAGAAACACAAGAGAATCGAAAATACTGTGTAAACATGTGAGACCTATCAGGAAATTGCAGGGAGGTGGATCTCTTCCACCTCCCTGGAATATGTAGCTCTGGAATCTTTTGTACAGGATTTCCCGTCACTTAGTGAACAAGACATCCTGATATCTCGGTACCGGGACACTTTACTTTTTTTATTTTAAAAGTAATGATATGGTTTTACTATCAACCAAGACCAAGGGGGGTGGGGGTGGAGGGCATTTCCTGAAGCGTTTTGTCAGAAAGTGAATCTGATTGGCTGAGAGCAAGTTTGTCGGACAAAACGCTTCAGGAAATGCCCCCCCCCCCCCCCCCCACCTCAGGATAGCCTCTCTATATGCTGATAGCACTGGTCTTCCAGAAATCGCGCCACTATCATAATCCCAAGGCAGATGGATACATAACTATTTTCAACATCTGACCTAGGGCACGCAGGAAGCAAACTCCATCGGCTCTTAATTAACTTGGTGAGTTGTGACTGTCTCATTTTTGTAAACCGCTATTTCTTTATTGGCAGACGTGCTACAGGGCAAACTCTAGGATTTGGTGATAGCTTTTACACCTTTTAATAGAAAGTTGATAGCTGCTCTACGGCGGCGGATCTGAACGTCAAAGTCTAAAATAATTTCTATTTTGAGACGTACATCTTGTTTTTGTTTTGAAGAAGTAGAATTATTAGTATAATGATTTAATTTTATATAATGATTCTAAGCGCTTAATCTCATACTTTCTTGTTTGCAACTAATGCACTGCATCTAATGGCTTCAAATTTTGGTAATAAAGTGGAATGAATTATGTCTATATACATATGTATTTATAAATGTACATACATTGGGAAGCTTGGTGTCTAAAGAAGTGTATTAACACCGAAAAGAGCAGGAAAATTGAGAATTAGCAACTTTACCAAGCTCCAGTCTTGACAGATTACAATACTTGTTTGGTGTTTTTATTTTATCAATTTTACAGGAATACGTGTCATATAACTATCAAAACTTAAACGTTTGAAGGATAACTTGTAGACGCCATTATTTTTCTTCTTGCTATGTGCTTTACTATCTTTTCGGCAAATATCTACTGTATTATCCTCAAAAGCATCATGCATGCAGCGTAAATATTTAGCACTTTGCATGTTATGCGGCCATTTTATCAAAGATTGAGTGTAATGTTACATCAAGCATAAACTTAACAATTAACACCTTCAGGGATGTATGCTTATGTTGTTAGTCGTAGAAAATGATACTACAGTAATTCTCTTCAGTTTGTTAAAGATTTAATTTCAGCTGTTTCGTACTCTCGCAGTGTGGAAATCAACAGGCAAAGTTGACATATACAATATTATAGATTCAAGTGAAAACAGAACAGCGAAAGTTTAATCAAGGCTTGATAAAGACCAATAGAAAAAGAAGGTTGTAGAAACTATTGCTAGTATTTCAATTATAGTCAAATGTATTTAACGACAAACTAATTGGAGCGGCATCGCGTGTCGTTTCATTTGCATATTAGTGAAAGTGGGGTGATGGTCGCTATTCCGAAGTTCGCTGATCCGAAAATAAAAAGACACTACGGAAGTGCGAACATTATTTCGTTTTCGGATCAGGGAGTTTCATAACAAACCACATTCATTTTCGGATTAACGTACCTTCGGGGTATTAAGAAACTTAACTTCATTTTCGGATTAACGAACCTTTGGAATAAGAACTTTATTTTGCTTTCGTATTACGAACCTTCGAAATAATGAACTGTAAATTCTACTGGTTACCGAAATCAGACGTGTTTGGTGCATGTTAAACTGTTAAGTCTATGATTTTGAGTTTTTTTCACACATTAATTACACATGACCTGAACTTCTTTATCTTTAAAAGCTCGATTGATCGCGGGGTACAGGGGCGGGTCCAGGAATTCCGTAAAGGGGAGGCGCCCTTGCAAAATTAAAGGGAGGGCACACGTCCCCCATTTCTTCTTTTTATTTCTTTTGTTCTGACAAAAATAAAGAGGGTACTATATTACAGAATTACTTTTAATCATAACTTCAAGAACATTTCCTGTTATGTTAAAAATAAGATATCATGATACAGCGTATCTGATGACGGACTTAAAGGGAACACAAACCCAAAGAGCAATGTGGATCGAGTAAAAGCAGTAACATTAGTAGAACACATCAGTGAAAGTTTGAAGAAAATCAGACAATCGATGCAAAAGTTATGAATTTTTAAAGTTTTGGTTTTGGAACCGCTGGATGAGGAGACTACTAGAGATTATGACGTATGAGTGGACAATAATATGAAGAAAATATAAAAGGAATTCCGCAAAAATTCACTTTTCTAGCAAAATGAAAGAGTACTTGACTAGCCGCTCTTAGAAAGCAGGGGGAATAAGTGCTACCTCTAACATATGTCAGTATCAAGTTGATGGAATATATTATTTTCGTGAAAAATGAATTTATATTGAATTCCCTTTATATTTTCTTTATATTTTAGTCCACTCATACGTAATAACCTCTAGTAGTCTCCTTACCCAGCAGTTCCAACACCAAAACTTTAAAAATTCATAACTTTTGCATCGATTGCCCAATTTTCCTCAAACTTTCACTGATGTGTTCTACTAATATTACTGCTTTCACTCAATCCATATTGCTCTTTGGGTTTACGTTCCCTTTAAGTTTAGAATGATTTGAAATGGCGCTCAGCCTATTTTGTGTTGAAACTCTTCATATACATGTATATATATTTCATTAAATCGCAGTAGAGTTCATGGAAAGAGAAGCAAATTGATATGGCCCATGAAGGGTGCTTAAGATCCTTATGAACTAAAACAAAAATTTCCCGTCATTCTAGCTTGAAGTTCAACATGGCATCGACATTCAACACGTGTCTATTTGTGGTCATTGGTGTCGTGGTCACTCTCCTACCCTTCAGTCATGGTCAAGTGGATACCAACGGTAAGGGATTAAAAACACAATTACAGCTTAGACCATCATACACGTTGTAGCAGGACATTTATTGATGGAGTTACCTGTTGTTGACTCTCAAGCGCGAGTAATTCCAGCGGATTAAAATATTGATGATCGTGCCGTATTGTACCGGATGAGCAAAGGTTCCGCTCCATTTCAGAAAATACATTACCACAACGGCTCGGCATCTCTAATTATCAAGTCGATATTTCCTCCTGTTTACCGTTACAGATTCTCGTAACATAATTCCCTTGATCGAATATAACAAGTTGTATCTGCTGTCAAAAACTAGCTGATGACGGAAAAACCAGTGCCTCGCGATGACTCCTGCCGATAATGATTAATGTACAGGTTAGACAGGGCAAATTGAAAGACTGGTCACATGATTGCTCTCAGCTAATCATTTGATAAGGATCGATATAACAATTTCATAAAGCCAGCTAGGGTTTTACTCGCACATTTTATTGTATTTTACTTAGCACACATTTGATTCAATATAAGTAGTGATATGCATTACTTACTAAGGAAATATCATGATTTGAGATTCTGCGAAAACAGAGGGAATGTAAGTTTTTATGAGGGATTCATAAATAATTGTGCTTCTTGTGATCACATGACATATCAATAAAAACATGAAAAACCCTGCAAACTTGGTATAATTTAAACATGAATGTGTTTGGAATACTTTAGGTGGCTGTTCATCCTCTCTTGGTAGCCCGGATAATCCTGCCTTGTCTTGTCAACATATTCTGGATGTCTGCTATAAACCGAGTGGATATTACTACATAGCTGCTGCTGGAGTTTACACCAAGGTAAGAACAATTAAAGCAGGACAACTGCGTCCATCCACAAACTCTTTTATTCACTTCGATCCTCTTGGTTTGCTCCGAACATGCCTAAAGGGGAATTCATTCCAAATAGATATGTGGGTTCAACACATATTAGTGAAGTCTGAGGGAAATCATCAAACAATCCGTTTCAACGAGTAAAATCAGTCAATCAATAATCAATCAATCATTCAATCTATCAATCGACCAATTAATCAATCAACACTTAAGTAATCTCAAAGTTTCGTTAAATCTACTGTATGTGATGTGCCGTCAATCCTGGATAAGAAGACTACTGTTTCGAGGTGTTCTTCAGGATACATTCTAAAGTTGGCAAACGGCATGCCAAACGTTCACAATCTCAACACAAACCACTGTGAAAATTCCATCGATACTCCCGCTGTGGATAAGTAGTTAGAGCCCGACGGTAATGAGAAGCTTGTAACAGGAGATGTTACCAAACGCATTATTTGACAGGTGTACTGTGAAATGGACTTGAATGGAGGGGGCTGGGTTCGTTACGGCAAGTCCGGCATGGGAAGTGACTGGCACTACGACGACGAAAACGAGGCGGAGGTCGAGTTGGAGATCATCCCTCCGTCCAGCATCAAACAGATGATTGAGTTGAAATTCACCGAGTTCTTCGTGCAGACCGACGTCGTCTTCCAGATGGTTGGGGACGACAGCGTGAACCCATCGAGTTTAACAACGCGGACGACACCGTGGTTGGAAGAAAGGAAGGTGTACATCGACGGATACGCCAATGACCACACCCGGCTGCAGTTCCAGTCAAATAGTGGTATTACAGCAAAATTATTTCTTACCCAGTAAAACTAATAGTAGTATAATTATTCATTACTCGCATCTTTAAGTTTCACCACTTTACCTTACATTTGGAACTATACACTTTTATTTTCATTAAATTTGGATTTCATGTGCGGATACTGTCCTACGTATTGACGTCCGTTATACAGATACAAACATTACACTTCATGATTTAAAAAAATAATAATCACAATGAAGGTTGGCTATCAACAAAACACTGTCTTTACGTACGCAAGATGGTGGCCAGTTTGCTATCTGTGTTGTAATTATACATCTTCTTATGCCTCCCTCATAGAGTTTTCGCTATTTGCATTCTTTGTTCAGTCGAGATCATGACGTGTATCGCTGGAAGTTCCAGCAAGTGCGGACAAGGTGGGACGCCCTCAGCCAACGGAGAGTCTAAACCTTTCTTCTTTGAATCTGTCTACTTCGGGCCGCGGGCAGCAGGATCACACCTTCCCTCAGGCCATTCTGGTCAGTGGCATCGTAACAGATACTCCTGGAACGGGACCTTCTATTTCGTGTATGCCAGACATTAGCAGCACTGCGCATAGCGACAAATTTGAATCATGAATGATATAGGAACTCCCGTGTTTGACACGATAAATAACATGGACATTAGTGTTATCCCACTTTATCCTAAAAAGTGAGACCACTGGATGGAGAGGGGATTAAGCCTATAAAATGAACCAACAATGTAATCAATGAAGAAGAAATCAGAGCAGTTCCAGCTTTCAAAGTAAATTCTGAAATAAAAAATTAACGAATTCTTTTCACCACAATTCCCAGAGCGCAGATCTTTGGCGTCATTTTGAGGCCCTATAGGTCAGCACACCGGACTTTGCCATTACTTGGGAAGGGCGGGGACGGGGGCGCTCTCTCTAGAACACGGTTGTTGCAAGAAATTCATAGAATTCGATACAGGATGAATGTAAACCATTATTTCATATAAAAAGAAAGGGCCAAAGCAACCAGAAGATTATATGAACGAATCTAAAGGCATGGACACATTAATTTTTTTCGCAGTTGTATCATGTTTTCGCTCTTCCTACCAACAACAAAACAAGGTGAGAGTTTTTGTTTCCATTTTAATCAGTTCCTTTTTATTCAAGTGTACGACCAAAATAGGTACTAGGTTTGATTTTGGTTGAACAAGACTGAGTGCATGAATCGAATGATTATGATTATTCAGTCTTACCAGTTACCAGCTGAAGCGCAAAAAGCTAAATTTCCACGCTATAAATCAATAAAATACGAATCTGAGTCAGGTTTGTCCCCGTCTGTCTGTTTGTGTCTCAATATATATATACATATATATATATATATATATATATATATATATATATATCATATAATATATTATGATGTATATAAATCATGAAAGGCGTGAGTACTAACGAGAGAGAGGGGGCAAGAGGGGGAGGGAGAGAGAGGGAGTTAGAAGAGGAGTATTGATCATAGGCATAAGACCCATAGGCTCTTTATTCTATCTATTTATTTTTTATTTTATTTATTTTTTTTTTTGGTGGGGGCTCAATTGTTTGGCATCGTCCGTTGCAAAACACGTGCGAGGGTGACATTAAATGAATCGTGTGTATGCATGGCGAGAAGATGCACATAGGTATACTGCGTCACCTACTGCAAGGTATATCTAATTTTCGGCAAAGCCGCGATTCTAAACCTCCTTCTTTTGAGGAAGTGTTGGAGTGTGGGGGGAAAATGAAGTCACACACACACACACACTCACACACATACACACACACTTATTTTTTTACCAATGATATTTATTCACTTTCATTCAAATTATACAAAAAACATGAATTACATTTGGTATTACTCTTATAGTACTTAACAAAAACATTTCCTTTTAACGTCAAATTTCCGCATGTAGAAATAAAAATTAACAAAGGTAATGATTGTAATTGAATCGAAGCCTGAGATGATCGCTGTGCAAAGCTGCATTCCTAGGCAATTCAGAAATTAATCAAAGTCATTATTTATCATTTTCAGATGAAACAGACACCAGCTTTAGTACTTCAAAATAGTTCTAATACTCGAGTTATGGATAGAAACAACGAATGTAAAAATGTTAATCAGTATTATTAATGTTAAGTATCGTTTAATATACAAAATGTGAACAATAGTTTCATGAAAATTGTTTCTAATACATGTATAAACCGTCTGCAGTTATGGTTTATTGACAAAAATAGTGACATCTCCTTATATTTCAGGCTTTATTGCGAAGTTTTTATACCTTGGGATGATTTGTGATACAACTGACCTTCATGGACCAAAATATATGTGATAACTTAAATATCACTGCTCCCTATGGTAAACAGTGGCTTTAAGCATTTTGATACACAATGCACTAAAATGATGGCAACCACTACCCATGTACAGCTGTCATATTTTTGATAAAGCATCATAACATTCAGAATAAGAGACATACACTTGTCTTTTGTAATATGCGACAATTCTTTTACCAGCTAGCAAAGCAATACCCAATCGAAGTATTCCTTCAGTAACATATAAGTTTCAATGCGTGTCAACATAATCCACTCCACTCCACATAAATGTAATTTGTTTGTTTTTTTCTCGTTTTCTTTACTATGTATAAAATGTATTTTGTAACCGTATGATTTTTAAAGGTGATGGCTAGTAACTGATCAGTGGGAATCAGTGGGGATGCTGGGAGATGATTTAAGAGTATATCATTGTTGTGTGAAAATTGTTTGCTTCAGAATGGTCTTATATTTCAGTAATGTGCAGTTCAATGTTAACGGTCGCCGCGACACTGTACAGGCATGCTAACCTGGAAACATTGAACTGCACATTACTTGAATATGAGACCATTCTGAAGCAAATGATTTTCACACAACAATAGATATATACTCTTAAATGAATCCCACAAGGATTGGAACAATCATCCCTCAGCATTCCCACTGATCAGTTACTAGCCATCCCCTTTAAAGGGGCATTCCGGACGATTTTCATAATTTCACATCATGAAGTACATAAATCAACAGCTCCATGTATAGATTCGTGGAATTTATTGTGGTCCTTGAGCAGAGAAACCAATAAATTGAAAATCTTAAACAAATTACACTGAACAGTGTTGATGACATCAGAGCCTCATATATTTCATAAATGTAGCAGTGTAATTCCATTACAATACCACTTGCTCAACAAGTTCACCTGTGAAAAATCTATGTATGCCTTCTTCTTTTGTTCTGGTTCCTTGAGCCCCAACTCATGCATTCTTATCATGCTTATGGTGAGGCTGGCATGTCATCATCCTTGTTCATTGCAATTTGTTATAAATTTTGAAAATATTCTCATTCCTTATCCCAATCACTATAAATTCTGAAACTCTGTACTCAGTTTAACTGATTTATAGCTGTTCAAATGTAAAAGTCTGAAAATCATCCGGAGGTCCCCTTTAAGCTACACGGACTCACTGAAGAACAGCAATTGGCTGAAGTGAGCGACCCGTGGTGAAATAAACTGATCTCAACTCAAACTCAAACTCAAACTCAAACTCCTTCGTAGATTGGTTACCAAATGTGTAGCACAAGAATCAACTTCAATGGTTACAATCATGTGTGGTTTGATGACAGTCGCATGGCCGGCGTCAGACTTCTGGTACCACTTCAGGTTTTCACCAGCTAACAAGCAACAAACAAACAAACAAACAAACAAACAAACAAACAAACAAACAAACAAACATAACAAAACAAAGCAAAACAACACAAAGACAAGGTCTTCAGCGCAAAAACAAATAACTTATCGCGCTCACACACATCAACGCTTCTATCTACATGTATTTGTTTTTTCTAGTGCCACTTAAGGATTTCCGGGGTAAAAAAAAAAAAAGTGTGTGTGCGGGGGATCCCAAAGTGGTGACACCTTATGTATTCCTATGTATCGTGCAAAAAAAAGCCCCCCCCCCCCCCCGGTTCCGCCGGCCCTGTGTCGGGAGAATTAGGTCAATTCATACAGATCGAAGAAGTGGACTCCGATAGCAGTCCGTGAATTTTGTGATGTTGCTAAAGCCACTGTATCTTGGATAACTCTCATTGGGTCAACACATGCCACAACTAGTCTCCACATAATATGGAGATTTGGGGGAACCGCGGTATCGCTATAATAAAGGACATGTTCACCTTTACAGACATGTGGATAGAATGAATTCAGTAATCACGTATACTAGAACACATCAGTGAGAGTTTAAGGAAAATTAGACAATTCGTTCAAAAGTTATGAATTTTTGAAGTGTCTGTGCAGTCACTGCTGGATAAGAAGACTACTACAGCTTGAGGTGTCACATGTGTTTAACAATATAAAGAAAATACATATTACGCTTCAACATAACTATCGAAAAGAGGTAATTAATGCAATGACGAAATGACAGCGATATCGTCCGTACGATAACGGTCATGAATGTGCCATAATCGTCTGGAATGTGAATCATTTTGACGGCGAAATGTAATGTCTCATTTAGCCGTGGAAGATACGTCATGGCGAGAAACTCAATGGGACATGCCACGTCAGCTTCGTGCTCATGGCCCATGGGGATGTCATCTCCGCCATCGATCGTGAAGCTCTGTACTGTGGAAAATGTTCTGGATTCTGATATGACTTGTGCGAACGTACGTACTTTCCTTCGGCAAGACGTTTGATTTTGATTATCTTCATCTAAGTTGGCACGTGGACACACACACAACGACAAAAAAAAAAAAATGCTTAGATATAAAAAAGAGACGCTCTTTTAATGAAACAACAATTCCACTACAGTGATTATCAATGCTACTATTATCAATTACCCGCATAAAAACTAGGTGACTATACAAACATTGATGATGGGTTAAATACACATATTAGGCAAGCTGTGTGTGTTTAACATATTTAGTCGAGAACCGCTTGCATATAAACTCACACACACACACACACACACACGCACACACGCGCACACACGCACATTTCACAATAATGACAGTTGACCTGACGCTGTACTGCGTGCAGACAATAAAATTAATGCCACATAATATCTGCCTAAGTAAAGGGAAATTACATGTAAAAAACACAATTACGTGAATATGAATACATTATCAGGTCTTTGTTTGGCATATTGATTTACTCTTGAATTCCTTAGAATTTAAGAAATCAGATTTACACATAAGTACTTATATAATACACGCGTAATTTTAACAGAAGGAAATGAGAAGTATTAGCACATTTTGATATACAAATTTATGTAATAGCAAATACATGGTGTGTTCTACAACATGGAATGCGTAAGGCACTGGGTTTATAAGTTACAAAAGGGAGCTTTAGATTTTCACGACGGGGACGTTCAGAGGGGTGGGGTTAGGGAAACATGTTCTGAGCATGCGCAAAATCGTGTATCAAAGTCGATCTATTTTTAGCTGAGTTTTCACTACGCGTTCTGCGCTATTTTTTCGTCCGCTCAATTCACCACATAAGGGCTTTTTACACTTGTAAAATTTTGCTTAAGGGCTTTTTACACTTGTAAATTTTTGCTTAGCCCCGGACTATCGGTGGGGCTAAGGGGGGGGGGGGGGGGGGGCTTAGCCCCACCGTTGGTACGGGACTATCCTTAGCCCACTTTCTGTTTACACTCGTTTTTGCCAAAGTGGGCTAGCCCCACCGATAGTACGGTACTATCTGGCCCTGCAAAATAGCAGGGGTTAGCACCGCAATTGCGGTGCCAAGCAAGTGAGTGTAAACAGAACGAAAAAATAATCCTGGGCTAAGCGACGGAGACGAAGTCCGACCCTCACTGACCAATCAGAAACGAGGCAATCAAGTGCTGCCGGTGCGTGCGTGTACGTGTACAGTACACAGCGTAATTATGAATATTCATGTGGTTTGGAAAGTCCGGGGCTAAGAAATACGAGTGTAAAAAGGTCAGTTTTCTCCTTAGCCCCGGACAAGAGATAGTACGGGACTAATTGGCCAGTGTAAAAAGCTGAAAAAATTGGTACGGGACTAACGATAGTCGTGGGTCAGAGAAAGTCCGGGGTTAAGAAACACAAGTGTAAAAAGCCCTTTAGCCCCGGACCAACGGTGGGGCTAAGGGGGGGCCTTAGCCCCACCGTTGGTACGGGACTATCCTTAGCCCACTTTCTGTTTACACTCGTTTTTTGCCAAAGTGGGCTAGCCCCACCGATAGTACGGTACTATCTGGCCCTGCAAAATAGCAGGGGTTAGCACCTCAATTGCGGTGCCAAGCAAGTGAGTGTAAACAGAACGAAAAAATAATCCTGGGCTAAGCGACGGAGACAAAGTCCGACCCTCACTGACCAATCAGAAACGAGGTAATCAAGTGCTGCCGGTGCGTACGTGTACGTGTACAGTACACAGCGTAATTATGAATATTCATGTGGTTTGGAAAGTCCGGGGCTAAGAAATACGAGTGTAAAAAGGTCAGTTTTCTCCTTAGCCCCGGACAAGAGATAGTACGGGACTAATTGGCGAGTGTAAAAAGCTGAAAAAAATTGGTACGGGACTAACGATAGTCCTGGGTCAGAGAAAGTCCGGGGTTAAGAAACACAAGTGTAAAAAGCCCTGTAGAGAGCTATTCATGCACCGATCAATGGGGGCGCCATTTTGATTTTTATAGGTTGCGTCTAAAGCTATCTTTCA